>NC_133324.1:695893406-696262349 GCF_042186555.1 Aquarana catesbeiana
TTCTTTGTTTATGATTTTTTTGAACACACTGTGACCGGAATATAATGTTACTATGCTACTACTCTGGGGAAGTGATCAGGATTTTTTTATTTCTTACACATTATGATTGCTTATAGGGGTGCAACGGATCAAAAAACTCACGGATTGGATCATTCCTCGGATCGTTCCTCAGATCCGAGTCACGGATCGGATCATTTTTCGGATCAGCAAATAATAATTTAATTTGCAAAAACCTGTGAAAATTCCACCACCATATAGTCCCCACTGTAATATCCACAATATTCCCACTGTAATATCCACGTCATCTCCCCCATTGTAATATCCACGTCATTTCCCCCACTGTAATATCCATGTCATCTCCCCCACTGTAATATTGGCTGAGTATGGCCGGGTACAGCTGGGTATGGCTGAGCATGGCTGGGTATCGCCGAGTATTGCAGAGCATGGCTGGGTATTGCAGAGTATGGCTGGGTATAACCAAGTATTGCAGAGTATGGCTGGGTATGGTTGGGTATGGCAGGGTATGGCTGAGTATGGCTGAGTATTGCAGGGTATGGCTGGTTATTGCAGAGTATGGCTGGGTATTGCAGAGTATGGCTGGGTATTGCAGGGTATGGCTGGGTATAGCAGGGTATTGCAGAGTATAGCAGAGTATTGCAGAGTATGGCTGGGTATTGCAGAGTATGGCTGGGTATTGCAAGGTACTGCAGAGTATGGCTGGGTACTGCAGAGTATTGGCAGGGTACTGCAGAGTATTGGCAGGGTACGGCAGAGTATTGGCGGGGTATGGCAGAGTATTGGCAGGGTATAGCAGAGTATTGGCAGGGTTTGTTTACAATTGTTATGTGATTGGTCACAGCGATCACATGGTACCGGCAGCAGTCTGGTACAAGGATCAGTAAGGATCACAACCTCATGACTGCGCAAAGCACGTTCCCAGGAGGACGTCATATCAGTTCACCCAGAATGATGAATGTCTTGCTCAGGGTCGAGAAGTGGTTAAAATAGGTAACTGAATAAATAAGGGACATTATAACATCAGCTATTCTTGCTGGAATGGTGTAGTATAAGTACTTGGTAACAGAGACACATATCAGAAATATGAAATATTTGGGCAACATATATTGTAATGTTCCAGTCTTAACTAAAGGATGTTTTTGCTCAATATTTACATAATCTTCTTTATTTCAAACCTACTTTCAATGTAGCTGTCTTTTCTTCTCATTTGTCCTCCATTTTCTCTAACAGTTTCCTTTTACAATTCCTTGGTCAAAAAAAATATTAACATATAAAGCTAACTGAAATAAAGTTGAAGTACAGTCGCAACTTCCACGGTGCGTGACATTTTAATTGACATCCAATATGCTCTTGGAATATTGAAAGCAACTGTCTCTTTATTGTTGAAGAGGCAGGAATGAACAATTTAATCTCATGAAAAGTAATTTCTTTTCCAATGATGTTATACCAAACATAATGGTCACATTTGTTACTTTAATTTGCCATGTGGATTAGACCTGCATAATGTCCTCCATTTATGTGCATTAATAACATACTCACACACAACAATCTTTGTCTTATAGTATGACATATGCTTGGAACAGCTTAGATCTTGAAAAACCAAACATATAAAACCGAGCTGAAGCAAGTAGATTCATAGAACGGGACTCCAAGGCATGCACAAGCGGAAAAGTCATTTTTTAACTGCTAGCACTGAGAATCAAGTCATGCAAGAACCTTCAGAATAAAACTGATAAAGACTGTATAGTACTGTGAAGCTATGGTTTACATAATTCATTCTGGAAAAATTGTTTTAATGATGCAAGTAAGTGAATCAAATAGTATTTTTTGGATTACGTATATACAGTATTTTTACCTTATCCTACATACCTTACATAAGATTTTTCATTTCTTAACTGACTTCAAAAAATGGGTACAGTTTCTTTTACTGACACCAGAAGGCAGGAAGAAACAAGAGGGGCTTTTGTGGCACTTGCGTACTGTCAGCTACTATCCTTCCTCAGATTAGCGGAAGTTAACGCAATACATACACATTATTATAAATAAAAACAAAATTCTTCCCAACACTTATTATTTTATGTTATAATAGTGTCTTCTTATTTCCTTCCAGGTCTCTTTTTCTGCTGGCCCAGCATGTCTAAACTTGTTTTTGGGGTGCTTTCCCATATCTGTACCTCAAGGTCCACACTGATAGCTTTTGAAAGCAATTCATAGTGGTATTAAGTAGACCATAGAAAATAGGAGAATTCCAAGGTAATTTCTCTCATTATAATAGTTAATTCTGAACTCCATTCACATAAAAAACCTTGTGGTGTGTGTCTGTCCCTCCCAGGTCCCCTCCCCACTACTCCCCTGATAGCTAGGTATAGTCTAGGGCACATGTGTCAAACACAAGGCCTGCGGGCCAAATACAACCATTTCAGGCCATTTCATGTGGCCCTCGCACCTCTCCTGCAGCTGCGGCACTCACTTGTCTCCGCCCTCAGCATTTGGCAGCAGAGAGCAGGACAGAACTCCTCCACCAGATCCTGTGCAGCTGCTGAGAGGCTCATCTCTGGGGGGAGGGGGGGTGCAGTTTTTCAATAAATTGTACAATATTTGTACACTTAAACATACAGTGGGGACAGAAAGTATTCAGACCCCCTTAAATTTTTCACTCTTTGTTATATTGCAGCCATTTGCTAAAATCATTTAAGTTCATTTTTTTCCTCATTAATGTACACACAGCACCCAATATTGACAGAAAAACACAGAATTGTTGACATTTTTGCAGATTTATTAAAAAAGATAAACTGAAATATCACATGGTCTTAAGTATTCAGACCCTTTGCTTAGTATTTAGTAGAAGCACCCTTTTGATCTAATACAGCCATGAGTCTTTTTGGTAAAGATGCAACAAGTTTTTCACACCTGGATTTGGGAAACCTCTGCCATTCCTCCTTGCAGATCCTCTTCAGTTCTGTCAGGTTGGATTGTAAACGTTGGTGGACAGTCATTTTTAGGTCTCTCCAGAGATGCTCAATTGGGTTTAAGTCAGGGCTCTGGCTGGGCCATTCAAGAACAGTCATGGAGTTGTTGTGAAGCCACTCCTTCGTTATTTTAGCTGTGTGCTTAGGGTCATTGTCTGGTTGGAAGGTAAACCTTCGGCCCAGTCTGAGGTCCTGAGCACTCTGGAGAAGGTTTTCATCCAGGATATCCCTGTACTTGGCCGTATTCATCTTTCCCTCAATTGAAACTAGTCGTCCTGTCCCTGCATCTGAAAAATACCCCCACAGCATGATGCTGTCACCACCATGCTTCACTGTTGGGACTGTATTGGATAGGTGATGAGCAGTGCTTGTTTTTCTCCACACATACCGCTTAAAATTGAGGCCAAAAAGTTCTATCTTGGTGTCATCAGACCAGAGAATCTTATTTCTTACCATCTTGGTTTTTTAGCAAACTCAATGCTGGCTTTCATGTGTCTTGCACTGAGGAGAGGCTTCCATCGGGCCACTCTGCCATAAAGCCCTGACAGGTGGAGGGCTGCAGTGATGGTTGACTTTCTACAACTTTCTCCCATCTCCTGACTGCATCTCTGGAGCTCAGCCACAGTGATCTTTGGGTTCTTCTTTACCTCTCTCACCAAGGCTCTTCTCCCCCGATAGCTCAGTTTGGCCGGACGGCCAGCTGTAGGAAGAGTTCTGGTCGTCCCAAACGTCTTCCATTTAAGGATTATGGAGGCCACTCTGCTCTTAGGAACTTTAAGTGCAGCAGAAATTTTTTTGTAACCTTGGCCAGATCTATGCCTTGCCACAATTCTGTCTCTGAGCTCTTCAGGCAGTTCCTTTGACCTCATGATTCTCATTTGCTCTGACATGCACTGTGAGCTGTAAGGTCTTATTAGACAGGTATGTGGCTTTCCTAATCAAGTCCAATCAGTATAATCAAACACAGCTGGACTCAAATGAAGGTATAGAACCATCTCAAGGATGATCAGAAGAAATGGACAGCACCTGAGTTAAATATATGAGCGTCACAGCAAGGGTCTGAATACTTAAAACCATGTAATATTTCAGTTTTTCTTTTTTAATAAATGTGCAAAAACGTCAACAATTCTGTGTTTTTTTCTGTCACTATGGGGTGCTGTGTGTACATTAATGAGTAAAAAAAATGAACTTAAATTATTTTAGCAAATGGCTGCAATATAACAAAGAGTGAAAAATGTAAGGGGGTCTGAATACTCTCCGTCTCCACTGTATGCTTGCCATTATTTTTCCTAGATTTCTACTTTCAAAGCTAGTTATTACAGGCATACCCCACTTTTAAGAACACAATGGGCTTTGTTTACTAAAGCTGGAAAGTGCAAAATCAGACTCACTTCTGCATATAAACCAATGAGCTTCCAAGTTTTATTACCAAAGCTTAATTGAACAAGCTGAGGTTAGAAGCTCATTGGTTTCTATGCAGAAGTGAGCCTGATTTTGCACTTTCCAAAGGTGATTATTTATTATGATAAAGATTGTGTATATGTATATATATATATATATATATATATATATATATATATATATATAATAGTCTACAGTCTTACATATACAACCAGCCCTTTGAGGGCAACCATAATGCTGATGCGGCCTGCAATGAAATTGAATTTGACACCCCTGGTCTAGGGGATGTTTCAATTAGTGGAATACTCCTCCCAATAACTTAGTTTCTTCTGTCAGGTACTGTTGTTATTCTCATTACTTTCAACGTAACCACAAAGATTCTGCCCTAATCTATGCATGGTATGGAAACTGGACCACAGCAATACCTGACGCAGTCCAGTTAATATTACTATTTTAACCTGATGCACTGTAACAAAGTAGAGCTTTTGCAAAGACCCTTTGTTACACTGTAAAGTGTTTGAGAATACCTAAACCTTAGGTTCTCTAGTTTGCAGTCTACCATCACAGGTACAATTACCACTGGTTGAGAAACTCTAGCATTGGACTATTATTCCGCGTACACGCGATCGGATTTTCCGATGGGAAATGTTGGATGTGAGCTTGTTGGTGGTAAGTTCAGCCGTGTGTATGCTCCATCAGACATTTGTTGGCGGACTTTCCGCCAACAAATGTTGGCTAGCATACTCTCAAATTTTCCGCCAACAAATGTGTGTTGTCGGATTTTCTGATCGTGTGTACATAAGTCCGTTGGACAAAAGTCCAAAGTACAAACACGCATACTCGGAATCAAGGATGAGCCGGAAGCGCTTGGTCTTATAAAACTAGCTTTCGTAATGGAGATATCATGTACGTCTTGTACGTCACTACGTTCGTAGTTGTTGGCCAACATTTGTGTGACCATGTGTATGGAAGAAAAGTTGGAGCCAACATCCTTCGAACAAAATTCCACAATTTTGTTCTCGGAAAGTCCGATCATGTGTATGAGGCTTAAGAGTACCAACAATGTGTATAGCAATGACTGCTGAAGTCCTGATATTTGCTTAGTGTTCCAGCTGTTTTCAACAGTCTTGACAATTTGCAGGATTTTTTGTAGCTGACATGAAGAAAGCATGAAAAGGATTATATGGAGTGGCCTTACTGCATTTTATCTGAATAGTTTGAGAGTAAAATATGTATAGATTTATTACAGCCAAATGCTACTAGTTTTGATGAAAGTCTCACAGGTTAGATGTCATGTTAGTTCAGTCCTTAATTGTACATCAGTTCGGACCTTCGTAAAAAACATTACAGTGATGTTTGCAAAATTAGTTTTAAATAATTGAATGTGTATATAAAAATAAATACCAATGAAGGCCATACATTTATATTCACCAGTGCATTAAATGTAGGAATGTTTGAGTAATTTAAAAAGCCATTTTTCTTCAAATTATGTGCATACTTTCAATCCCCAGGATCTTTTTTCTTCGTGGATCTCTGTGCATACATATTTTTTGTCTTTTTTTGTTTTGTTCAACTACATTCTCAGGTGACCCATTCAAGGAAGACAAATGGCTATAGTGAAAACTTGTATACATATCTTATTCCATTACTGTATAAAATGGGAAAAGTCCAAATTGCCATCACAACTCTGTAAACATATTATCTAAACAATGAATGCTAATAGAGGGAAAACATGAATTTTATAGATTTCTTAGACATGGCTTACATTTTATATCTTATTTCTAATATGAATGAAGGAAGCAAAGTAACTGCTAGCTCCTCCTGATGACTTTTGTTGTAATCTGCTGTCAATTAGAAGCTTTGTGATTGGCTATGACATTGTGTACTTTAAGTATTTAACCCCTTCATGCCTAAGCCTTTTTCTGACACTTGTTAAAGATAAAATCTGTATTTTTTGCTAGAAAATTACTTAGAACCCCCAAACATTTTATATATAATATATATATATCAGAGACCCTAGAGAATAAAATTGTGATTGTTGCAATGTTTTATGTCACACTATATTTGCGCAGCGGTCTTTCAATTTTTTTTGGAAGAAATACATTTTAATTAATATAAAAATAAAAAAAATAAAAACTCTGAAGTTAGCCCAATCTTTTTGTATATTGTGAAAGATGATGTTATGCAGAGTAAATAGATACCTAACACGTCATGCTTTAAAATTGTGCACACTTGTGGAATGGCAACAAACTACGGTACTTAAAAAAAAAATCTCCATAGGTGACGCTTTTAAAAAATGTTTAACGGTTACCAATTTACAGTTACAGAGGAGGTCTTGCCCTATAATTATTGCTCTTGCTATAACGATTGCCACGATACCTCACATGTGTGGTTTGAACACTGTTTACATTTGCAGGTGCGACTTACAGTAAGTATGCGTTTGCTTCTGCGTGCAGGCACGGAGTCATCACTTTTATTGCTGTCACAAGGAATGTAAACATCCTTTCTAACAATAATAGGCAGTGACAGGTACTCTTTATGGAGGGATCGGGGGTGTATAAGACCCCAAATCCCTCCTTTGCATTGAAAAGTATTTAAAACACCTATTTAGAATAGTGTAATTTTTTTTAAATTTGGCGCCTTTAAGGCTTCAGTAAACTGAAAGTGATGTCAAGACATCACGTCCGGGTTACTAGATCCAAGACCCAATCAAAGCCAATTGCTGCTTTGTTCGGGTCCCTGGCCAGCCGGCGGATGTGGCGGCTGGTTGCTTGGGCCTCCCAGTGAGATGGGAGAGTCCGGGTGTGCTGCGGAAGGTGGTGAGAGGGGGATGTCCCCTCCCGCTGCTTGTGATACCGATCAAGTGGCTGCTCAGCCACATTGATTGTTATCATAAGAAAGCCGACTGTCAGCTCTAAAAAAAAAAAGTACCGAGGTGATGCCTGTAGTTGCAGGCATCACCCCGACACAACCCCATTGAAGCGGAAAGACGCATATTTGCGTTACGTTAGCATGAAGGGGTTAAAGCACTTCTCCAACCATTTAGTTACTGTATGTCTTATCAGCCATAATAATACTTATATTTTGGCATTATCAGGATTATTATAAAAAGGATTTTTGAACTGTGCCACAGATCTCTCAACAAAATATCCACTAGTGCAGCCACTGTGTATATGATTAGACCATCACCTTCAGTCTAACAAATATTCAAGCAGCACTATCACCAATAAAAAATTTGCTATCAATAAATATATAAAAAATCACAATAATTTCATCAACAACATGCAGTATTTGCGGTGGACGTGGTGACGTCATGTCCAAAGCCCTGCCCTACTCATTTCATCTCCCGACATCTTTAAGGAGCGTGAGGCGAAAGACGTCAGAAGACGAAACGCATAGGATGGGGCTATGGATGTGATGTCACCATTTACGCAGCCAGGAAGTGTGGCTGGAGCCGGCAGGTATTTCGTAAATGGTTGGTGTATGATTTTATGAATAAATATTATGATGGTTTTACACTATGTACACTAAGGAGGGTGAAATGAAAGACATCAGAAGACGAAACATGTAGAATGGGGCTGTGGATGGGACATCACCACATACGCTAAGTCCGTACTCGCAGCCAGGAAGTGTGGCTGGGGCCATCCAGTCTAAGGAGATATTTTGTGTTTTTCCTACTGTCAGTAGCAGCACTGTATTGTGTAAATGGTTGGAGTATGGTTTTATGAATAAATAGTATGACGGTTTTATCCTATGAAGGCTCTCTTCCTTTTTCCCTTGGGTTGGGTCCTTGAGTGAGCTGTGGTTGTTCTGTCCACCAGATGTTTTATACTGGTTATTTGTGCCTTATTTGTACCTGTGTTGTTAGATTTACATGCAAAATGTGTAATT
Organism: Aquarana catesbeiana; assembly: GCF_042186555.1. Lineage (NCBI taxonomy): Eukaryota > Metazoa > Chordata > Amphibia > Anura > Ranidae > Aquarana > Aquarana catesbeiana. The sequence goes on from NC_133324.1 coordinate 695,901,686, forward strand.
TACTTAAGACAATCATATGTGCTGTGCAAACTCCATCTAGTGTTCCTTTTTGGTATTGCTGCAGTTCTGTTTCTTTCTTTCTTTATTTGTATATGTAACTAAGGAAGTTGTCAGCAAGCAGAGAATTCTGATTAGAATCTTAGCAGGAAGTGAAACAGCCACCATTTTGTGAGAAGACATTCAGGAAACACCACATGTATTTCTCTATAGCCATCACCCCTTAGAGAACTTAAAAAGTAAATTTTTACTATTCCATCTTGTACTGTATATTGTTGTTTATGCAATGTATGCTGTATTGTATGCAATATTATACTTATTGAGGTCTATTTCTGTTATTTTGTAGTTTCACCTGGCTTGTTCTAATAAAACTGAGATCAAAGAAATATGGTATCTACAGTTATTGGGATGAGAAGGTTTAGCTAGCTGTCCCAGAGACAGCACAGTGAAATTTTTAAGCTGACCTCTGAAGGGAAGATAAGCCAACTTCGGAAGTCTGTACAGCCCGGGGCTATGTAGTATCCATACAGTCAGAAACCTTAAAGAAACAGGCCTGCTGCAGGCGAAGGTACGAACTGCCAACCTTAAGCGAGTTTGAACTCAGCGCACCTAAAGAAGAGACTTTTACCAGGTATGCCTTTACACCGCACCATAATACACCAGCAGCCTACCCCAATGCCAATCAGGCTACTGTAGACTTTGCCAAGTTCCTGGCCAAAAGAGAGTTAGTTACCCAAGGACTTCTCAAATTTAGTGATCGCCCCCAACACTACAGGGCGTGGCGATCCGCTTTCCAGAGTGTCATTCAAGGTCTAGATCTATCCTGCAGGGAACAGATAGAACTCCTCTTAAAGTGGCTTGGCAATGATTCTGCTGAACATGCCAAAAGGATCAGAGACATTAATATAAACCACCCTGAGATAGGCCATACAAACATCTGGAACAGACTGGATAGATGTTATGGCTCACCAAAGGCTATAGAGAGTACACTGTTTAAAAGGATAGAAGACTTCCCAAAAATACCTAGCAGAGGTTACCAAAGACTCAGAGAATTCAGTGACCTGTGTATGGAGTTACAAGTTGCTAAAGCAGAAGGAGACTTACCTGGCCTTTCTTATCTTGACTCTGCTAGAGGTATTAACTCCTTAGCACAAAAACTTGCTTATGAGTTACACGAAAGATGGATTACTCATGGCTGTAACTACAAACGAAAACACAATGTGCCTTTTCCACCCTTTAGTGAATTTGTGGACTTTGTAGACAGACAAGCAGGAATGAAAGATGACCCCAGCTTCATTTTTCCAGTGTCTTATACTGCCTCTTCTGGCCCTAAACAACTCAGAGCTTCAGTAGCAATGCACAAAGCTAACATTTCTTCCCACAGATTTGCAGAGTCTCAGCTAGAGGATCAAGACAGCAACCCTACTAAGTTCTGCCCTCTACATAAGATGTCACATCCTCTTCTAGAATGCAGAGCCTTCAGGACAAAGACCATCCAAGATGGCAAAGCTTTCCTCAAAGAGAACAACATCTGTTACAAGTGCTGCTCTTCATCCACACATTTCGCCAAGGACTGTAAGGTCAGTGTCAAATGTACAGAATGTGACAGCACAGAGCACAACACAGCTCTACACCCAAGGCCTACTCCAAGAACTTTCCCACCTGTTCATAGGGACAAGGAGCAAGGCGGGGAGACCAAAGACTCTAGCACAGACGCTGTAGCAAAGAAAGTACAGGTGGCAGATCCTGCTCCTACTCTGTAGGAGTCGGATGTGCACCACTAAGGTAGTGGACCCTAGGACTGACTGCTGTGGATTGAACCCTGGAAGGTTCAGGAAGCAGGTCTACAGGATAACTGACATGGATCCCAGTGGGAGCTAGAGCATAGATTCCCAAGGGCGTGGAGTCTAAGAGCCAGCGGGTGTTCACCAGAGTCTCTAGTGGTGAGGATAGACTGCGCTGCAGTCTGGCTCCAGGTCGCGGCCCCCAGGGTCTCACGCTCACCGTAGACTACAGCAGAAGAGGAAGGAGGCAGCAAGCTGGAACGACAGGGAAGTAAGGGGTAAGCCAAAGGTCAGGGCGACTAGCAGACAAGGATAAACCTAACACGCCAAAGGTCAGGGTAACAAGCAGACAGGGAGAGTCGAGCAGGCCAAAGTCAGGAATCAGACGTAGGAAACACAGCAAGTACACACGGAGACTAACACACAATGGTTGATCAGCACTGCTGGCTTGCAGTGAACAGGTTAATATAGGGTTCCCTGATAGGGCCTGGGGTGGGGCCATGCTTAGAGGAGAGGTTATAAAACCAGTCAGGTGAGAGGCAGCTGGTCTTTAGAGATGAACACATGGAGACAGGTAAGCTGACAGAGAAATCTCTATTGCATAACCATGACACTAGATCCATGTTTTTTGACATTCTAAACCTTAAAGGCCCCAGCAGTCCTTACTCCCTTAAGACTTGTGCAGGTACAGTGGAAATGGCGGGGAGAAGAGCTGACGGCCTACAAATTGAATCTATGGATGGTAAGACATGCCTACTCTTACCGACCATAATAGAGTGCGACCAGATGCCAGACAACAGATCAGAGATTCCCACGCCAGACGCAGCAGCTCAACAAACTCACTTGAATCACATAGCACATCTCATACCGGAACTAGATGATCAGGCTCAGATAATCTTACTCCTAGGGAGGGATATCTTGCAAGTCCACAAAGTAAGAAAACTGATCAACAGTCCTAAAAATGCCCCATATGCCCAAAAACTGGATCTCGGCTGGGTCATTATAGGTGATGTTTGCCTGGGAGATGCACACAAACCTGCATCTGTTAATAACCTGCTCACTAGTACCCTCGAGAATGGTCATCCTTCTCTTTTCCAACCCTGTCAAAATCACATCCTCATAAAGGAACTACCACACAACAACCATGTACCTCTTCCCTTCCTAAGTCTCCTCTGTGACAGCAATACCTATGACGAAGACCAAAGCTACTAAGGAAGCACAGTGTTCAGGAGAACAAAGGAAGACAACCAGGTAGCAATGTCCATTGAGGATAGGCTCTTCTTAGAGGTTATGGAAAGGAGTATGGAGAAAGACGGGACTAATAGCTGGGTTGCACCTCTTCCCTTTAGACCACAAAGACGACGTTTGCCTAACAATAGAGAACTAGCATATAAACGTCTCACTTCCCTAAGACACAATCTTCAAAGGAAACCAGAGATGAAAGAATATTTCTTTTCCTTCATGGAGTAAATATTCCAGAAAGGTCATGCTGAGATAGCCCCAAACCTCAAATATTCAGAGGAATGTTGGTACTTACCCATATTCGGCGTCTATCACCCTAAGAAGCCAGGACAGATTAGAGTGGTGTTCAATTCCAGCTCCAAACATGAGGGTGTCTTTCTAAATTATGTCCTTCTCTCTGGCCCTGACCTTAACAACAGACTATTAGGAGTACTTCTTAGCTTTCGCAAGGATTCAGTCGCATTCATGGCAGACATACAGCAAATGTTCTATTGCTTTCTTGTTAAAGAAGAACACCGTAACTTTCTGAGGTTTCTCTGGTTCAGGGACAACAACCCCTCTGGAGACACCACAGAATACCGCATGAGGGTACACATATTTGGCAACAGTTCTTCCCCTGCAGTTGCTATATATGGCCTCAGACATTCTGCTAGAGTGGGAGAGTCAGAGTATGGGTCAGATGTCAGTTTGTGGACAAGGATTTCTATGTAGACGATTGCTTGAAATCACTACTCACAAATGAAGCCGCAATCAGTCTCCTCAAAAGATCTCAGGCGATGCTTGCGTGTTCCAACTTAAGACTCCACAAGATTGCTTCCAACAGTAGAGAAGTTTTAGAAGCCTTTCCTGTCCAAGATCGTTCTAACGAGTTAAAAGACTTAGATTTAGGAACAGACTCACTTCCCATGCAACGCAGCCTTGGTTTGCTTTGGGACTTAAGATCTGACACGTTTACTTTCCAAGTAAACATAGAAGAAAAACCCTTTACCCGTAGAGGTGTCCTGTCTACCATAAATAGCCTGTATGATCCCTTAGGCTTTGCAACACCTGTCACCATCCAGGGTAAAGCACTACTGAGATACTTAACCTGTGAGTCGCTAGATTGGGACCACCCTCTCCCCACCAACAAGAAGAACCTATGGAAGGACTCACTAACAGCTCTATCCAACCTTAAAATTCAACGACCATATGCTCCTCTGTCATCTGCTGACATTCAGATGTAAAGACTGTGTGTTTTCGGATGCTTCTGTTAAAGCAATTGCTCCTGTAGCTTACCTGAAAACCATAGACACTAACGAACAATATCACATAGGGTTTGTAATGAGGAAAGCAAAACTTGCACCACTTCTCGAACACACCATACCCAGGCTGGAAAAGCAAAACTGCACGTGTATCTTCAACCCACCTCACTCTTCTCACAACTCACATGGGAGGTGTTTGGGAGAGGATGATAGGCATAGCCCGCAGAATTCTTGATTCTATCTTCCTACAAGTAGGAACTGCAAGGCTTACTCACGAATGTTTAGTGACATTTATGGCAGAGGTTACAGCTATCATTAACGCCAGACCTTTGACATCCATTTCAAGTGACTCTGAGGATCCAGTGGTCCTCACACCTGCCATGTTACTCTCGCAAAAGACTAGTCTTTCCGGTGCTCCAGCTGGAGAGTTTTGTGACCTTTACAAGCGTCAATGGAGACAAGTACAAACCCTTGCCAATACCTTCTGGAGGTGGAGGGAACAATATATATCTACTTTACAAGTAAGGAGAAAGTGGCACACTGAAAAGCCTAATCTTAAACCTGGTGATGTTGTGCTCATGAAAGATTGCCAGACACTAAGGAATATGTGGCCTTTAGGTCTGATCACCAAAGTACTACCATGCAAGGATAATCGTGTCCGTAAGGTCGAGGTTAAGATCTTTCAACAGAATGAGGCTAAAGTATTCTTGAGACCAGTGACCGAACTTATTCTGTTGCTTTCTACGGAGGGCTCTGTTAGTGACATCACTGGATGTCAGGCGGGGAGTGTTCTGTTCACCAGATGTTTTATACTGGTTATTTGTACCTTATTTGTACCTGTGTTGTTAGATTTGCATGCAAAATGTGTGATTTACTTAAGACAATCATATGTGCTGTGCAGGCTCCATCTAGTGTTCCTTTTTGGTATTGCTGCAGTTCTGTTTCTTTCTTTATTTGTATGTGTAACTAAGGAAGTTGTCAGCAAGCAGGGAATTCTGGGTAGAATCTTAGCAGGAAGTGAAACAGCCACCATTTTGTGAGAAGACATTCAGGAAACAACACATGTATTTCTCTATCTATCGCCATCACCCCTTAGAGAACTTAAAAAGTAAGTTTTTACCATCCCATCTTGTACTGTATATTGTTGTTTATGCATTGTATGCTGTATTGTATGCGATATTATACTTATTGAGGTCTATTTCTGTTATTTTGTAGTTTCACCTGGCTTGTTCTAATAAAACTGAGATCAAAGAAATATGGTATCTACAGTTAGTGGGATGAGAAGGTTTAGCTAGCTGTCCCAGAGACAGAACAGTGGTTACTGATTGAAAATGGAGAATGAGGCTGTCATGCATTTCAGGAGGCAAAGGTGACCCCATTGAATGCTGATTCCACTTTTTGCTGGTTGTTAGGTTACCAGCAATTATCTCTGGAGAGTGATCTAGTGTAAGTGGTGCTGGTGGATATACCATACTTGGAGTGGATTTCAACAATGATATTTGTTTGCTGGACCTTTTTTGTGCACTTTACAAAAAATAAATATATATATATATATATATATATATATATATATATATATATATATATATATAGTACTGAACACTGTAAGGCTTTGATTGAAATATTAGTTGCACTTTAGTGATTCGTGAAATTCGTTTTATATTTTTTTGGTTGTTTTTTATATGCTACATATAGTTGATTAAATTGTTGTGATTTTTATATTTATTGATAGCACATTTTTTGGGGGTAACACTGTTTGAATATTAGATTATTTTGGCATTATGACAAAAGCGACAAGAATTAATATACTGTATATACTCCAGTATAAGCCGACCCGAATATAAGCTGAGGCTTATAAGCCTAATTTTACCACAACAAACTGGGAAAACTTATTGACTTATTTGGGGTTCCTAGCACCTAGTGGCCCCGAGATACGGGGCCACAAAGTCGGTTCAGAAAATGTCATTCTCTGCTGCAGAAAAGTGCTTGACTCGAGTATAAGCCGAGGGGGGCATTTTCAGCACAAAAAAATGTGCTGAAAAACTCGGCTTATACTTATACAGCTTATACAGATAAATTGAATTATATTTTTTTAACAAAAAATAACTAGCTACATTTACTCCATTAGGAGTGGGAATCCAAAAACATCAGGGCAAAAGGGACACTGTACTGTCTTCAAACAGGTTACAAAAAAACCCCATGGTCAAAGTTAAGGTTCTGCAGGTATCATTTGTATTTGATCACATTGGTGTTTATGTTTTTTCCACAACAAAAACAGTGCAAAATAGAAAAAAAGAAGATGCATCTGCTAGTAGACTTTAGTTTATGCAACTGAATATATGATGTCGCTCTCCCTGAGGTTTTGCTCACTCACACATATGTACAGTTCAGCTAAAGTGCTTGGTTGTAATTGGTGGCTTTCAACACACTATGGGCTTTGAGGTGGGCAGAAGTGTCAATCAGTAATCAGCTAGAACTACCTATAATCCAGTCCTTATGTGTAGAAGTCAAATTGTAGAAATTACTTAGGATGTATGTGAAATCTCCTTCATTGTCTTATTATCATGTTTTAGAGCATGACATCATTCCTCTCTCAAGATGTTAACAATGTATACAACCCAAGCAATGCAGATGTAAACCCTGGTGACAGTGGAAGTTAAAATCCCTATGAGGTCTAGAAAATCATTCTATGTCCAAACGCTAGGTGAGGTTACAATGTGCAAAGTCCTTGGCTAATAGTGCAGTGGGGCTGGAATCACAAATATGTATGGGGCAGTCAGTGGATCTATTAGCCAATATGCTGATTACAGGGATAATGTGGCCACCCCCTGCAATGAAAAGAAGTATGTTTGAAGAGTAAATACCTTGATAGCAAAGAAGGTATAGTGGGGCTGCAAAATAGATAAAAGGGCAACCTTGCACCTTTTGCTCACTAGTGAGTAAGCAACTGCACATTATAAGTCATATCTGCAACCATAGCTTTGAACATTGCAAGAAAAAAAATATTCTTTATTTATATTTATTTGTATTTATAACTTAGGATGTGCAGACTTTGTTTTTTTGCATTGTGGGGCTGTTCATATGTCACATATTTCTATTCCTATCATATATTTTTCTGCATTACAAACAAAGAATGCTGTGGTTTATTCAGCTGGCCAAAATGAAACTGTACAGACAAATTATTTCAGGGGACACTTTAAGACATCATTTTGACCAAAAGCTTTCAAGGCTTTTTACCATGACAAGGTAGACTTTTACAGGGCAGGACCGAAATGAAACTACACAATTCTGCCCTATTCAACGCTATTCATGGTTTCTCTAGTGTTGGATGTGTGTTTGTATAGGCCTCATCCTATACATATTCTATCATGCACTTTTTTGGTTGTCAGTGCATTCCTCTCTAGTGTACAGTTGATCTCTGTTTTTGTAAGGCTACTTCAGTATAAGGTAATCAGTGCTCTGTATGGTATTCAGATCACTTTATAATTCACTGCATTTTTTTTTAATCCAGACTCTTTTTATTGGTATAAAAAGAGCAAAAGTAACAGTACAATATTCAGAAAATAGGTGTCACAAAACATACACCATAGTAAACAATTAGCACATATAGCAAAAGTCAGAATGGAATACTATCTCTTTGCATATATTCAAGTACTACAGTGCAAAAACAAGTGCAAACCAAACATGAGGTGAACTTTCATACATAGCCGCAACCAATCAGTGTTGCGATAAAGCATATTTACTCAGGGTACATAAGATGGTAACAAAACAGGGCATGTACCCGGTAAGTAACCTGAAGATATTATAATTGTAATAGCCTGTCCATGACTAACTGTGGTGGAGCCAAACCCGAGATATCTAACCAAATTAAATTTACGATGGGCATAACAGGGGTGATAGGTAAGTTGTGCCCGCAACAGTAGGAAGTTAACATAATCCACAAATTGCTTTCTAGTCAGTAAGGCTAAGAGACTTCCAATATCTTGTGTTCAATTTTCTAGCCAAATACAAGAGCCACAAGACCATAATGTAAACCCCTAGTTGGTATACTTCAACATCTAATGCGCTCAGGAGACACACCAATGGATCTAGAACAGGGGTCTCCAAACTATGGCCCTTCAGTTGTTGTTCAGGAACTACAGTTCCCATCATGCCTAGTCATGTCTGTGAATGTCAGAGTTTTACAATGCCTCATGGGACATGTAGTTCCACAACAGCTGGAGGACCGTAGCTTGGAGATCCCTGATCTGGAGGTACATTTTGTTGGGCAGCTAGTATAAACAATTTGCACTACTTCTGTCCAATAGCTAGAGAGCTTCAGGCAGCACCACAACATGTGATTAAAGTCCCCACCAATGTTCTGAGCATTTATGGCATAATAGGCGTGTCCCTCCTACCCCACTGAAACAATTTATCTGGGCTCCTATAAACCAGAAGAAGGATAAACAATCGAGTAAGCTTATGGGTACCATTTTTCTTGTAAAAAAAAAAGCTTATGGGTGCCTGAAAGTTAAGTTAGGGGAATCTACTCCAATGCCAAGTCCCACTGCTCTCCACTAATCTCTCCAAGGTCTCCCACCCACTGTTTTCTGCTTTTAAGAGTGGCAGCATTTTGTTTTGTAGATAGTAGGTGTGTATACATATGAGAGGTCAACCCTTTCTGCAGAGTGCCCAAAGTAAGCTCATTGACAAGCGTAGTCTGTTTGGCATGTTGGAGCTGTAGATATTGATAAAACTGTCTATGGGACAGGAGGAATTCAGATCATTGGATTTAAAAGTCACAATTGAGTATAACTGGGCAATAAAGTGTATTTCCTTTTTCCTCCATTCTTGAAACCCTTCCAATTCAGCTAATTCAGGGTAATTAAGATTATTCCATAAGGGAGTAACCTCTAAAAAAACTGAAATATGTAAGGAGACCTTAAAATCACTCCATACTCCCCGCAACAGGTCAGCAGTAGGTAAGTTGGGGGGGGGGTAAAGCCATCTCTAGGTGTGACAGCATCATTCATTGCTTGTTATGTGTTGGAGTGGTGAGGTTCTGGCCAACCCAACCTCTGCCTTCTAACTTACAAGATGAGTGGCAGCTATTTGCCAGGCAAGCCAAACCTTGCCTTCTTTTTCATTAGTTAAATGGAGACAGGTAACAGAGTGAGCCAAATCCCATTTTTAGTCTCATGGGGTGAGGTGCATCTGTTTGGCGCTTCTAGTTTCACCTTCATGGAATGAGGGATAATTGGTCATTAGGCAAGCCAAGCAGTCTTTTCTTCAAGAAATGAGGGTAGCCAATTACTAAGTGAGACAGTCTCTACCATCTCACTCTATGGATAAGCGGTGGCTACTAGGGATGAGCCCAAAACTTGATTTTGCTGTGAATTTGCCAGTTTTGTATTCATCAAGAGGGATAAATACTATAAAATGTAAACAAATTTCCCCCTTTTTATGTTATTTGTTTTTAACGTGTGATTACATTCAATGATCATGATCATGCATGCTCTGGCATGCTCTACTGTAAAAAAAAAAAGAATAAACAATGTGGAAATGTGTTTATTGTGCCCTTTCCTTGTACATGTTTAATCTTTTTTGTGTGCATTTTGTTTCGTTCTGAATTTAAAAAAAAAAAAAAACAACTTAGCAACTTAAACAATATAACATGACAGCAATTTTTAGTTTTTTCTACTTTTTTGTATTTTATTATTATGTGTTAAGATACATTAAATACAGTAATATACACAAAAACCCTACAAATGCACTGTCTATTTACATTTTTCAATTCTACCAATGCATATAATCATGACACCACCTTTACCATATGACTTTGGTTGAGCTCAAGCAAGAAGGTCCTACAACCTGACACTCACTTCTGCTATTATAGGGAGAGAATACATGTAAATAATCGGAAGTGTAAATGAATGTCCGACATTATTTTATATTACACATGACCAATGACAATTTTCTCTTAAAATGTATTTCTTACTATCCTAACTGATATGCCCTGTACACACGGTCGGATTTTCCGACGGAAAATGTGTGATAGGACCTTGTCGGAAATTCCGACCATGTGTAGGCTCCATCACACATTTTCCATCGGATTTTCCGACACACAAAGTTTGAGAGCTTGCTATAAAATTTTCTGACAACAAAATCCGTTGGCGGAAATTCCGATCGTGTGTACACAAATCCGATGCACAAAGTGCCAAGCAAGCTATTGGCTACTGCCCCGTTTATAGTCCCGACGTACGTGTTTTACGTCACCGCGTTCAGAACGATCGGATTTTCCGACAACTTTGTGTGACCGTGTGTATGCAAGACAAGTTTGAGCCAACATCCGTCGGAAAAAATCCATGGGTTTTGTTGTCGGAATTTCCGATCAATGTCCGACCGTGTGTACAGGGCATAAGAGTCCAACCACATTGTGGTTCCTATCCTAGCAATTCATTTTCTGATTTGTGAAACTAAAATGGGGGCATGCATTATTTTGTTAGTGCTCCCTGTAGGATTGTTCACTGTACAGAAGCATAGATAAGTGCTAAAAATGTGTAATATATCAACAAATGTCACACATACCATATATTTAAGTCCCTGTGACATACTCCAAGTTTCATCTACTTGACTTAAGACTCAATATTTATATCTATGTGTGTGTGTATATATATATATATATATAAATATTATTGAATCAACTGAACAGGAAGCACATTGAGAGAACGCAGTGCATTATACATACCAGATAGATGAAAGCCAGATCTGGAAATGAAATGTGAACTGGAGTTATGGCCAAGTGTGAGACTACCTTGTGTGTTTCCAGATAGGAAAAGAGGATGGAAAATGTTTGATATTTCTAGGCAAGAATCAGCTGTGATTAATTAAACACATTGCCGCTGAGAGGTAGGATGAAAAGGCTGGACTTGAATCTCTCTCCTACACACAAATTAAAGGCTTTAGCTTTCCAGTAGCTACTTAGAAATATGGTTTTGTTTCAAAAAGACAGAACAGCACTTGATAAATAACTGGAGTGAATATCAAGCGCAAAAGTCAAAAGACTTTGCATTTGATCTAACAACCTTTAATTCTAAACTGAAAAACAGATGGAGATTCTTATTTTATCTCATAAGACTTGGCATACCCTAGTGTATACATTCCTAGTGACCCGCCAGTTACTTTAGGTTCAGTACAATAAACAGAACTGCTGTCCACCAGAAAACTCATATATGGCTACAAATTCTGCCTGTCCTCTAACAGACTGCCACGTTGTGTTGCCTGCTGTGACCACTGCCCCAAATTTAGGCAGTTTTATTTATTTATTTATATAGTGTCAACAATCTATGCAGAGCTTTGCATACAGTATAGTTACATTAGTCCTTGCACTTGAGGAGCTTACAATCTAAGGTCTCTATCTCACATGAATACACACACACACATATAGAATTTGGTGCTGGTAGGAAATCAGAGTACCTTGGAAAAAACCCACACAAGCACAATCCATGCAAATAGTGTCCTGAATGGGCTTCAAACAAGGGACCCTAGTGCTGCAAAGTAGAAAAACTAACCAGTAAGCCACCATGCTGCCCAGTGTTTAAAATGGTTGTAAACTCATTACAACAACTTTATGCTACAGATAAGCCTATAATAAGGCTTACCTGTAGCTACCCAGGATATCTCCTAAACCTGCACGGTTTAGGAGATATCCCCTGTCCCCTGCATGTGCCGATGACATTGGCACATGCGCACTGGGGCAAACTGAAGCATGGCACCTATGTGCCGTTGCTTCAGTCTGCGTGCCATTACCGGCGACTCACGCACGCACGAGAGTGACGTCATCGCGGCTCCGGCCAATCACAGCGCTGGAGCCGCAATACCAGAAGTAAACCCCGGGAGAGATGTGGAGGGGCTTCGTTCTCGGGTAAGTATATGCATACTAGCTCATTATGCCTTTGTCTTGCAGGGGGTTTTTTTTACCAGGGTTTACAACCACTTTAAAGAAAAGGATATGGAGACTGCCAATGCTGGCCTCGCCTTCAGTTAAAGCTTGTTGCCTGGACTTCATACTGTTGTAATAGCTTCAGTGTTTAAGAGTCATTACCTGGGACAAATATGCAGATCAGGAGTTCTTGATTTTCACTCTGACTTTCACATCTACATGCTGTGACATGCAGTAGCCTAAAGTCTTTAACCACACTCGTTTTGCCCACCCACTCAACATATAAAACTGGCCTGGGTTCACAGAGTTCTATGTAATATCCTCTCATGACTCAGGGACATTATTTGCAGAGTCAACAATTTCTCCCTCAGAGAAGAGATCACGCAAAAGGCTCACTAAATAAGATATTTGGAAATTAACAGCACTCCAATGCAAATCTTCTGGGAACTCTTATGTTACACCCTCCAAAAACGCTGCCTATTGTAGCCACCCTCTGTGACAACGGCATTCCTTACCACCAAGGTTTCCCTTTCAGGCTTACGGCCGGGAAACAAGTCCTGCACACTTTACTTCCTGAAGGACCTTCAATTATTCTGTAGGGTTAGACGCTCTGACTCCACAGCTCCCAAGATGAACTCCCATCCTACAAGTGACCATCTGTCAGGATGACTAAATTGCATTCCCCATGCAGAACCACCCTCAAGCCACCCAGTCTCCCACAGAATAAGGAAACTCCAAGATCCCCAGATTTTGAATACTCATTAGTTTAGCCCTTGTTCCCATCATTGGGGAACAGTGACCATTATTATGTGCTATTATGGGGTTTTTTTTCTGCTTGCTATTACTGATGTTTACATAAATCTTCAATTACCAATTTTTATGATTCATGTGGTCTGCTACTGCAAACCCTAAGCTGTACCTCCTTCCTCCTCCACCCTAACCCTTGCCACTCAAGCCCTCCTTCACTAATATAGTGCTCATGCTGCCAGTTGAGCCCTTTTTTGCGTGTTTGACATGTGTGTGTCCCAGAAAACAACGGGGCCATTCACAAAGCGCCCCGCGACTCGCGCAAGCGCAGTAGGAAACGGGCAGTGAAGCCGCAAGGCTCCACTGCCTGTTTCCCTTCGTTAAAGCGGGGGTTCACCCACACCGCCAAAAAAAAAAATATTAAAAGCCAGCAGCTACAAATACTGCAGCTGCTGACTTTTAATACATGCCCACTCACCTGTCCCAGGGTCCAGCGATGTCGGCAGGGGACGCCGAGAACCCGCTCAGTTGCGTTGCGGCTTCACTTCCCGGTTCCCTACTGCGCATGCGCGAGTCGTTCTGCGCGTCCCTAGTGGTCCCCGCTCTCTCCTGGGAGCTGTGTGTTCCCAGCAGACAGCGCGGTCGGGACGGGAAGAGGCATAGACTCCCATGGGAGTCTATGCCGGAAGTGGGTGCAAATACCTGTCTTAGACAGGTATCTGCACCCCCCTCCCCCCTGAAAGGTGCCAAATGTGACACCGGAGGGGGGGGAGGGTTCCGAAAAGCGGAAGTTTCATTTTTGTGTGGAACTCCGCTTTAAGATGGAGGTGCTGCAGCGGATCCGATGGACGGATTGGCCTCAGGGAGCCGACATCGCGGGCTCGCTGGACAGGTAAGTGTCCTTATTAACCTCCCTGGCGGTTTTCCCGAGTGTGGCTCGGGGTTAAAATTCAGTACCATTAGCGGTAACCCCGAGCCACACTCGGGATCGCATTGCAGGATCCTGGGGCGGCGTTACTTACCTTGTCCCCGGGTTCCTGCGATGTCCCCCGCAGTGTCCGAGGACTCCGTCCTCCTCCGAAGCCTCTCCGTGCCAGGCTCCGTTCCCTGCGAGCGGCGCGACGCACGGGGGCGGAGCCTGGCGGCAAATTCAAAAAAATGTCAAAATCATAACACATACAGTACTGTAATCTTACAGATTACAGTACTGTATGAAATGATTTCACATCCCTTTTGTCCCCAGTGCTCTGGCCCATGCCCTGCATGCAGTTTTACATGATATACACTGTTCTTTCTGCCTGGAAACTGGAGATTGTCCATAGCAACCAAAAAGTGTCCCTTTACGTCAAAAGTGGCTTTAGACCAGCTAGAAAACAGCGATAGTAAATTAGAACACTTGCAGAATTGAGCGATAGTGAATTGTGGGGAAATTTATTTTATTACTATTTTTTTTAATTTTTTAAAATTATTTATTTTTATTTATTATATTATAATTTATGTTTTTGTGTTTCAAACTTTATCATACCCGGGATATCTGCTAGACTCTGGTTTGGACAGATTTAAGTGTGTTATTGTTAAGATTTACAGACCTACAATATAAAACGCCAAATTTCCATGCAAAATAATTGTACCGCTTTCAGCACCTAAAATCCGAAATAATCATACCGCCAGGGAGGTTAAAAGTCAGCAGCTACAGCTACAATAGCGGCTGGAACACCCCTTTAAACATATACTATTGTTTACAATGCTATGAATTGTATTGTTTGTTGTTTTGCACAGTGTTATCTCTCTCATCTCTCTTCCTTCTATCAATTTTGCTTGGCCATTGGGTGCCAGAGATCAACACCTTCACACAGCCTGCCTTCCTATTTCATGCATAATAAGACCACCTGTGCTTATAAATTGCCCACATATTACCTCTTGGGTGCCAGTGAGTAACCAAATCCCCTCTCTCTACCCCCACCATGCCCAAAATAGTAACACTAAATGTAATGGCACTGTAAACTTGCAATGTAAACTAGCATCTAAGAATGCAAACATTTGCAGGCAGACATTATTTTCATACAGCAAACCCACTTTAACAAAAACGGCATCCCCGATGTTGCCTCCAGATACTTCCACACATAGATATCTCGCTCCCAATCATCAAAAAAAATCTGCTGTGGTGGTGATCCTCATCCATTCCACTGCTCAATCCCACGTATTTAATCTTGTCACAGATGTTAAGGGCAGGTACCTCATATTGCATGGTCAACTGGGTCCTAAAGAAGTGACACTATGGGGTCAATTTACTAAAACTGGAGAGTGCAAAAACTGTTGCAGCTCTGCATAGAAACCAATCAGCTTTCAATTTTTTTTTCTTGTCAAAGCTTAATTGAACAAGCTGAAATTAGAAGCTGATTGGCTACCATGCACAGCTGCACCAGATTTTGCACTCTACAGTTTTAGTAAATCAACCCCTGTTTAACATATATTCCCCCATATATTATTTGGTGACTTAAGGTATAACTAAATCCAAAACTTTTTGTTTAGCTTTGGATAGAGGGCAGAAGGATTAAAACACCTGTCAGTTTTTATTGCTGTCTGTGCCGAAAGACAACAGATTCACCCTCTCTATTTGCCCTGTTTACCATTATCATTGAAAGTGAAAGTAAAAGAAAATCCCAAAATTCCCCCCAAAAATTGACTTGTCCCCAGAAAAATAATAGAAGAAAAATCTTCCAATGGGGACACTAGTTCTGGTGATTTGCAGGGATTTCCTCTCACTTCCTGTTCCAGCTATAGGACAGGAAGTAAAGGAAAATATAACCCTCCCTTACTCTATCCAAAATGAAAAAAAAATTTTGCCTATAATTCTACTTTAGCAGTTTAGGCCCAAGTGTAAAGCCAACCTAATAAAGAAGTATAGCTCTTTTATTAGACAAAAAAGTAATACAATGTAAATTTCAGCTTACAGTCATTAGTTTTCTTTTATTCAAGCTTTTTTATCTATATTTTACCTGATGTTTTTACCAGCAGCACATTTCTAGTCATAAGATTACAACAATCACTTACCCTTCAGAACAACAGAAATAAGACAGAACTACTGATCTCCACCTCTGAAGTACATAAAGTACATACATCAAACAACAATCCAATTTACAATCCCATTAAAATGAAACTTCACATCTGTTGAAATGTAGAAAGGAGGCAATAGCTGGGTTCTACCCTGATAAGACAGTCTCCTTATGGTCTTGAAACAGGGAGCGGGAACAAGACGATTGTCATTAGACTTCATCAGCTCCTGACAAAGAACAGCTTCTGACGAATTATGTAAGTATTTCCCTTTGACATACAGATAATTTACTTTTTAGCATACACATCCCCAAAGATTTTTTCCCAACAAGTAGCAAAAGGTTTTTGTTTTGTTTTGTTTTTTCAAACAAAAATGTGAGCCCAAAGTGTTGTTTGCAGAATTCCATACCCAAGATATACAGTAAGTTTCTAAATGTATTTTTTTCCCAAGAATCTGTGACTCTTGTGTTTGATCGTTCTCATCTATCAATCCAGATGGTCATCCATCATCTTTAAATTCTCACATTCTTCAAGTGCTTATAACTACTAGCTGCACAGAAAAATGTTTGTAGCCTGCAATTATCTGAATGGTCCAGTTCCGCAAATTCCAAAATTTCCTCACAATTTCATTTTTTCAAGTCTCTATGGGGCTGATCTACTCAAACTGGAGAGTACAAAATCTAGTGCAGCTCTGCATAGAAACCAAACCATCTTCTAACTTCAGTTTGTTCAATTAAGCTTTGGCAATAAAACTTGGAAGCTGATTGGTTGCTATGCAGAACTGCAGCAGATTTCATACTCTCCAATTTTAGTAAATCAACCCCTATATGTCATTACTGACTTACACAAATAAACAAAACTGCTCCATCTCTGCTTCCAATCTATCTGTGTTCAAGGCCAGCATTCATAATAATGATTTGTATGCATTCAATCGAGACAGTAGAGATTAACCACTTCAATACAGGGCACTTATACACCTTCCTGCCCAGACCAATTTTCAGCTTTCAGCGCTGTCGCAGTTTGAATGAAAATTGCGCGGTCATGCTACACTGTACCCAAACTAAATTTTTATCATTTTGTTCCCACAAATAGAGCTTTCTTTTGGTGGTATTTGATCACCTCTGCGGTTTTTATTTTTTGCTAAACAAATAAAAAAAGACCAAAAATTTTGAAAAAAATTTTTGCTTTTGTTTCTGTTAAAAAAATTTGTAAATAAGTAAGTTTTCTCTTTCACTGATGGGCACTGATAGGCACTGATAGGGCAGCAACGATGAGGTGGCACCAATGAGGGGGCACTGACGATGGGCACTGGTATGCGGCACTGATGGGCACTGGTGGGCGGCACTGATGGGTGGCACTGATATGCAGCACTGATGGGCATTGATAGGCGGCACTGATGGGCACTCATGGGTGGCACTGGGTGGCACTGGTGGGCACTGATGGGCACTGATAGGCGACACTGATGGGCACTGATAGGCGACACTGATGGGCACTGAAAGGCGGCACTGCTGTACACTGATAGGCGGCACTGATGGGCACTGATAGGCGGCACTGATAGGCGGCACTGATGGGCACTGATACATGGCACTGATGGGCACTGATACGCGGCACTGATATGAGGCACTGATAGGCATCCCTGGTGGCACTGGCAGTGGTAGGCATTGGAGTGGGCACTGATTGGCAGCTGCCTGGGCACAGATTGGCAGCTGCCTGGGCACAGATTGGTATTTCCCTGGGGGTCTAGGGCAGGCTTCCCTGTTGGTCCTGGGCAGGATCCGAGGGGGGCTGTGCTGATAAACAATCAGTACAGACCCCCCTGTCAGGAAAGCAGCCGATCGGCTCTCCTCTACTAGCGTCTGTCAGATGCGAGTGAGGAAAAGCCGATCACAGCTCTTCCTATTTACATCATGATCAGCTGTGATTGGACACAGCTGATCACGTGGTAAAGAGTCTCCGTCAGAGACTCTTTACCTAGATCGGTGTTGCGGTGTGTCAGACTGATACACCGCAACAACGATCGCCGGCTTAATATCCTGATCACGTCATATGACGTCCGGTCAGGATATTGAAACCACTTTGCCGCCATCATTTTGCTATATGGCAAGCGGCAAGTGGTTAAAGTAGAACTAAGGGCATTTTTAAAATTTTTGGATAGATTAAGGAAAGGTTATAGCCCCCTTAATTTTTGTTTTTGCCATCCATGTCCTATTGGGGAGATTTCCCACAAACAAAACAGGAAGTGAGAAGAAATCCCTCCAAAATGAGGAAGTCCCTGGTTGTCGCCAGATTGAAAGATTTCCCCTCTACTACTGTCCCAAAATTTAATATTCACTGTCATTGATAACAGTAAACAAGGCAGATAGAGAGTGAATGTCCCTAACAGGGACACAGATAGCAATGAAATCTGACAGGTGTTCTAAATCCTTTCCATTCTGTCCAAAACTAAAGAAAAAGTATTGCCTTTAGTTATACTTTAAAGTTTTTATTTGTAACAAAATTAAAGTAGTTGTGAACATACTGGGGTTGATTTACTAAAACTGAAGAGTGCAAAATCTGGTGATGCTCTGCATAGAAACCAATCAGCTTCCAGTTTTTTTTTTGTCAAAGCTTAGTTAAACAAGCATTAATAAATCAACTCCATTATGTTATTGAAACCTTCTAATACAGTTATAACTATGCATGCACCATGGCTGCTTTTGCTAAGTTTCAGAAATTATATTTTACCTTTTTTGGAAGGTTAGAAAATGCTGTAATTTGACAATGCATCTCTTCTTCCTGATAGTGGGGGTGTGGTGGCTGAACAAACTACCAATACAGGCATGCTGTGTGTTGGCACAGTGTTCTCTACCTTTGAATGACCATGGCTTAAAGGAATCCCGCTAAAACTTGTTTGGCTGTATTTCTCCTATGGATCACAGGAGTGCAATTCATTTTGCACTCCTGCAACCCGTATTCAGCAGAAAGCGGACTGAAGTCCGCTCTCTGCTGACATCACGGATATCAATTCAGGCACTGCATCATCCCGACAATGGAAGTCTGGATCCGCCAAATGCCTGGACTGACACCCGTCTCAGCCTCTCAGCGAGCCGCTGAGAGCCTGAGGCAGTCACTCTGCCCCCTCCACAGCCCAACGCTCCGATAAGCAAGGAGGGAGATGAGCAGAGAGCTGTGACTGACATTCTGCAGCTCTCTGCTCACCGAGCTCTGAAAACCGAGTGATTGGCAATGTTTTCAGCGCAGAAGCACCGGGGACAGATGCAGCATCGGACCGAAAAAAATTATCCTGCTAACAAGTGAATAGATATGTCCTTGCTCATGTCTCAGTGTGGCATTATTATTATACCTTTCTAAATGTCAGTGTTTCAGTTGCCCTGCACTATGATCTAACTGCATAACAAAGATCCACATGGTTCCTATAGGTAAGGGTCATCAGACCAGGTAGGTATTTTTTTTCTAAAAGAGTGCACTCAGGTGCTAACTTGCCTCTTCCTCGGCTAAGGAGCCCAGCTTGTCCCACTGACAGGAATATGCGTGAGTGGAGCACCAAAAATCCAAGCCGAGGTACAGAAAATCTTTTTGTATACTGCGAACACCAACACTATGCCCTGGAGAGTGTTTTAGGACCACCTTAAAGAGGCAGACAGAAGCTCTCTGGTCCATTATGTTTAGGTGGAATGAAATTGCTGTGAATCCTGGGTGAAGCTACGTTTACAAAGTAAATAATGTGTCAAGATTGCCTTAAAGAGGATGACAGAAGCTCTTCTATCCACTATTCATATATGCAAAGGTTTACTGTGAGCTTGGGTAAAGTTGCCTTTACAAGATAAAGAGTGTCTCAAGATTGCCCTAAAGGGTTAGAGAGAAGCTCTCCTGCCCACTATTAATAGCCGCAAAGGATTGCCGTGGGCCTGGGTGAAATTACCATATCCAAGTTATTGAGTATAACTGAAGCTGCATTCCAATACTGTTGCTACCAACTATATAAAGCCTCCCTCAGCAGAGAGCAGGCCAACTGCTGGCAAGGAAGAACAGAGAGGATAAGCTGGTGCTTTATGTTCAGCCTGGCTTTGACCCTGCTGGCCATTTTCCTTTAAGGTAGGTAAGTTTACCATGAGTGGAGAAGAACCAAAGGAGCCAGGTAAAAAACCAGAGGAGGCTCTAGGTAAGAAACTTGCTACAGCATTTCCTCAGTCAGACGAAATAGCCTGTATGGACTTCCAGGGACAGGTTATCTTTCAGACAGTCCAGGTCAACAGCATTATGCGGCTGAAGTTGAACACTTGTCATTACTAGCAGAAGTGGGCTAGAGTACAGCTTGCAAGGGTCTTTTTCTCTTTCTAATTGTTAAGAAGCATCTTTTCTCCACTTGTGGCCTCTGCATATCCTCTGAAGGTTTTCTGGGTCAAGGAGTTTCTTCCCCAGTTGTGGCGGCAAACAGTTCACTATCCAAAACCCACGGTGGCATTACCTGGTATGCATCTCAAAGCTTTATGGGGCTGGGTTCAGATGCAAAAAAATACACAATTTGCATTGCCTACCTTCGCCTGGGACACTTTCTAGCTTTGGTGGGCATCAAAGATAATTAATGTTCCCATAACTTAAGCAATTTCTGTGCCTTGGTATCAGACCCATGCACTAGCAATCTGAGATTATGTCCCTCGTTCATTGGTCAGCACCTGTATTAGGATGCTGGACCCAGTACTAGCCTCATTGCCTTCCTGAAATATTCTCATAGAGAGATCCTTAGGTGGGGAATAATTGGTGTGTGCTCTATCGAGTAACCTGACATGATCGTCCAGATATTCCAGTAACTTGATAGGTTCAGAACCTTCAGAGACAGTTGCTGAAACCGACTCACCTTGGGAATGTCTGGATAACCCTACTCACAGCAATCTGGTTCTCCACTTTTTATGAGAGGCTTAGAACTGAGGGTCTGGTTTCACCCCAGGCCTTTACAGGCCTTTGTTCTTCGAGGGACAAGTTGAACCAGTCTTTGGTCAGGTGATTTCCCTATTGCTGAGGCTCAGGGGCCTGGCTCTGGAGCAAGGAAGTCTCCCCTTCCTGTTTTATGGAATCCCCATTGAAGGACACCTCAGACAGCTGATCATTCTGGGCAAGAGACCTAGACACCTTTGATATCAAGGGGCTTAGTTGTCTTTGGTGTCTTGTTTTCCAAGGTAAGATTCTGAAGTTTTGGGCTGTTTTATACAAAACTAGATCCAAGCAGACAATACCATGAAGATGGCGTACTTCAATTTTCAGGCGGATCCAGAGTTTTGCAGTAGCAAAGAATAGATTGGTATACTTGACAAAATGTCAGGCTCCAGCTTTGTCAGGCATGAGCATTCCAGGTATACATAGTGGCAGGCAGACTGCATCTAAACGTAGTGCCTAAACCTGTGAGACTGATTTCTACCCCTGGAGCTATTCCTGGTGTTGTGTCATATGTAGGCAACTTCAGAGGTCGACTACTGGACCCCTAATGTCAAAATAAAGGCTAGGCAATTTGGGCTCAGGTGCAGTGATCCTCTGGTAGGATGCTTCGGTGACTCTCAGTACTTCCTTCCCTCTTTGTCTTGCATGTTTGGAATGGAATGCATTCCGGTGTTCCTCATTGTTCCAGGCTAATCCAGGCAGATGTGGTATGCCAAGCTAAAGGAAGGCCGGACAGTTGCTCCGAGGGATCTACTGGATCAGGATCATCTGCTCCCAAGAAATGTGTTTTGCCATCCAGCTTCAAGCTGCCTTTGGCAGCTTGATGATTGAAGTTCAAATTCTGAGAGACAGGGCATCGTGGAGTCTAGGTATCCCTTGATGCTAAGTGGGGAGGTCTAATTCTTCATGCTAAATCTAGTGCTGGACATGTGATGCATGCTTCTCTTGGTGTAAACCTCAGGACTTTCTCCCTAGGAGTTTTTTTGCTGGACAAGTCCTCTCCTGCAGCTGGGCCTAGGTCAGCATTTAGCTCTTAAAGTGTTACTAAACCGACAACAGTAAAATCTGTCTGTATATGCAGAATAGTATCTGTGTGCATTACTGGCAGTTTCACACCATATAGCTCTGCGTGCGTTACTGCCATTTTAATGCCATATAGTTTTGTTGTGCGTTGCTGCCAGTTTAACGGCATATTGTTTTGTGCGTTACTGAAAGTTTAACGCCATTTACTTCTGTGTGTGTTACTGCCAGTTTAACGCCATAGAGTTCTGTGTGCGTTACTGCCAGTTTAACGCCATAGAGTTCTGTGTGCGTTACTGCCAGTTTAACGCCATATGGTTTTGTGTGCATTACTGCCAGTTTAACGCCATATAGTTTTGTGCGTTACTGAAAGTTTAACGCCATATAGTTTTGTGTGCATTACTGCCAGTTTAACTCCATATTATTATTATTATTATTATTATACACAATTTATATAGCACCAACAATTTATGCAGCACTTTACAATGTAGAGGGGGGGGGCAGCACAATTACAGTACAGTTCAATACAGAAGGGACAGGAGGGCCCTGCTCATAGAGCTTACATTCTAAACGCCATATAGTTCTGTGTGCGTTACTGGCAGTTTTACCCCATATAGTTTTGGACGTTACTGCAAGTTTAATGCCATTTACTTCAGTGTGTGTTACTGCAAGTTTAATGCTATTTAGTGTGTGTTAGTGCAAGTTTAACGCCATTTACTTCTGTGTGCATTACTACAAGTTTAATGCCATATAGTTATGTGCGTCACTGTACGTTGGGCGCAATATATTGCAGTATGTTATAGTGTATCCATGGAGCGTTACTGCAAGTTTAATGCCATATAGTTTTGTGCGTTACTGCCATTTTTACGCCATATGGTTCTGTGTGCGTTACTGCCAGTTTAACGCCATATAGTTTTATGTGCGTTACTGCCAGTTTCACCCCATGTAGTTTTGTACGTTACGGCAAGTTTAACGCCATTTACTTCTGTGTGCGTTGTTGCAAGTTTAACATCATTTAATTCTGTGTGCGTTACTGCCAGTTTAACGCCATATAGTTCTATGTGCGTTACTGCCAGTTTAACGTCATATAGTTCTGTGTGCGTTACTGCCAGTTTAACGCCATATAGTTTTGTGTGCATTACTGCCAGTTTACCGCCATATAGATTTGTCCATCACTGCAAGTTTAACGCCATTTACTTGTGTGCGTTACAGCCCGTTTAATGCCATATAGTTATGTGCGCGTTATTGCCAGTTTAATACCATATAGTTTTGTGTGCGTTACTGCCAGTTTAACACCATATAGTTTTGTGTGTTACTACAAGTGTAACGCCATTTACTTCTGTGTGCGTTACTGCCAGTTTAACGCCATATAGTTCTGTGTGCGGTACTGCCAGTTTAACGCCATATGGTTTTGTGTGCATTACTTCCAGTTTAACGCAATATAGTTTTGTGCGTTACTGAAAGTTTAACGCCATATAGTTTTGTGTGCATTACTGCCAGTTTAACTCCATATTATTATTATTATTATTATTATACACAATTTATATAGCGCCAACAGTTTACGCAGCACTTTACAATGTAAAGGGGGGGGCAGCACAATTACAGTACAGTTCAATACAGAAGGGACAGGAGGGCCCTGCTCATAGAGCTTACATTCTAGACGCCATATAGTTCTGTGTGTGTTACTGGCAGTTTTACCCCATATAGTTTTGGACGTTACTGCAAGTTTAATGCCATTTATTTCAGTGTGTGTTACTGCAAGTTTAATGCCATTTAGTGTGCGTTAATGCAAGTTTAACGCCATTTACTTCTGTGTGCATTACTGCAAGTTTAATGCCATATAGTTATGTGCGTCACTGTACGTTTGGCGCATTATATTGCAGTATGTTATAGTGTATCCATGGAGCGTTACTGCAAGTTTAATGCCATATAGTTTTGTGCGTTACTGCCAATTTTACGCCATATAGTTTAATGTGCATTACTGCCAGTTTTACCCCATGTAGTTTTGTACGTTACTGCAAGTTTAATGCCATTTACTTCTGTGTGTGTTGTTGCAAGTTTAACATAATTTAATTCTGTGTGCGTTACTGCCAGTTTAATGCCATATAGTTCTATGTGCGTTACTGCCAGTTTAACGTCATATAGTTCTGTGTGCGTTACTGCCAGTTTAATGCCATATAGTTTTGTGTGTGTTACTGCCAGTTTAACGCCATATAGTTTTGTCCGTTACTGCAAGTTTAACGCCATTTACTTGTGTGCATTACAGCCCGTTTAACGCCATATAGTTCTGTGCGCGTTACTGCCAGTTTAATACCATATCGTTTTGTGTGCGTTACTGCCAGTTTAACGCCATATAGTTTTGTTGTGTGTTGCTGTCAGTTTAACGCCATATCATTTTGTGCGCTACTGCAAGATTAACGCCATTTACTTCTGTGTGCATTACTGCCAGCTTAACGCCATATAGTTCTGTGTGCGTTACTGCCAGTTTAACAACATATAGTTCTGTGTGCGTTACTGCCAGTTTAACGCCATATAGTTTTGTGCGTGTTACTGCCAGTTTAACGTCATATACTTGTGTGCGTTACAGCCCATTTAACGCCATTTAGTTCTGTGCGCGTTACTGCCAGTTTAATACCATATCATTTTGTGTACGTTACTGCCAGTTTAACACCATATAGTTTTGTGCGTTACTGCTAATTTAAGGCCATATAGTTCTATGTGCATTACTGCCAGTTTAATGCCATATATAATGCCATATAGTTCTGTGTGCATTACTGCCAGTTTTACCCCATATAGTTTTGTGCATTACTGCAAGTTTAACGCCATTTACTTCTGTGTGCGTTACTGCAAGTTTAGTGCCATTTACTTCTGTGTGCGTTACTGCATGTTTAACGCCATTTACTTCTGTGTGCGTTACTGCAAGTTTAATGCCATATAGTTATGTGCGTCACTGTACGTTTGGCGCATTATTTTGGAGCATATTATAGTGTATCCGTGGAGTGTGTCTGTGTAGTGTGAGTACTCAAATTGAAGTGCACCAAACACCACTTTACATTGATTAAAGTGCATCTACGTACAGATTTCCACTTCTTCTTTACATTTGCTTATAAGCACAGCACCCTACCTCCCAATAATGTCTGGGAGGACAACAAGGAGAGACAGACATTCCCTTGGCACTGTAAGGGGGCCAGCAACAAATGTGTCCACAGGCAAAGGTAGACGTGGTGGTGAGTCCTCAGACAGGGCATCATTTCCTCTGTTTAGTGAGTTTGCCCATGCTATCCAGCCACAGCATGCAGAGGAGGTGGTGGACTGGCTTACTAAACCTTCCTCATCCTCTGTCATGCAAGCAGAGACAAGTGTGCAGTCCCCTGCAGTTGCCAGAGTGGATAAACCTGCCTCTTTATCCACATCTATTCCTGCCATAGCCCCAACATCAGCCATGGAGGAGTCAGCCGAGTTATTTGACCACAGCGTCAGTTGCTTGCTCCTTGATGATGCCGAGCCATTACTGGATTAAGATGTTGGTTCTGAGGTTGAGGATGACAGGAACATGAGCCTAGAGAGAAGTGAGAACACCGGTAGACAAGTGTAAGGCTGACCGCAGGTCAGCCTGTAATTGTAGGAGGAGTCAGGCTGCATAAAGCCTGCCCTTCTTTTTCTCCTTCCTGTGGTCGTAGGATCTCGTGTCCCACCCACCCATTCCCTTTTTCTTTTTCATTTTATTTCATTTCATACTTGGGTATGCCCCCTTTTAAGCATACTGACCACGTGACCCAGGCACAACTCAGGTCTATGTTCTCTGTTGCTCTTTGTTCCTTTCCTACACTATCCACAGATTGACTCCGAGTACAAATGTAATGATGATGATGAAGATGGAGATGGAGATGATGATGATGATGATGATGAGGTTACTGATGCGACTTGGGTGCCAGATAGAGCAGAGGAGGAAACTGAAGCTGAGGCGGCACAACCCCAAGGATGCCAACATCATGAAAGAGCAGAGAGGAGCCACCATATTCTAACACATTCTGCAGCTGTCTGGGCCGTTTTCCCCACTTGCTCAGCTGTCTGGGCCGTTTTCAGCACCTCTGCAGCAGATCACACTGTTGCTATCTGCAAACTGTGTCTCAGGCACATCAAATGTGGCAAAAACATCAGCCATTTGGGTACCACATGCTTAACAAGGTATTTAACATCCAACCACTCAGCCAGTTTGCAATAGCACCTAAAAGCCACACAAAATGGGCACAAATCTGTCCCTCCTCTTCCTTACCCACCTCAGTCTGCCCCTGCTATACAGAGTCATTACCTCTCAGCAGCCTCCACTGACAGGGATGATGGTATAGCATAGAGTGCCCTAGGTCCTAGCAGCACATCTACCAGCAGCACATCTGCCAGCAGCACACCACCATCTGTAGACTGTAGCAGGCAAATTTCTCTGCCTCATCTGCTGCAGCGTAAAAAAATACAGTCCCTGCCACCCACATGCTCATCATCTAAATGCAAGCTTGTCAAAGCTGTTGGCTCTCCAAATTCTGCCTTTCAGCCTGGTGGATTCTGGCCCCTTCCGTGAATTTGCACGTGCTGGCCGGTCCCCAGTCGCTACTACTTTTCACGTAAGGCCGTTTCATCACTCTACCATCACGTGGAAGGGAATGTTCTGGCATTGTTGGGCAAGGCAGTCAGCCATAAAAATCAACCTTACTGCTGACACGTGGTCCAGCAAGCATGGGCCGGGACAATATATATTTCGTTCACAGCACACTGGGTAATGCTGCTTGCAACTTATAAGGATGCAGGACAGGGCTCTGTGCTGCAGCTTGTTGTGCCCCTACATCTCCATACAGCTGGAGGTGATGATGACTGCCTGTGAGCTCTACCCCCTCCTCCTCCTCCTCCTCTGCCACCTTCATGCCCTCCTCTGCAGAATTGTCCTATGAACATCAGGTACCACCTAAGCGTTCAAAGGGCTATTCCATGAGTCAAGCTAAAGAGTGTCATGCAGTGCTTCAGCTGGTGTTTTTAGGGGACAGGAACCTGGATTCTGTTACTTTCATAGGCTTCGAAGCAGGGGCGGATCCAGGGGGGGGGCAACGGGGCAATTGCCCCCTCCGAGAAATTAGTGCAATGAACAGGCCAGTCAGGGCCCAGGGACGAGTGTGCGGGCGGGCCAGTCAGTGGGAGTAGGCAGGTGAGTGAGCTCCTAGCGTGGGGGGTGCCGTGGCCCCGGGCGTGACATTTAGGGGGGCGCCAGTATGTGTCACTGGCTGCCTCCTCCTAATTTTATCTTCTTGTGTCCCTGGGCTCCGGCCGCCATGTTCAGTGTCCGGTGCCCTGTGATTGGGTGTATGGGGGTCACGTGAGGCTAGAGCTGGCCTGTCTGTGATTGCTCCTGAAGTCCCGCCTCCGCACATGACCCCCATACACCCAATCACAGAGCGCTGCGCCGGACACTGAACATGGCAGCTACAGCGCGGGGGGAGAGAAACATTGTGAGCCGCCGCTGTCTTCTCCTCCTCCGGACTGATGCAGGCCAGGCAGACACTAAGGTGAGTGAGACTCCCTCGTGACAGTCCTGTTACTGGCCCGGGGGGGGGAGAGAGAGATAGAGAAAGTCAGTTAGTGTAGTATGGGGGTCAGTTAGTGTAGTATGGTGGTCAGTTAGTGTAGTATGGGGGTCAGTTAGTGTAGAATAGTGGTCAGTTAGTGTAGTATGCGGGTCAGTTAGTGTAGTATGCGGGTCAGTTAGTGTAGTATGCGGGTCATTTAGTGTAGTATGGCAGGTCAGTTAGTGTAGTATGGGGGTCAGTTAGTGTAGTATTAGGGTCAGTTAGTGTAGTATGGTGGTCAGTTAGTGTAGTATAGTGGTCAGTTAGTGTAGTATGGTGGTCAGTTAGTGTAGTATAGTGGTCAGTTAGTGTAGTATGGTGGTCAGTTAGTGTAGTATGGTGGTCAGTTAGTGTAGTATGGTGGTCAGTTAGTGTAGTATAGTGGTCAGTTAGTGTAGTATGGTGGTCAGTTAGTGTAGTATGGTGGTCAGTTAGTGTAGTATGGGGGTCAGTTAGTGTAGTATGGTGGTCAGTTAGTGTAGTATAGTGGTCAGTTAGTGTAGCATGGGGGTCAGTTAGTGTAGTATAATGGTCAGTTAGTGTAGCATGGAGGTCAGTTAGTGTAGTATGGGGGTCAGTTAGTGTATTTTCTGCCAGTGCCCCTCCCGAGACTAGGCTCTGGATCCGCCCCTGCTTCGAAGAAGAGGAAGACATGTGTGAATCTGTAAGCAATGGCTTTCCAACTCCAGGGCCCCTGGGAGTAGTACGTGGCTGAGAGGAGGAAGTTCCAGATGCTGTCATCCTGAGTGACCCCGACGAGTCTGCTTCTCAAGCCTCTGCAAATTTGAGGTGCATGGACAATCTCATGCTTCAAAGCCTGCGAATGGACCCAAGAATACGTGGCATAAAGGAGAAGGATGATTATTGGTTGGCAACCCTCCTTGACCACAATTATAAGGGGAAGGTCTCAGAACTCATCCTGTCCCCACAGAGAGTGCAGAAGATAAAATCTCTTGAGGACACGTTAAAGAGGTTACAGTGTCATGGAAAACGTAGTTTTGAGCCTTCTGTTGGTCAAGAGAGGAGCGTTGGAGAAGGTGTCCGCCTAAGTGAGGCATTTCGAAATTTTTTTAGTCCTCGCCGCCCAGGGCTGTCAGCTTCCACGTCCCATCGACAGCGTCTGCATCACATGGTGGACGATTACCTCGGAGCAAAACCAGAGATGGAGAGCTTTCCAGCTGATGATCCACTGACTTACTGGGTCGTGAGAATAGACCACTGGCCAGAACTTGCCCAGTACGCTATTGCTTTGTTGGGCTGCCCTGCATCCAGCGTGCTTTCAGAAAGGGCATTCAGCGCTGCAGGAGATTTCGTTACTGATCATAGAACGCGTCTGTCCATAGACTCCATAGACCGTTTGACTTTTATAAAAATGAATCAGTCCTGGATTACCAGCTATGAAGCCCCTGATGCTGATGTCGCTGATTAAGTCTTTTTGGGATGTGGAATCTCTGCAGGACTTCGAGGCTGCCTAGCTTTGAGGGTGTTCAATTATTTCATCTGGAAGAATGTTTTTGGTATAGGTTTCATAGGCACAATTAACACTCAAAGACCAATTTTTCTGCACCTGTTTGACAGGTGCATATTATTGCAATTTTTTACAGCAAGGCCAATTTTTGCTTTCACCAAGAGCACCGTTATAGGGTTCGGTGAGAAAGTGCCCCCGACACCCAAAGAATAATTTTTCTGGAATTTCCAAAAATTTGCAATGTATCCAAAAAATCTCTAATCTTGTTCCCAAGGCACTACATTATGGCCTCATCATACACACTGGCTCCCCAGCTGTTGCTGAGCAAATAAAGGCAGCTTGCAGGGAAAATGTCATTTTTTTGGCTTTATAAATGCAGTTATTGCTGGAGCAGATTCTAGACATGGTACAGATCTGCTACTTTACAGACAGACTAAGGGGACCCCCCAGGCATCTATTGGAAGGAATTTTTCATTTTTATGCTTTCACTTTAAAAATAAAAAAATCACTGCTCATTTAAAAATGAAGTTTTTCACAAAAAAAAATGTTTTTATTGATACATGTCCCCCAGGGCAGGACCCAGACCCCTATAACCATTGTATGCCTAATTACTTGCACTTGCATAAAATGGGCACTTTTGATTTTTGATGTTCGTGTCCCATTGACTTTAATGAGATATGTTATTCGGGTCTGAACTTTCGCGGTGTTCAAAAGTTATGGTGCAAACCAAACAGGGGTCCGTTCGGCCCATCCCTAGTAGAAGGCTCAAAAGCACAATTGCCTTGCAATTCCTAAAGCTAATTCTAAGGTCCCACTATATGGCTGGGCTGCAACCACTCAAAGTAATTTCCGTATGTTCCTCCAGCAGCATCAGGACATAATGGCCACCTTATGCAACGATATCAGGCAACATGACAGGTAGGAGAGCCAATCAGGTTCTATTATGGCGCATTCTTTCAGCACTGCTGATGGGCTTAGTAGTCCTCACTGCAGCTGTCTTTGGCATTAAGCCAGTAGCTTACTCACTTTCTTATGATAGGATTTACTGAAGCTTCCCACCCTGGTAGCTAGTTATTGATCCATCACATGTATGCTGCCATGGAGGCACCAGGAAAACAGAAAATTGTATCATACTTACCGTAATTTTCCTTTCCTGGTGCCTATCCATGGCAGCATACTGAACCTACCCAGTTTGTTCCTAACGATTTACAGGGAATAGGCTATTGTGTGGGTGTAAGCTCTTTATAGCTATGCACTAGTCCTGTGAGCTTAAGTAGACAGGGCTACTATCCATCAGTGGCGGCCACTTATGCAGGGTGCAGAGGCACCACCCTAATCCATGTGCCCGGCCCCTAATCTACATGCAGGGCCCCCGATGCATGGATTCCAATGGTTTTGCGCCCACCCACTTGTGTGACATTAGCGAATTAATATTCTCGAATGTCTTCCTGTTTCTCCTCCCAGCCAATCAGGAAACGGGTCCTGAGACCAGATTGGCCGGAGTCCTAAGACCCACTTGGTCGTGAGTACTAAGGCCTGTTTGGCCGGGGGGAGAAGCGACGACTTGGGATGAGACGCCAGAGGGGAAGCCACTGAAGCCACAACCTGGATGGAGTAAATGCAGGGCTGGCGGGGGGCCCGGAGGGTGACGGGCGAGCAATTTGGTGATCGAGCAAAGAAGGGGGAGAGGCGATCGGTCGAGCGAGCAAGCGCCGGGGGGGTCGTTGGTTGGCTGGCTGGGGGGGCCGTGGGCTGCCCCCCTGAGAAATTTGAGCACCAGCCGCCACTGCTATCCATCACATGCATGCTGCTGCCATGGATAGGCATCAGGAAAGGAAAATTATGGTAAGCATGATACAATTTTCAGGTTTTTTTAGTGAGTGGAGAGGGATTAGAACACCTTTTAGTTTTTATTGTTGTCTGTTTCCCTGTTAAGGAAATTTTCCCTCTCTATTTGTCCTGTTTACCATTATCATTGAAAGGAAAAGTAGAAGAAAATCTCAAATTTTGGGTTGTCCCCAGAAGAGTAATAGAGGGGAAATCTTTCAATGGGGACATTAGTTCAGGTGAGCTGGGGGTCCACAAGGAATTCCTTTAATTTGCAGGGCTTTCCTCTCCCTAGTGTTTGGCTATGGGTCAGGAAGTGAAGGAAAATCTCTGCAATAAGGCACAAATGGCGAAAAAAAAATTCTAACAGTGGTTATAACCATCCCTTTTTCTATCCAAACTGAAAAAAAATTTGCCTATAGTTCTACTTTAATGCTACAGAAGAAATGTGATTGAAGGAGTGGTCAGGTAAAGGTAAACAGGTAAATGAATCTGGGGCACACAGTGCTTGCTGAAGTGCGCTGAGACCAGAGTGTCCATACAGACACTCCAGACACTGCTAAGTTAGTGCAGTAAAAGTGTCACTTTGTAACAGTGGTGCCTATTAAGAACTCCCAGAATCTTCAACACATGTTGGTAAAGCTACTGAAGCAGGTAGCAGGAATCTGGCACAGCCATTTTGAAGTGCCAGAAAAGTCTCATTAGGGCTTTTTTTGGATTCTCCCAAATGTTTTTTTCTAGATTCTATTTTATCTATCTATCTATCTATCTATCTATCTATCTATCTATCTATCTATCTATCTATCTATCTATCTATCTATCTATCTATCTACTTCTCTATTTATTTGTCAGTTAGTCCCTCAATAATGAATTGTGTGGAGCAGACATGCAGACATGTAAAAAAGTCCGGGACGCGGACCAATTGCGGCCCGCGTTCCAGTTTCAAACGGTCCCACTGGAAATTTGGCTCTATATATCTTTTTTGGCCCCCAGCGAATCCCGAGTGCGTGGGGGCCACAAAAGATATATACCCATATTTATATGTATTTATATGTGCCTCAGAGGGGACAGGAAGGGGGCAGGGCGAGCGCCGACAGAATATATACAGTGAGAATTTCCTGTTTACACGGCGGCCTCTGTAATAGGAAGTCCTGTCTCCTGGGTTGCCATTGGACAACTGTTCTGTCTATCATGGGAGGCGGGACTTTGTATTAAAGAGGCCACCAAGAAAACAGGAGATTCTCCTGTATGTAATCCGTTGATGCTTGTCCCGCCCCTCGATCAGGCTGCACTGATGGCAATGGTAAGGCTGCATTCAGGCAATGGTAAGGCTGCATTTATACAATTGTGAGACTGCATTCATGCAATGGTGAGGCTGCATTTATGCAATGGTGAGGCTGCATTCATGTCAATGGTGAGGCTGCATTCATACAATGGTGAGGCTGCATTCATGCAATGGTGAGGCTGCATTCATGCTATGGTGATGCTGAATTCATGCCATGGTGATGCTGCATTCATGTCAATGGTGAGGCTGCATTCATGCAATGGTGAGGCTGCATTCATGCAATGGTGAGGCTGCATTCATGCCAATGGTGAGGCTGCGTTCATGCAATGGTGAGGCTGCATTTGAGGCTGCATTCATGGCAATGGTGAGGATGCATTCATGGCAATGATGATGCTGCATTCATGGCAATGGTAAGGCTGCATTCATAGAAATGATAAGGCTGCATTTATGGCAATGGTGAGGCTGCAGATGGGCACTGAATAGGCTGCATTGATGGGTACTGACCCTTATTTTGCCTCACAGTTCTTTATTTAAAATGTAAGTTTTTTCCTGAAACTTCCCTCTTAAAGTGAAGGTGCATGTTATACGCCAATAAATACGGTATATCCAAATAACACGCCCAAGCTCATCCTTAGTCCCGAGCGGTGCTCAGGAATTCATGGGGGGCCACAAAAGATATATTTCCAAATAACACGTCCAAGCTCATCTCTTCACCACACACAGCCACAAAGGCAAGAGAATTCTTGTTGGGCAGTGTATTAGTGCTTGGACAAACATACTTAGACCGAATTTCAAAGAATGTCAGGTAAAATGGTCGGCCCTCACGCATGTTCACTTCATCAAATCTGGCCCTCTTTGAAAAACGTTTGTACACCCCTGGTGTAGAGGGTGGGATCTAGCTGCACACCCTACACCAACCAGAAGTGTCAGAGCTTTTCCTTCAAGAATAACAACAGAGTTTAGGAGACAGCTGTAGGTTTTTTTTTAATGACAGAGTCTCTTCAAGCCATACACTAAGAACCTGTATTTAATTTGAGACAATTACAGAACATAAAATCATCACTAGAAAAATCACTGAACTGCACTAAAAAACCTCCACTTCCATTTCATTTCCTACTTTGTGAAGGGCCTATCTGTACAAATTACTCTGTAATGTGCATCCTAGGAGTTATAGGCTCTAAGTTACTGCTGCTACTCCTATAATCTAGCACTGGCTGTATCAAGCACTGCGTGAGTTGTTGTCCCTGCCATGATAATATAAATATAACTTTTTCGAATAAATTAAGGCAACAAAATTCATATAAAGCTTGATAATAGCAAAGTAATCCTCACATTCCCAAAGAAGATTTTCCAGCAACTTGCATACATTTCTGTTTCCTCAGTGTATCTTATCCCCAAATCTAGCAGCAGCTGTTTTACTGTATGTATTGTGCTGGGATTTCAGATGCAATGTTTGAATCACATTGATGTAACCTCTTTTTGACCTAGTCTGGAAAACACTGCGCCAGAGAAACTGGTTCTGTTGCACATTATCTCAATATCCCCAATAAACGATCCTGGCTGGGGTGTTTATGTGCATTCAAAAATATAGGCGCCAGGAAATTTTAAAAGAAAAAAAAGCATAGAAGTATGCTACCAAGGATTACATGGCTATATAATTTTTTGGGAGAATTGGCAGCATCTTACTTAAAGGGGAACAGTCACCAGAAATTTCCATTTTTACACCTTTTTATACACCTTCAAAACCATTGTGAAAAATTGACAACTATAGTAGATTACCTACCTACAGGTATACCACCTCCTTTTAACTCACAGGTATCAATGGGGTAAAGACACCAATATAATCCAATGCATTTTTTTTAAAGTAGTGTAATAAATATTTTGCATGTTAGAGCAGATCCCCATTTAACAAAAAAACTCTTTACACATTGTGAAAACTCCACATCTTAAATTAATCAGTCCATTGGCTGGTCACGTGACATTTTGGGGTCCTCTTCCTCTTTTCCCTAGGACCCTGGACATCAGTGCAACTCTCTACATATTGTATTTTGAGCCCATTCTTACATGGAAACATATTCCCAGGGGGTGTATTCACAACAACCTGGGCTCACATGTAGTTAACTTTAAAGATGTTGGTTGTCATTCAACTTGGAAGAGTACTGGTTGCAGAACAGACATTTTGTGGAGGACAGTGTAGAACAGGTGATGAGTACTGTAGCAAATTTGTTCTATAAAGCACTTCAGTTATATGGCCTTTTTGGAGTCCAGAAATAGAATAACTCTGCATGTATCAACAGAGATTTAGAGTATGAGACACTATATCTACAAAGCTCACAGTGGCAAGTTTTCTTTACACTGACACTTTTATTTGACTTTGGAAGTGTTACATTTTTATTCATTTTACCAGAAGTACATTAGATATGGGTAGTTCTTACAGAGCTTACTACTCCCACATACCCCTTTTAGCTCCACCTCACACTGCTCTGGATTTACTTCCTTAACCTCTAACTCAGTCTTATTCTCATTATCCATAACTGTTAGATTTAGCAACAAATGGAGACAAGTTTTATATCAGTGCCGATCTCCCACTGAACATTACAGGACACAGTTATTAATTAACCATAAGGATATAGATGCAAACAAGTATCAGCAAAGGGCCCAACAAGAGTCCTGGTGGAATTGTACACAAATACCTGGGTGTATATGGGTATTAATAAAGATACCTCCAGATGAATGTTCCAGCAAATTTCAGTTGTAGGGGCCCCCCGAAGATGATCTTAATGCAGCATCTGTCTTTATGTCGGAGACCTGAAAACAAATCAGCGGTGATAAGGACATCCTTCAACTGTTGTCCACCTAGTCTGGAACCCAGCTTCTCACCAGCAGAAACTATGGGGTGGCACTGGAACTACTTTGAACGTTAGCCCACAGTAGTTTTTAATGTATCATGCAAATGGACCTCTAACAGAAGTAGCTAAAACTAGTTTTAGAAACACGGACCAGACTGGATTGGGTTAACTAAAATAACAGGAGCTGCATATAAATTATTTTGCAATAAACAGGTCCACCTACTAATATACTGGAAAGTAACCACCACACACATACAGTACGGTAACACAGACCTCACTATCTGGCACTGTGCATGTGGAATATTAACAATAGAACAGAGATATGTCTGTCGCAAGGATTTAGATACACACTGAAGAAACTATGGGTAGCTGCAGTTAAAATATTAGAACAAAAGAATACTTGCCTGATAGTCTCTGCTTCTGGTCTGGTTGAAAATACAGCAGCTGTGTGTATAGGTTCATATGGCTCAGTTCTCTGTGTCTACTTCCTGGAAACTCCCCTTTAGATACAGTTCTCCAATCAGGGTTTCTGACCCAGTTAGCCGGTACAAAAAGTAGCTGTCTGTAACTAAGGGCACTTTCACACAACTGTCCACTGATCCCCTGCTGATCTGAGCAGAGCGGGGTGTAAACAGACTCAGCTGTCCATTTACACCCAGCTGCCTCCGATCTGGTCCACCTAAACAGAAGAAGGTGCAGTCCTCCTCCATTTTTTTAGCTGGCCGGATCAGACCTGGGCTGAGGGCAGGGAAAGAGATCGTCACACAGGCATAGTGTAGTACAGTTTATTAAAAGTTAAAATTAAACATAATATGTAAATACACTCACAAACGGGTGGGTAAGGGATGACAGATCACAGGAATGGAAGGACCAAGTGTAGAACAGGGACTATAGTCTCTATCCAAGATGGTGTAAGAAAGCCGTGAAGAGGGAGCAGGATGAACCAGTGAGTCATCACAGAGGAGCTGGCATCAGGCTGCCCTCTAGGCTGGGATGAGTCGTCCATTGTAAAGAATTCCTTACAAGGTGTATGTCTCTCCGGCCGGAGTATCTGGAAGAGCTGTCAACCCATCCATCGTGGTAACCAATAGGAACGCGTTCAGAAGCTAGCTATGCCTCCTTTGTCAGCCTAAGGGGACACAAGTCCATTTACCCCGGAGGACTCTCCGATCAGGTCCTCCTGAAAAACTGACAGGCAAACCTGATTGGATCACCTGTGTGAAAGGGCCCTGTGGTAATTAATACGCAAAAGCCACTTACAAATGCAGACAGCAGCAGATCCCTATACATGTACCCTTTTCCTAAATGCCTATTTTGAAAGCACCCTGGGGTACTCATCTAATTAAATTAACACACTCAAGTTGAAACTTTACATATTGGCAGCACTGTAGATGAGGGTTGCATGTATTTAAATCAAAGCAGGGAAAGCAACTGAAAACATACAGGTATGAACAATCTTTTAAGAAATGGTGCACTGTTGTTGGTCTTGCATCAATGCAGACATTGAATGTACAGTATCAGGCTGTCAGGACCTGAACTTGAACCTGGGACCTCTGCTGTGTCTGCCAATGACTCTGCTTGCTGAGCCGCCTGAAATGCTGGATAGTTCCCTGGACAGTTCCCTAGACAATTCCTTGAATGATCCTGCCTTGAATCTTGTTTGTCTTGAACTTTTTGCTCCTCCCATGAACTTCATAATTTAAGCCATGTCTCTGCACTCCCTGTTTGCCCGGAGTTCATTACAAGCATTCATTACTGACCTTTGGCTTGTTTCCTGACTACGCTTCTGCTTGATCCCTACCTGCTATACCTGCAACTGGACCCCAGCTTTCTCAACTCCTGGTGGGGAGATCCTGAGGACTGCAACCTGGTACTAACACAAAGCAAAACTCATCTCCACAATCAGGAGCTCTGGTGAATACCAGTTAGTACTTAGATTCCGCACCTCAGGTGGACCCGTGTCATCAGCCAGAGTGACCTGCTCGTATACCTGTCCCGTTTGTCGGTGGGTGCTTCTCCACTGATACAGCTGTTCGCCTCCAAGCCTGACTCCATTCCGTGACACAGACCTATTAAAATAACAATTTTGATTGAGATTAGGATCATCCATAAAGTACATATGTTCAACTTCTGTGCATCAAAATTTTATGAGCCTTTCAGTAAGTATTCATTGCAGCTGTGTATTACAGCCTTATGTCCTTATGTCAAGGAGGACATTCGGGTCAAGCTTAATGTCAAAGCAGAACTTCACCCAAAAGGGCAAGTTACACTTTTTCTCCTCCTCTACCCCCTCTTACGCATCTTTTTTGGGGGAGGGAGCAAGTACCAGGTTTTGACAGGTCCCAAAAAGCTGCAAAACCATTGAGATAGCATAGGCCCAAAAAGCTGTGAAACCATTCAGATAGCACAGCGTGGCTAGCGCTAAGCAGCCAGCTGTGAATCAGCAAGCAATCACAGCCAGCTGCCCACAGTTGATGTTGGTGCTGGGGTCCGAAGCCCAGTGAAAAAAACAGCCAGGTGAGGACAGCGCTTGATCCTGGGACAGGTGAGTGTCTGTAAATTAAAAGTCAGCAGCTATAGTTTTTGTAGCTGTTGACTTTTCACTTTTCCTCAGGTCACTTAAGGACCACTTTAACTTATGACCCAAAAAATGCATTGTGTTAAATATTTAGTTTGTGTCATGACCATAATAACAGTATTCTTTTAAAGAAAGATATCAGATACTGGTACAAGTACAAAACATTTAGATATTTTTTTCTTTCAGTGTATTCAAGAAACGAAATACCATAAATAGCTTTATACTTGGCACATGACAGCTAAATTCAAGACAAGAAGCTAAAAGCACAAATATATGGGGAGATTTTTACCTGCCAAAGGATTTGCATTACTTTCTATCCAGTCCTGAGATTTACATAGCCCTACCACCCCTCATAGTCTTGTATGAAAGAGTAGGGAACCTGTTTTATTTTCTCTGCCGTTGTTAAGTGTTCTTACAAGTTCCCCCCTCGCAACCTGTGATTGAACAGATAAAGTGGTACTAAAGTCTTTCTTTTTCTTACACCTTTACATCCATACTAAGATTAGTACTGTGTATACCCTATCATCCTGTTTTCTGTGCACTCCTTCTTTGAGCTTCCTGTCAAGAAGAGTGCACATATTGCATCATTACTTCAAGTCCCATGATGCCTTGCACCAGTGTGCATGTGAAGGACCCAGCAAAAAAAGGAGCCACACTAAAACTGGAAGGCAGGGTCAGCACTCGGGACAGGCTTAAAGGGTTCGTGAAGGAAAAAAAAATAAAATTAACAAACATGTTATACTTACCTGTTCTGTGCAATGGTTTTGCACAGAGCAGCCCCGACCATCCTCTTTTTGGGTCCCCCACCAGCGTTCTGGGTCCCTTCCCCTTGACGAGTGTCCCCCACTCGCACATGCTTGCTTCCAAGCCGACTTTCAGGAGTTGATTTACTAAAGGAAAATTGACTGCGTACTTTGTAATGTGCAGCTTAGGTATTCTTTGCAAAGTGAAGCTTTTACCTCATTTACTAAGCTCTGGAGCAACTGCAGTCTATTTGCCTTTAGTAAATCAACCCCTTTGTGTCCATAAGACACAGAGAGCACAGCTCAGGCCAGCCCCGTCTCTGCCCCACTCCCTTCTCACTGGCTGTGATTGACAGCAGCCAGAGCCAATGACTACTGCTGCTGCATCTCAGGAGGGAGAGACCCGGGAGGGCCTCGGCTCTCATGCGCATTGCTGAATCCAGATCCATTAAAGTGGTACTAAAGTTTATCTTTTCTTTATTTTTTTATTTTTTTTTTATAAAAGAGGTTTATACTTACCTGCTCTGTGCAATGTTATTGCACAGAGTGGTCCCTTACCTCTTCTGTAGTGGTCCCCTGCCTGTGCTCTCAGCTCCTCCTTCCCATGGGTGCCTCCTCAGCAAGCCCTGTGTTCTCAGAGTCTCCTGTGTGACCAGGAAGTGGAGGGAGAAAAGCTGCAGCTGGGCACAGTGCTGGATCGATCAGGAAGACAGGTAAGTGTTGAGGGATAGAAGGGGCGTAGAAAAGGTAGCTAAACTATTTTTACCTAAATGCAAGAACTGCATTCAGGTAAAAAATGTTTAGACTTTAGAACAACTTTAAATCTGAACTCCAGTGCAGCACCCTTCTAATATAGAGTAGGCTGCTAGATATATTTAGTTAGCTGCTCTTTAATCAGTGGAGCAGAGGTTGATTGCTTAGGTATGTACAGCGTCTCATAGGCTGCTGCTCTGATTACTTCCCCCTGTATTCTATTGGATTCTAGAATTACTGTATAGTGGAAGGAAGGGCAGAGTAGGCGGCCTGAATATTTACGGGCCTCCAGCCAGTCCCTGGGGGGGGCCTGACAGGTAGTGGAAGAGCCCATAAATACATATGTAACTGTAACCAGTGGAGCCGAGGTTGATTGCTTAGGTATGCTCCACATCTCACAGGCTGTTGCTCTGATTATTTCCCCCTGTATCCTAGAGCTATAGTGTAAGGAAAGGCAGAGTAGGCAGCCTAAATATTTATAGGTCTCTTTAGCCAAACTCTGGGGGGGGGGGGGTGCCTAGCAGGTGGAGGATGAACCCATAAATAGACTCTGGCCTGAGGCAGAGCATTAGAGTTCCTGGGTCCAGTCCTGCTGGAGGAGACCTCTGTGCAGGGGCTCTGCCCCTTGGGCA
Organism: Aquarana catesbeiana; assembly: GCF_042186555.1. Taxonomy (NCBI): domain Eukaryota; kingdom Metazoa; phylum Chordata; class Amphibia; order Anura; family Ranidae; genus Aquarana; species Aquarana catesbeiana. Next base: position 695,941,374 of record NC_133324.1, read on the forward strand.
GCTTTCTGGTAGGATCTGTAAGGAAGAAACCTAGTTAGCCTTAGCTAAGGGGCCTAATGGAAAGATGAAAACCATGGATCAAGTGAGGTCTGGAAAAGTTCCCTGGAGAGAGCCAGGAGGAAGTTGGTAGGAAAGAGTCCAGCTGTCCTATGGTGTAGTGAGTCTACATCTCTCTCACTAGGAAGAGCCTGATGGGTATCAGCATAAGGCAAGTGATGATTCTGTGGCTAAGTGAGTAAGCAACCCTATTACTGAGGAGTTAGTGACTGTGTGTAGCTTTTTAACTCTGGATGGTGTACAGGTCACTATGCAGGCAGGTTTACATTGGTGGTCAAAAAGTAAACTCTCTGGCAGCCACAAGGGGGCATACCCTGGACATGGAGCCATGCAGAAATAGGTGAGCTGAGCTCCTAGTGAACCAGGCAGACCTACCACACCTGCCGATCATCAGAGGAGTGCAGAGGGAAGCAAAATCATATGCCTACATGGAGGGAATCGAAGGCGGTTGCCAGTGTTCCTATCCAGCAGGACTTGTGGGGATACTTTGTAGCCGCTGAACCGGCTGTGTCCGATGCGACCCCCCCCAGACATGGCGCCACCGAAATCAGCTTAAAAAACACAACAGCAAAAAAAGGAACAGGTGGTATCTATGCCGAAAAGCCCCACTGTAATGGAACACTCGGAGCAGAGATCTCTCCCAACTGCCTCTACCCTGCGACCGAGATACAACAACTAGAGCCAGAGCCGATAATTACAGCATTTGAACTGCAATCCATGCTTAAAGCATTACCAACAAAAGCCGATATGTGTACCTGGTCAGCAGGTATTAAAGATACCTTCAAGTTGGAGGTAGAGACGATCAAACAGCAGGTGGTGGGTATAAAATCTACAATAGAGAATTTATCTGCCACCTCAACACAATTATCTGCACACTTGGATGCGGTGGAGAGGATTCAGGTGCAATACCAGAAAATCGTTCAAAAAGGAACAACGTTAAGGTGCATTCTTTAAGCTATCCCAGGCCCTGAGCTTTATGCTAGAGTCACCGCAATCCTGAACAGGATCATGGAAAAACCTACAGATAGCCCCATCGAACTGGATAGGATGCACAGGATGGTTGGACCTAGAAACTATCCTGTCAATCAACCTCGAGATGTGGTGTGTAGAATACACTACTATTACATCAAAGAGGAGATTTCAAGAAGAGCTTGATGGATGGGATCGGTAGCATGGGATGGAGTGCAAGTTATTATCCTACCTGATGTATCCAAACTCACACTAGCCATGCGGAGAATAGTGAAGCCCCTTCTTCACCATATAAAAGCACACTGGGCATCTTACAGTTGGGGCCACCCATTCGACATCTGAGTGAGAAAAGAAGGCAACTTTTTTCAACTAGTGAACTGGGATCAGCTGCTGGCCTTATTCACATTCCTTGGCACTGAAGCCATAGAAGTACCCAATTGGATGGCCCCACTGGAGGAGATTGATACTTGCTCAATCAAGAGAGGACAGTTGCTTTTATGTTATGTTTTTTTAATAGCACTAAAGACTGAGAAATAAATAAGACTTGTATCCATTAACGATAACTACTGCATACTTCAACAGACTGTATGATTGAGGATATGAAGATCTCCTATAAATCATAGCAAACAGGAGACATTTTTTCTTTTCTTTTTTTTTTTTTTAATTTATTACTAATGGATGGACTATTTATGTGAGCCTTTTCTGATTTTTTTTTTTGGATGGACTACTGATGTGAGCCTCTTTTGATTTTTTTTTTTTCTGCTCCAAGAAGGGGGGAGAGAGGTGGGAGGACGAAGGGTAAAATGTGAGAAAGATAAAGATCTGTAGCAAGGAGGGAGGGAAACATAGGATGTGAGCACTATAGAGCACTATATGTGGGAGGAATGAAGTCCTTTGTGGCAGAGTCGGACATTCGCTGCTATGAATGTAATTTCAATATGTTAGAGGTGGCATAGGGGAAGAGTTCACATATTAACACAGAGGTCATCTCTCTTTTTGGGGATGCCATACACAGCCAAATTGGTGGATGCCATACACAGCCAACATATGCAATCCTGACATCTGAATAAAACAGTGGAAATGTGATTTACTAATTAGATGAATGGTATTATTGAATTTTCTTTCAGTCTTGGCGAGCCGATTACGACATCCCCGGCTTGTGCTATTGGCATGTACGAATGGTGTCGGGGTGGTCTTCGGTAGTGGTAGTAGTTACTGCCCTTGGATACCCAGAATTGAACTGCCCACTTTTATTGGCCTCAGATACCCATAGGGCAATCGTACACATACAACCACCACCCACTGGATTTTTTCTATATGTGGGACTCCCTTTTTAATATCATGGCAAGGCCTAGGTGGGGAATTCCAGGGTGTCGGCAGGTCTGCTACCATTTACAATTATGTCTTACTTAAAGCTACTTAGACTCCATAATATACGGTAAGTACTTTGGCCTCTGGGTCAAGCCTTGAAGGGGGATTATAGTAAGCTGGAGTACCCAGATGCATGGAGCTGATGCATTTAGTAGGCAGATTGGTAGGTTGTTTCGCTGGGTGGCAGAGTGGGGGAGCGAGGGGAAGGGGCTAGAGAATGCATGTCTATATATGGGTGAATGTATATATATATGTATATATATATATATATATATATATATATATATATATATATATATATATATATATATATATATATATATATATATATATATAGAGGACTCTTTGGAGTGTTTTTTTTGTTTTGTTTTTTCTCTTTCTCAATCTTTCTACTTAGGCCTTCTAAATTAAAGTTGGAACAAAGCAGTAACCATGCCCCCAATACAGTTTGAGTTTCTATGGGGGAGGGGAGAGGTGGGACTAGGATACTTAGTTTTTGCTATTTTCCAACTTCCCCCCATCCGGTAGAAAGGATAGGCTCCACAAGGATGGCAAAAGGGGTTAAGTCTTTTTTTTGCTTTTTATGCTCTTTTTTTCTTATTGCTGTGCTACTCACTATTTATATAGTAATTGATGGGGGGGGGTCTGCCTGGTTTGGTCTATAGTGTTTGTGTGGCTCTGTGGCCAGACACTTACCCTCTAGATAGTATATACCCATGGGCCCCTGGTGGGACAGGGTTAGTATGGTGCTTGGCAAATATAGGGGCGTTTGCTTTTGTTTTGGGTGTTATTTTGGGGTTTTTTTCTCCTCTCTCCTTTCCTTTTCCTTCTTAGTGCTGCCAAGTCTAAAATATGGTTAAACTTGCCTCCAATAATGTCAAGGGCATGAAAGTCCCAGAGAAGAGGATGCAGGACCTTAGGGAATGTTGGTGGATGCGGGCAGACATTGTGTTTCTTCAGGAAACACACTTCACCCATACTAAATGCCCCTCACTGAAGAATGCAAGGTACCCTATCTCGTACCATAGCTGATCGAACAATCTTAAATCCTGCGGAGTCTCAATTTTGTTGGCCAAAACCCTGCCGTGGACAATGCAGGACCAGCTTTCTGATCCCCAGGGCAGATATCTGTTTATACGTGGCAGAGTTGGTGAACAGGCTGTAACACTTGCTAATGTATATTTTCCGAATACATCTCAGATTACCTTATTGGAGTCCTGTGTGGCCGAGTCATTTTGCTGTGGGTAAGATTATCATTGGGGGGCGATTTTAATATGGCCATGGACCCCCTTGTAGATTCTTCCCATGGCTCTTCACATCTCTCATACCCATATCTAAGGGAAATTAAACAATGCCTGCATGAGGCCCAACATCATAATTTGCAAGATTGTACTCTTTATTCTCCTATACATCAATCCTATTCTAGGTTTGTCTACTTTTTTATGTCTCGTGCACTAGTGGAAGATGTGGTGGAGAGTACCATAGAACTAATGAAGCCTGTTCTTAGCTTACTTCACTATTAGTTCATCTCTTTCCTTTTGGGTACCTGTTTATGGCTGAGATATCATCTTGAAGAAACATTTACCAACAAGTTCCACCATTCATTCTGCCTGACGTCCTTTGGATATCGGTACAAGCCTTATTGACCCCCAGACTGAAAAGCTGGGTGTCATTGTGATCTGGTGAGTGCGGACACATGTGGGGGTGTCTTGGTACGGCTGAAAATTTCTCTGAAACATTTCTTCTGCACTGTTTGCACACCAGATGTGAATCATTTTTTCAGTTTTTTATGGATTTTACATTGTTTATGTTTGTGAACGCTTTATTTATGTATTTTTATTGTGGTCAAGTGTTTAGCACTTTGTGTATAGCAGCTCCATTCACTTTTGTATTACCCTATTTTTGCACTATCAGTGCAAGTTTATGTATATATAGTGTATATATTTTTTACAGTTAATAAAAGTAAGTATTACAGGAGGAAGTGTTAAAGACACAACTTCAAACTGAGGATTCAACCTTCTTTGAATTTAACAAAACATATGATACTAGACCATTATCAATTTGTTAGGCTCATAAATATTTCATTAGGGGATCCCTGATTAAGCTTGGCTCTAGGCACAAAAGGGAACATTTTGAAAAATGTAATACATTAATATTGCGTATACTGGAAATCCAAAAACTCTCATCCGAAGGGATCTGATTACAAGATCACATTGTTGAGTCATCAAACATGACTCAACATGTTTGATGACTTTCCTGGCTGCTTAACATCTGAGTTCCAGCCTCACGGTTACCTGCACGATTCCCTAAGATTCGTTCTTGGAGCTCTTTGGATTCCCTGGATCGTTCTGAAAATCTGCTGATCGGGCTATCCTTGCTTGATTGACTCGTTGTCGCTGACATTCGAGTCCACTATTTCCGGTAAGAGTGTATACCCCTTATCTCAGGTAGAGGACACATTATCCCTGATGCTCTACATGCCTGCTGAGGCCTTTCTACCCCACTTCTGAGCAACAACTTTTCACGGTGGACTCCAAATATGTTTACCATAGGATTGTTTCACCTTTGGGACTTTCTCATCTGTGTTTCTACTCATTATATACATGTTCTGTTTTATATTCATTATATTTGAGATTGATTTTTATCACAAAGTTTTTATTATCTACACACAATACTTGATTTATTGTTCAATGTTTATTGTTTTATATTTTTAGCGCTGCATTTTTCACTGATCTTTTGCATTGAATTTTTGTCACATTCCTATGTAGCAGCTGTTCATTTTTCTTCACTAATTGAGTTAGCGCAGTAATATCCCCTATCCACATTATCTAAAATTCTTACATCATTTACATTTAATTCACCTCATTCCTACATCTACTCTCCACTCATCCCTAGACATTCAAACCAAAAACTACTATTAAAAAAAAGAAAAAAAAGGGAGGGGGATACAGTCCCGTTTATAGACATTGTATAATAGTTGCCAAGGCCTGAAATTTTTCCCATTGTTGCCATGCTTTTTGATTTAAATTATTAAGACTCTTCTCGAAGTTAATCATTTGCTCCATGGATTGCATTTGGTTCATCTCGCAAACCCATTCTATTATTGTGGGGCTTTTTGCTTTTCTCCAATTTTGCACTATTATTGTTCTAGTAGCTGTTATCATATGGCGAAGGACATCCGCCCTGATAGCTTTCATTGATCCAGGAATAATAGATAGTATTGAGATACTAATACTTGGTTGCATCTCAGTTCCCGATACCAACTGGTATGTATTAAATATCTTAAGCCAGAAATCCTTCACCAATGGACACCAGTACCAAATATGTATCATTGTACGTTTTTCCTTAAGACATCTCCAACATGTTTCTGAGTTATCTCCATTTATTTTATGTAAATCGACAGGGCTCCAATAACATCTCATCATAATTTTATAATTTCTTTCCTGATGTTTAGTTGCTATCGATAATTTGTGTATTAATTGAAATGCCTTCTTCCACTCTGGTAATAAAATTGACCTCTCTATTTCAGTTTCCCACTTTCTCATATATGGTATTTCCTCTAAAGACCCAGAAGGAAGTAGAAGCTTATATATGATTGACAAATTATGAATCGGATTCTGTTCTTTTATTAAGATTTGCTCAAAGTTAGTTAATGGTCTATCGATTAAGAAGAGTTGTAAGCTTGATCCAACATATGTATATAATTGCCATAATTGCATCCATTGTTGTCCGTATTCATGTCCTAATTCAGCTAACCAAGAAAGCTTACCATTCACTAAGGTCTGTATTAACCTTGTGTTCTCTGACCTATTCCATTTGATAAAATGTGTATCCTGTAATGCTGGTGGGAATACGGGAATAGAAAATAGTGGGGTCATAGGCCCGACCAGTGTAGAGAGGCATTTCCTTTTCAGCACTATATCCCATATCTTTAATGTTGATGTCACAAAAAGTGTTAGTTCTTTTTCCCCGGGTCGAAACTGGGGTTTAATCCATGGGAGTGACTTAAGTTGCAGAGGAATAATATCTTCTTCTAAGGTTGCCTTGGCTAATTGTTAGGGATCAATTGAGTTCACCATAAGTCTGGAATTGCTGCACTTCTGCCACTGGGTGGTCAGGTACCTAGTGTCATTAGATAAGACAAGGGCAAAGCAAGGACAGATTAGGAGTATATGGGAAATCTCAGCCAATAGGCAGGGTTTTTATTAAACCCCTTGGCCTGCTGGAAGAACCTATATATTTGGGTGGAGTCAGGTCTGGGTGGACGTGTGTTGTGCTGCCCGGGCTGCTAGGCCAGAGTTTGGGCCTATCCCGGGCACATCTGGAATTTGGAAACTTCTGCAGGTGTCAAGCCAGGAACCCAGACAGTGGAAGTGACGCTTGCAGAGCAGCTTTGTGTGCCAAGCCAGGGACCGAGCAGGCCAGTCGGGTGACACTTAAAAAGTATCTGGAGTGCCAATCTAGGGACCCAGCAGGGAAGCGGGGTTGACGCTTGAGGAAGATACTGAGAGTGAAGATTGGAAGAGCTCAGGAGATCCAGTGGCAGTGGATCAGTCGGTCTAGTGAGAGAGGCTGGGAGCTCAGATTTACAAGGAGTGAAAGTAAAGGAAATAAAGAAGTTTGTTACAACTTGTGTTAGGAACTGTTCTAAGACTGTTGCCATAGGAGACAGCACTCCTACACATGCAGATGTGGTGTCTTGCTGGATGCCTTTCCCTGCATGGTTGTCTACCTGTAGATGTCTAATTTAATGAGAGAATTGGATTGCTATTCAAAATTGTCAAAGTATAAGATTAATCACGCAAAATCTAAGGCAATGAACCTCACAATCCCAGAAGTCAGAACCCCTGTATTGGAACTTAGCTTTCTGTTTATATGGGCAACTGAGAGACTGAAGTATCTGGGAATATTTCTCACACGCTCTATAACAAATACATTTCAGTATAATTTTCCACAATTGCTTATCAATGTTAAAAGTGATCTTAGACGATGGCGGAGTCTGACACATACGTGGTTCGGGAAAAACTGTATTTTAAAAATGAATGTATTGCAACGGGTGCTGTATCTTTTCAAACTTTATCAATGACATTTCCAACTAATTTTCTAAGATGAATCTAGAGAGTTTATACAATTTTTATGGACAGATTGCCCACCTAGGATCAAGACACACTTGCCCAAGTATGCCCAAAAGCTCTGGGGGTATAGGATTTCCAGACCCAATCCAATATTATCAAGCTGCACATCTATCTAGAATTACGGACTGGTGTAATCATACAAGGGTAAAGAGTTGGATACCTATTGAAAAATCTATTACGTCTATCCATCTCACCCCCCTACCATGGTTAAGGAATAAATGTCCAAATCAAATAAAGGTACATCCTATTGTGGGTACTACCTATAAAATTGCTCGCTCAAGTAAATCAAGGATGATAAACTATGTAGGCAGGTGCCCAGATGGGGGAGGGTTAACTTTTTGTCTGCCAGTTTTACAGGCTTTTTGGATTCTGCCCTCCACCCTGTCCAGGATATAAATCAGAGGGAAGGCTGGGCTCAGGGAGCAAGCAGGACTGCATGGGAAGGGGAAGAGGGTCCAGACTAGTCAACAATATAACTCGGAGCGACCTTCGATCACCACCACCCTAAGAGAATCTACCTATGGAGGACTCTGCCATTATGGACTGCTACCTGTAAAGGTATGCCTGGGCAGCTGATAACTAGTTAGTTAGGAGCTGAAACGTTTGTGAACTGTACAAATGTAGTCTACCAGTGAAACTTTGTTAACTGTACTTGAACCTGGTCTGAAGTTACTCAAAGGGTGTACGGTGATAAAGCACACATGGGGAACAGAAGAAAAGCCACCATGAAAGGTTAATTCAGCAGAGATGTGGGAGCAGGAGAGAAGCGACGTCAAAAGGTCACTTCCGCCCACAGCTCTTAAAGGGACATTTTTTTTTTAATCATTTTTTTTAAATTACAATTTTTTTTTTTTTATTGCATTTTAGTCTAAATTTGAGATCTGAGGTCTTTTTGACCCCAGATCTCATATTTAAGAGGTCCTGTCATGCTTTTTTCTATTACAAGGGATGTTTACATTCCTTGTAATAGGAATAAAAGTGACAATTAATAAAAAAAACAGTGTAAAAATAAAAGAATAAAAGGTAAAATAAATAATAAAAAAAAAATTTTTAAACACGCCCCATCCCGACGAGCTCACGTGCAGAAGCGAACGCATACGTGAGTAGCGCATATGAAAACGGTGTTCAAACCACACATGTGAGGTATCACCACGATTGGTAGAGTGAGAGCAATAATTCTAGCCCTAGACCTCCTCTGTAACTTAAAACATGCAACCTGTAGAATTTTTTAAACGTCGCCTATGGAGATTTTTAAGGGTAAAAGTTTGTCACCATTCCACGAGCGGGCGCAATTTTGAAGCGTGACATGTTGGGTTTCAATTTACTCGGTGTAACATTATCTTTCACAATATAAAAAAAAATGGGCTAACTTTACTGTTGTCTTATTTTTTAATTCAAAAATGTGTATTTTTTCCAAAAAAAGTGCGCTTGTAAGACCGCTGCGCAAATACGGTGTGACAGAAAGTATTGCAACGACTGGCATTTTATTCTCTAGGGTGTTAGAAAAAAATGTATAACGTTTGGGGGTTCTAAGTAATTTTATAGCAAAAAAAAGGTTTTAACTTGTAAACAACAAATCTCAGAAAGAGGCTCGGTCCTTAAGTGGTTAAAAGTGGACGGTGTCAGTAGGGCAGTGGATGGTGTCAGTAGGGCAGCTGACAGTGGCAGTAGGGCAGTGGATGGTGTCAGTAGGGCGTGGACAGTGGCAGTAGAGCAGTGGATGGTGTCAGTAGGGCAGTTGACAGTGGCAATAGGGCAGTGGACGGTGGCAGTAGGGCAGTGGACGGTGGCAGTAGGGCAGTGGACGGTGGCAGTAGACAAGTGGATGGTTTCACTAGGGCAGGTGACAGTGGCAGTAGGGAAGTGGCTGGTGTCAGTAGGGCAGTGGCTAGTGTCAGTAGGGCAGGTGACAGTGACAGTAGGACAGTGGCTGGTGTCAGTAAAGCAGTGGATGGTGTCAGTAGGGCAGTGGCTGAAGTCAGTAGGTGAGTTGACAGTGGCAGTAGAACAGTGGCAGTAGGTCAGTTGACGATGTCAGTAGGGCAGTGGCTGGAGGCTGAAGGAAAGATTGGCGCCGAGGTTGGCAAAGCAGAGGCGTGTTGACGATCTACCTGTCACCCACAGCTGACAGTGGCAGTAGGGCAGTGGATGGTGTCAGTAGGGCGTGGACAGTGGCAGTAGAGCAGTGGATGGTGTCAGTAGGGCAGTTGACAGTGGCAGTAGGGCAGTGGATGGTGTCAGTAGGGCAGTTGACGGTGGCAGTAGGGCAGTGGACGGTGGCAGTAGAGAAGTGGATGGTTTCAGTAGGGCAGGTGACAGTGTCAGTAGGGCAGTGGATGGTGTCAGTAGGGAAGTGGATGGTGGCAGTAGAACAGTGGATGGGAAGTGGATGGTGTCAGTAGGGCAGTGGATGGTGTCAGTAGGGCAGGTGACAGTGTTAGTAGGGCAGTGGATGGTGTCAGTAGGGCAGTGGACGATGTCAGTAGGGCAGTGGCTGGTGTCAGTAGGGCGGGTGACAGTGGCAGTAGGGCAGTGAGTGGTGTCAGTAGGGTAGTGGCTGGTGTCAGTAGGGCAAGTGACAGTGGCAGTAGGGCAGTGGCTGGTGTCAGCAGGGCAGTGGATGGTGTCAGTGGGGCAGGTGACAGTGGCAGTAGGGCAGTGGCTGGTATCAGTAGGGTAGTGGCTGGTGTCAGTAGGGCAGGTGACAGTGGCAGTAGGGAAGTGGCTGGTGTCAGTAGGGCAGTGGCTGGTGTTAGTAGGGCAGTGGCTGAAGTCAGTAGGTGAGTTGATAGTGGCAATAGGACAGTGGCTAGTATCAGTAGGGCAGGTGACAATGGCAGTAGGGCAGTGGCTGGTGTCAGTAGGGCAGTGGCTGGTGTCAGTAGGGCAGTGGTTGGTGGCAGTAGGGCAGTGGCATGTAGCAGTAGGGCAGCGGATGGTGTCAGTAGGGCAGTGGCTGGTGACAGTAGGGAAGTGGCTGGTGGCAGTAGGGCAGTGGATGGTGGTAGTAGGGCAGTGGCTGGTGACAGCAGGGCAGTGGATGGTGGCAGTAGGGCAGTGGCTGGTGACAGTAGGGCAGTGGATGATGGCAGTAGGGCAGTGGCTGGTGGCAGTAGGGCAGGTGGCAGTAGGGTAGGTGACAGTGGCAGTAGGGTAGGTGACAGTGGCAGTAGGGCAGTGGCTGGTGTCAGTAGGGCAGTGGCTGGTGGCAGTGGGGCAGTGGCTTGTAGCAGTAGGGCAGTGGATGGTGGCAGTAGGGCAGTGGATGGTGGCAGTAGGGAAGTGGCTGGTAACAGTAAGGCAGTGGCTGGTGACAGTAAGGCAGTGGCTGGTGACAGTAGGGCAGTAGATGGTGTCAGTAGGGCAGTGGCTGGTGGCAGTAGGTCAGTTGACGATGTCAGTAGGGCAGTGGCTGGAGGCTGAAGGAAAGACTGGCGCCGAGGTTGGCAAAGCAGAGGCGTGTTGACGATCTACCTGTCACCCACATGCGGGTGATGGGTCAATCGCGATCGACGCGTTGCAGACCCCTGCTGTACAGCATCAAATTAATTTTTTAAATGCACACAATGTAAATATCTGAATTTGATATTTGTTATCAGCCTTTTGCAGTTCCTATACAACAGAGCTGGAGTGTGATAGGGCATAGCAGTGCAAGGAGCAAATCAGTTTATATGCCTAGAAATAGCATGCTGATAGGAAGAGAAAGCAGAGTGACTGACAGAGAGATGAGCTCATCATTGTGCTGCTTTCCTTTTCAATGTCACTGTCTCACGGGCAGGGGCAGGATGGGGACAGGATGATCTGAGTTTAGAGAAAGTAGGTTGAATGATACTAGCCTTCAGACTTAGGACACTTAGCAGCAAAAAAAATTTATTGGTGGGGAAATCTCTGGAATGAGGGCAAACACTCAAGCAAAAGTTGATTTTCTTATTTTATCTTTTAAAAGGCTATATATTTGTATCTTATTATTTTTAGCTTAGGTTCTGCTTTTCAGGTGAAGCAACACACTGATGAGCTTATCATCAGCATGCCTCTTTGTGCCGCAGCATAACTGATTGGCTCCTTGTTCTGTTTCTGCCTTGTCGAGTCCGAGCTTTGCTCTACTGGGATTGTAGTGGCTGATGTCAAATTCAGATGCTTTTACTGCTTGCGATTCAACATTGTACATTTCAGTATGTATTCATAAATAAGGAGTGGAACTTGTCTTTTATATCTGTTTAGAGTTCATCTTTAAAGTACAAACTAAAGGCAAAACTTTTTTTTTCATCTTCAGAGTAAGGGAGGATCTGCATCTGGATCCCCAACAGAGTCCCCTCTAACATCAGGGTCCCCATTGGAGTCCCCCTTACATCAAGGTCTCCGTCAAATCCCCCTTCCCGTTTACATCTGGATCCCCACCAGGGTCCCCTCTAACATCAGGGTCCCCATTGGAGTCCCCCTTACATCAAGGTCTCCATCAAATCCCCCTTCCCGTTTACATCTGGGTCTCCATCAGAGCCCCCTCTTACAAATGAGTCCCCATCAGAGTTCCCCCTTACATCAATGTCCCTATCAGACCCCCCCACCTTACATCAGGGTGTCCATCAGAGCCCCCTCTTTACATCTGGGTCCCCCTCAGAGATCCCGCCTACATCAGGGTCTCCCTTCCCAAATAGGTCCCCATCAGAATCCACCATACATCTGAGTCCCTCCCTTACATTAGTGCCCCAATCGAAGCCCCCCCTACATTATGGTCTCTGTCAGAGCCCCCCCCCCCATTTACATTTAGACATCTAGGCCCCCATCAGAGTCCACCTTACATCTGGGTTCCCACTAGAGTTCCCTCTTACATAAGGGTCCTGTCAGCAGAAACTGACCTGGATCCTCAGTCTAAGCAAGAGAACCCCCTATGATGGACTTTTTAGGCACATCTTATTAAAATAGGAGTATTTAAGAGCATTAGAGTGAGAAATGTTATTAACTGTTAAACACATTGAATAAAATATACATATGAGAGAGGAATGTATTATATCCATCCATAACATTATCACCATCTCCTAACATGACACATATGATCCTCTTGCACCCAAGTCTGTGCACAACAGCAGCGGGCCAGATAAAATCTTGTAGAGGGCCAGAAGTGGCCCACAGGCCATAGTTTAGAGCCCAAAGGGCAAAAACATATAGCAACCATGTCTAAATTTACTACAATCAGGTGAGAAAAAAATATTGCTTTCAGTTGATTGCTGAGTTAAAAAGCCCTGTATATCACTTTTTGCTTTATTAAATAGGCCTGAAAATGTATAAAACATTGAGTATGTCTTATAAAAACAGACTAATGTTACTATTCAATCATGGATACATTGCTCTGAATTCCCGGCAGATATCACAGGTACAAATAAAGAGGTTTATTAGTATATTTACCAATGCACCTAAAACAACAGCTGGATGAGGTCTACAGTAAGGCTTTAATTGAACAATTATGTAGAAACAGAATGGTTTTCTAAAGGTTTGGTTTCTTTTTTTTTTTTTTTCTGCCCAATTTCACTCTTCCATCTGCCTTCCTCAGAAATTATACCAGGACAGCTTGACTAGTGGTCATTAAATCACTTATTGTATAGCTGGACAAGTGCCTAGAGCAGACTGGAGGCAAACCTGGAGTAATTACACTAAAACTCACATTTCTCACTTAATACCTGGTCTGTCTGACCCATAAAAGTCTACTATTCCAGTCAATCCAGCATTTCAGTTACCTCAGTGGGCCAATTTCTACATGTCAGCAAGTCTGTCACGGGTTTGCTGAGAAAAAGGAGGGAAAAAAAGAACCGATTCAACATGCTACTAGTACCAGAAATTAAATTACCAAAAGGAATGTGCTCAGCTGTAGCCACTGATGCGTTTTGGGACCAGCATAATAACATCTCAGAACAGCTCATTTACATTTGAACCACAGTATTACATGGAAAGAAAAATTAAAGAAGTCTGCCGTGGAGAAAGGGTAATCAGATTATATGCAGTAAAAGTTCAGTATGTGAACTGTGCAGTCCTTGTTAAATCCATTGGATAAGGTGGAAGTTTTTAAAAAAAACAAAGCAAGAACGCAAAGCTAATTAGGAATAGGACAGCTTGACAGAACAATAGCTTGGCCAATATCCTGTCTGGTAATGTGGCACTCCAATCATAAGCCGTCTGTCAGTATGGAACTAATATTACAGAGACAACTCTTCTCATGAAAAGGCTGCACACGCAATGCTCAGACACTATAAATTAGGAATTGTATTTGAAACATTCCAAATATTTTATCTGTATGTCAGTAGTAGTACTGATGCTGGTAGCAATTTGTTCGACTATTACTCTAAAAAGAATTTTCCATGTGAATCTAAAGCTAAAATAAAAAAGAAGCATTTGATCCAGTTCATCAAAATTATTAAAGCGGTAGTAAACCGCAGTTGGTGAAAAAAAAAATCCGAATACTAGCACATTATGAGAAACTTACCTTAAAACGAAGCCCTCCAGCACTGCGCTGTCACCGCTGAGAGGCCCTCCATCTTCCCCAGGTCTTCCAGGTTTGCGGCCTCCGGCTACATGAGTGACCAGGGGCGCGATGACATCACTCCCGCAACAGTTGCCCTTGCTACTTGTGCGGTGCTGTTGTAGGAGGAGACCCTGCCAGGAATCCAGTGTATAAGGGACCGGTATTTATGGGCTATTAGACACGCATACAATGGGAGGATTCCCTACATTAAACAAACCAGCATTTTAATAGCGGTCCTATGCAAAATTTTCTCAAAGACTACTTTCTAATTGTTGATAGTGGCACAGAATTGCCCTTTAGATTAAATTTATATGGTTCCTGAAGCACTACCTTCCTAAGCTCCTCTGAATCACTGTGAATCTTTACCACCATTGAGAATACTACTTTCTGCCTCATCCTTTTCGTGCCTATGATTGAATAATTCGCCATAGCTCCTGAAGAAGCGTTTTCCTTTACGCGCAACATGTAGAGCAGAATTGAGCACTTTATCACACGCTACCTCATCAAGCTCTATAACTTTTAAGAGTGATCAGTCCGGTCCTTTGGGATTTTTGACTATATTGTGTATAGGTGGTGTGTTATTCGTGCTCATAGGCTATTCTTTGTGAATGAATTACCGTATTTATCGGCGTATAACACGCACAGGCGTATAACACGCACATTCATTTTAAGAGGGAAGTTTCAGGAACAAAAATAAAATTTTAAATAAGGAACTTTGGAGCAAAATAAGGGTCAGTGCCCATCTGCAGCCTCATCAATCCACATCAATACAGCCTCACGATTGCCTTCAATGCAGCCTGATTGACATCCACCTGCAGCCTAGAGGGGATAGGGAGGGGGCGGGACAAGCGCCGACAGATTACATACAAAGAGAATCTCCTATGATAGACAGAACAGTGGTCCAATGGCGGCCCAGGAGACAGGACTTCCTATTACAGAGGCTGCCAAGTAAACAGGAGATTCTCGCTGTATATAATCTGACAGCGCTCGTCCGGCCCCCCTCCTTGTCCCCTCCGAGGCAGCTAAAATTGAAGTATTGGCGTATAACACGCGCACGCTATTTGCACCCGATTTTCATGGTAAAAAAGTGAGTGTTATACGCCAATAAATACAGTATATGAGGAACCTATGTAATTGTTTTGATTTTAAATTTGTAATAAATATTAATTTTTTATAAGACTGTGTTATGCCTAAAAAGTCCATCATCTGAAAATCATAAAATTCTCCTATTCAGCACCACTCTGTGGAGATACGAATTCTTAATTAACTTTATCACTCCCGCATATGCGCGTGGGAGCCGCGAAGGTCCGGCACTGTATGCACCGGTGACTTCACTGGCTGCATGCACTCTGAATATTTCCTAAACGGTGCAAGTTCAGGAGATATTCACAGTACCTACCGGAGGTAAGTCTTATTATAGCCTTACCTGTAGCTATAAGTGGTGTATAACAGAGTTTACTACCACTTTAAATGCCGTTTTTCCATAAAACAACCATAAATTCCTGAATCTGTATGCAATCAGCCTCCTAAAATGACATGCACAGCATCACTTAGGCCTCATTCACATGAGCATACTACAACATTCATCTGTGTGAGGGCATGTTTGCCCACACAATTATGCACAGGTGTTCTGTGCATCACCGTGCAGGTAGCCCCATTCATGTCAATTGGGACACCATGGCTGCACAGATACAACTGCTCCTCCTAATTGAACATCTGTGGGTGCCTTCAGGGCCGTGCATCCACACTCGCGCGGCTGTCAAGCAGTGGCTATGCATGTGCAGCCGCTTCGGCCTAGTTGATATAAATGGGACTGCCTGCACAGGGATGCACAGAAAACTTGTGCATCTTCATGCGGGATACACAGCCCTTGCATGGTGTGTCATACACACATGTGAATGAGGCCTTACCCTGGTAGAAGGAGGAGCAGTACTGTAAGCCATCACAAGCTCCACTGTATTGCACAGCACTGTCAATGAACAGTTTGAACATGATTGCAGGTGAAAAGAGAAAAGTGATGACTTCAACAGTGTGCTACTTTTTTTTATTCATCCTGTAAACATAGATTAGAACTAACTAACAAAGTATGGTTGGATGTGCCCCGTGAGATGCCTCCATCCCCATACACTATACAAAGAAACATGAATTGCCTGTGGGATTTGAGATAAGGCGCAACACACAGTAAAAAAATCATTAAAGTAAAGTTTTATTGGTAAATACAATTTCCAACAGATCAACAGTGACATAATTGCCATATAGTCAAGCAGATTGGTCAAACTATAGATGTTAATTCCGTAGCCAAGCACAGTGTTTCAAAGATCAATCCATAATAGGTGTGAACTTGCATTGATGTAAACCGACGCGTCACTTCATCAGAGTTTGACACACACACACACAATTGTAAATCTGCAAGACATCACGTGCTCATGACCTAATGGTAGTTGCCTGGAAATGTCTGACCTGGGAACTGTGGGTTTGGGATTTAAAGGGCCCAGCAGTGCAAACAGGAAAGAATGGAAAGGCGAGCAATCCAACAAATCCTCCACCGTGATAGCATGATAAGACATGTTGACAAGGAGTGTGGAGTAATGTGACCGACCACCGTAGAGAGCGTGCAGGGAAACATAGATAAATATAGATTAGTGGCATGTCAGTAACCATGATATTTAACCCCTTGGAGCGACCACCCTTTAAGAGGTTTAGGATGCCAGGACGTGGGGCAGGGTTTATGATCATGTGACCGCTGTGATTGGCTGTCACAGTAGTCACATAATCGGAAAGTTTTCCATTAGCCGCCAGTATCTGCGCCGAGAGTGCACAGGGCGCGCGCTCTCTGCACAGCTGTATTTGCACTAATGCACGCAAATATGCGGCCGCTCGGGGCCAAGGCCCACCTGCCGAGAGGCCTCATATTCACTTGCATCTGGCGCCAATAGGTTAACTGCAGTAGAAGATAAATGATGTTGGTGACCAAGCTATGCTGTCTGGTAGGAATATCTGGATGGCAAGACCAGGTGCTCACAATTAAAACTAGTTTGGCAGGTACTGTAAAACAGTTCTCATATGTTTTTAGCTGTGTACATGCTTTTTGAATGGCTTTAATTATTTTTTTGACAGCGGTTTTAATTTAGGCCCCTTTCACATGGACTTTCCGATCAGGTCTGCCTGAAAACTGACAGTTTCGATCGGAAGCTTTGTGCAGCTCTATGGGCAGGCGGATGTAAAAAGACTTGTGTCACAGACTGTGTTTACCTTCCAACTGTCCTGCTTTTGAAACCAAATCCTCCTGTCCCTTTTTCCTACTCTGTTGTCCCTCTTTTTGAACAAATGTGTAGCCATTTATAATAAATGTAATACTTAAAGAGAAACTGCAGTAGTTTTTAACAAGATAAAGCCCTCCTTCACACTGAGTACAGGTTTGAAATCGTGCGAGTTCAGCTGCACTTGCACGTTTTCAAACCTACATTTCAGTTCGAGTTCGGGCCCATTTGAAAGGCATCTGTGGGCTCATGCACAGATGTCTATTGAAATTGCCCCCGAAGTTGCCCAAAGTAGTGCAGAAACTATTTTTGGGAATCAGTGCAGCTCCGCAAATTCGGCGTCGCACCGATTTGGACGGTGTTGTTGTTAGCAATAGGCTCCGATTGGCAAATCTAAATTGGAGGAGGGACAGAGGTAGGATTAGCGGTACATTTACTTTTCAGTGAAGATCCACTTGAACTACCTAAAAGTGTTACACTTCACTAAACCTTTCACGTGGATGTTTTTATTATCACATTATTATTATTATTTTAAAAGGCCTGCACGAAGAAAACATAGTGATGAACAAATTCAAGAAACTATAGTGAAAAGAAAATTATGAGCAAATGCAATTTTTGCTTATTAATTCTTCATGGTCCATGTAACTGGGCACTTGGCAAGGTCTTTACACATATTCTATCAAAGGGTGTCGCTCTTTCCCATTTCTAAAAGTTGGGAGGTAAGTGTTTATACACAAGTCAATTTACATACAGCCATCCATAGAGCCATCATGGGTCTACCACAGTCTACTGTGAAAATGTGGACACAACTGAAAGGACACAGATGTCACAAAATTGACACTAGTCCTGTTAAGCTCCGTACTGTTCAGTACTCTAGTAAAAGCTAGAGTGACCAGACGTCCACAATTTCCAGAGATAGTCTCCAATTCCAGGAGCTGTCCCCCGGGAAACAAATCTCCCTGATTTTGTCCCCAGTTAAAAAAAATTCCTAGATTGTAAGCTCTAACGAGCAGGGCCCTCTGATTCCTCCTGTATTGAATTGTATTGTACTTGTACTGTCCTCCCTAATGTTGTAAATTGCTGCGTAAACTGTTGGCACTATATAAATCCTGTATAATAATAATAATAATGTGTCTCTGATTTCTTTCCAGCTTTAATAATGGACTCCTTATCCCGGGCGGCTGCAGGGTAATCCGTTTCTGTGATTAACCTTGAGCAGGAGGAGGAAGGAGTGTGTCTGCCCCTGGCTGTGTCCGACGTTATTAATGATGTCACATGCCAATATAACGTGGTCTTACCTGTCTCTCCTTTTCAACTTGTACAGGCTTAATTGCAGAAGGTAAAGATGTGGATTATTTGCTGCCTTGATCTTGCTTGTGACAGTGATCTGCAGTGCACACCTAGGCCTGCAATCTTGACCCAACGCAAAGTAGACTCCAATGTTATTAAACCATAGCTCCCAACTTTCCCTGATTCCGAGGGACTGTGCCTGATTTGGAGCAATGTCCCTCTGTCCCTCTTTCCTCCTCATTTGTCCCTCATTTTGGTCTGATCTATATAGTTGTATATAAAATGCACTTTTTATCTTTCAAAAAGTGTTTCCCAGTGCTAAACCTTTCATCCAATTTCTAAACTGCTGCATTTGTACATTTTAAAAGCCAATATAAAGGAATAGTAGTGGTAAAAAAAAGCCCTTCTGGATTTAATTAACCTTTTTTTGGGTAATTAATTGGGTTGTGGCAGGGGGTGTGTCCTGTGACTACATACGTTTGTTAGTAGGTGTCATTACCTCATTACCATCTCAAAATGTTGGGAGGTGTGTTAAACCATACCTCTTTAAGCCCCTGCAACTGCCATTGTTAGCACAATTTGGCTATGCCCAACAGTTGGTGTGGCATGCTTTGCATGCCACTATTTTCCACACCCCCTGCTTCACCCCAATAAAAGCAGGCATGGTTCTTAGGTTGTTCATTATGAAAATCGGGTCACCCTAATAAAAGCAGATTAATGGAATTAAAGCTGAAGTTTAGGTGTCGCTTTTGTTTGCATACTTACATTGGTCCAGTATGCATGTTTCATACCTGGCCGATCCCTGTGAGAGCTGGAAATCCCTGTAGTAGGAACCAAAAGTCTTTTTGTGTGTCCCATTCACACTGCAACGCAGCCTGGAGTTGCACTGCAGCATGCTTTGATAAAATGCAGCATGCTGTATTTTATCGCAGGGCATTGTACAGAACTGCATGGCACCATACAGCAACACACTGCTGTACAGCGCCCTAAACAAAGCATACTTTTGTACACTTTAAATAAAGTTTGCACAAAAAAAGGGGGGTGTTGTGTATGATGCGCTAAATTGCACAACACATTACCGCAGTCGGGAACAGCCAGCTGCTGGAGAGGTAAAGCACTCCGGCAGCTGTCCGTTCTAGAGTGAATTCATCCTAAAACTCAGCCCTGTTAGCCAGTAGGGAGGAACAACCTAACCTATTGCTCTTTGGTCTTTCCTCTGTGGTACAGTCCTATCCCTAAACTTAGAGAGAATCCACGTTTATTACAGAATTACTACAGACTCAGGGCCGTAGATCCTTTTTGGTTCTGAGGGGGTTTGGCAGCAGGTACTAAGTAAAAGTCTTTTTAAATAAAATATATTGCGCCAAAACTATAAAAACTGGAAAAAGGAAAAATGATATGTGTTAGGGCTCTTTCACATGGACGATCTGTATGTCCGTTTTTCATCCTTCCGTTTTCGGATGAAAAACGGACATACATGAATCCCTATGGAGCGTCGGATGTCAGCGGTGACATGTCCGCTGACATCCGACCCGCTCCGATCCGAAAAGTGTAACGGAGGAAAACCCTACTTTTCCATCCGTTTTCGGATCGGATCGGGTGACGACGGACTCTACGGTCCGTCATCACCCGATCCCCCATAGGGGAGAGCGGCGCTCTGACAGGTCCGTCGCTGCACAGTGTGCAACGACGGACCTGTCATCTTCCTGCTCAGCAGGGATCGGCGGAGCGGTCCCCGCTGAGCAAGCGGGTGTTCACGGGGCGGATCATCACTGATCCGCCCCATGTGAAAGAGCCCTTACCCTTAGTAAGCAATCACATCCTTAATTGTATTTTATCAGGTCCTTTAGAAAATTGAACCTGATTTCAGTTTTTTCCTTCTTCCAGTTTTTATGAACGCTGTCGGCTATTGTCCAGTATTAGTGTCCAAACTGAATAGGTGCAAAGTGATGTGCTGCCAACCTACAAAGAGATGGTTCCCTTTGCACCTCCTCAGTAAGGTTGGTCAACTAAAAAATGACCAGCCTTGAATACACTGACTTCTCTTTAGGCTAGGTTCACATCTAAGCGGGTACGAGAAGATGTGTAGTTGCACACCTTCCTGCACTGGTAGAGGAAAAACACACTGCTGCTTAGGAGATACGCGGAGGTACACTGCAATGCAGGAAACCCTCAATCCACGTTCGTTTCATGCACCTCATACAAATCGCACCCCCCTTGCATAGGATGCATTAAGGTGAAAAAACACGAACCTTTACAACCCCTTTAATTAAGTTGATTTCAATTTTGGAGGTCACTGTAGCAGATGTCTACAGCAGCCTTTCTCAACCTCTTTACACCAGAGAAACACATTAAATAATATTCAGGTCTCTAGAAAACCTTGTAAAAAAAAAAGGTAGAAGGTCAATTAGCCATAATGCAAGGAAACCTAAACAACCTCTGGAGGAACCTCAGGGTTCCAATGCACCCTGGTTGAGAATGACTGCCCTATGGCAAGTATGTAAGAAGGACAGTTTTGTCTACATAAATATTATAATTAAGCATCTGATTCCCCTGGATGTCTACTTCATAAAAGAGAAGTATGGACTTAGGGAAAAAAAACATTTATACCCAGCTAGGTGGATGCAGCAAAGATCTGATACTGCATCTGTCCCCCACCACCTCTACACGGAGAACTGAGTGATCAAACACCGCTGGTTCTCCTCTCTGCTCTGAGTCAGTCACTGGTCCTCTGCTCTGCCCCTTCAGCGCTCACTGGAGGGCTAGACTGTGGAGGGGGTGGAAGGGGCTGGATCAGGCTCTGGGGGGACCGCTGAGAGGTTCAGCCAGGTGCTGGCCCAGGCATCTGGGTGGATCCTAACCATATGGCCAGGATCTTTCCTGAGCCTGGACCGGCTGAGTGACGCCAGCCAACAGCGGACTTTAGCCGACCTACAGGAGAAGTATAGCCAAAAATAGCTTAGGATAAGTATAGCCAAAATAGCTTTGACTATACTTCTCCTTTAAATCTGCACGTAAGGCAAACAGCTAAATACACAATTGAAATATACGGTACATAAGTTAAATGTCTTATTTGCCAAAGAATCTGTAATTTAGTGATGCATACACCTCTACCAGACAGTATAGCCAGAATATAGAGCATGTCTGTTTGGCAGTGGAAAGATTACCATAAAATCATGCATAAGGAATAGTACATGTTTTAAATGTGGCACCCACCAGAGGTAGGCGACTGACCCACTAGGCTTGTATTCCTTTTTAGCAAATCCAATTTGCTGGTGACACATGCCTATTAACTCTGTACTATGCTAAATATGTAACAGAGACAGAATAGACTAAATCTGTGTTTTTTTCTTTTCTATACAGCAGAGTATTTACTTGGTTTTAGTTAGAAAATTAGATAGAAGTTGCAGTTCTGGAAACAAAGGAATTTCCATACATTAGGAGCTGAAATGTATGTTTTGGCCAGGATTTAACCCCACTGGAGAAACTCAGTGGATGCTGTTTTTCTGTTTAAAAATGAAATACATTCATCCGGTAAGAGCTATAGTGAATTACTCTCAGTCAACTCAACAAAGTAGGATGTTTTATGACACCTTTAGACAAAAGACCTTGGGTCTCTTTTTAGTTTAACATGCCTATCTCAAGGAAGAGGTTTCAATTTAAACTAATTATTTTATCTGACTTTTCCACTAAAAACCTTTTAACTGCCATAGGGGTCAGTAACCCCGCAAATGACCGTATTTGTGGCTTAACTTCTCAAAAATGCCTTCAAGCTTATTCTGGTGAGTTTTCAGCTATGTTTCCTAGCTGGTTCTGAACACACTTTGTTAGGTCAATTTATTCATGTAATACTTTTCAATCGAAATGAAAACAGCCCAGGGCAGGCTAAAACTCTCCAGTTAAGCTAATAAATGCAATTTGAAAAAGATGTGATTGGAAAAATGGAGCTAGAGTGACCTCTGGTGGTATGTTTTAAAAATGCCTATACAGAATGATAAACTTGTGGCCTGGATTGAGAAAAGAAACTGCTTTACTGGGGATGATTTACTTTTGGGGAACATTCGCCGTGCTTACTTAATAAAGTGAAGCTCTCTTAGTGTCCAATTACATCAATGTGATTTTGGAAAAGGTTCCTGTACTACTTTGGTGCGATTCCAGTGCGATTTTGGCCCCATAAAATATATAAACCTTATTAAAGATTCATCCAAGTGGCACTGTATAATGGCACTGAAAGCCAGATCAAAATCAGATTGCAGCATTTTATGGTTGATAGTTTTGAGAATTCAGTGTTAGATTTTATTACAAAATCCTGACAGAGGGTGTTTCTTTAAAAAAAAAAAACAAAAAAAAAAAAAAACCCTCTATCATACGAAAATACAGCTGATGTTGTGTAAGTCTGTGACAAACACAGGAATCATAAATCATGCTAGCTAAAAAACAAGAGGCATTGCTTATTCTTTTTGGTTGTTTTGCTACATTGAAGTTTTATGCAACTGGTTCAAAAGCTTCTCAGTGACTATTAAAGAGGAACTGCAGTCTGCTCACATAATTTGTAATAAAGACATCTTTGCCATTCTGAAGCTTCCATCCAACCACTTTGCATATTATTTTATATATACTGTGATTCTGTACTTGCCAAATATGCTGCAGAAATCTCCCTCCACTGAGTCTGGCTGCATCCATTTTAACTGTGGGCAGCTGTAACTGCTGCCTGTTCACTTCCTGGATTTACACAGACACACAGAGCCACACCTCCAGCTCTGCAGCTCTCATTGGCCCTCTTATGACTCCCCTCCCCCCCCCCTTTCCTGGTAAACTCTCATGAGAGTGAGAGAGAGAGCTGTGCATAATGTCATAAGCCTAGGCTTTTTACCAGACAAGAAACAGGAAGTGGGTTGTATAAGGTATTTACTGACAGAAAAAAATAATGTTTTACTATCCAAAGTTAAAACAACAAGGGCAGAAGATTTAATAGATGGAAAGTTGAAAAAATCTACTGAAGCTCTGCTTTAAGGTGAAGCAGGCATCCTAAATAATTTGTGGTACTTATCTATCTTCTTTCAAAGATAAATAGGAGTTAGTAGGAAATATTGGGGCAGAATTATTAGAGCTTATGCGTTTAGTAGCGCATCGATCATGTTGGGACAAAGAAAAAGTGTCCTCACAATACTGTATGTGCTATGCATGTGATAAATGCAGAAAACATTGCACAGAGTCTGCTACCTACAAAAGGTGAATTTACTAAAAAGTACTGGTTTGGTATGCAAGTTATGCTTCAGAATTTGGATGCACTCTACCTAAGCGGTGATGTGCCCAAATAAAAAATGTCATATTTGGTCAATCTGACTGCTGTTAGGGGTTTTACATGTACATCTCATCTAGGATTAAGATCATATGAAGTATGTACTGATATAATTAAAGGAGACCGTAAGGCTTCATTTAGACTTGCAGTTGAAGGGGAGGGACAAAAATGCACAGTTGAGCCATGTTGCCACCTGCCCACCACCCCCCTTAAGTCACAATAGGCAGCGGACTCGCATGCTGAAGTTGCGATGCTTCACGCCTGCGGCAAAGTTAACCCAACATGTAGCAATCGGCAGGCAGCAGGCCCACTGAACACTACATATTCAAGTAATGGGAAAGCCCCTTCAAACACCCCACAATCCCGGGAGTGTGCAGAAAAGTCCGGACAGCCGCACACCGGGAAAAAAATTCAAAAAGTCTTTATTGTAAAATAAGGATCATACAGTATACAAGACACTGTGACAAAAAGTACAGGCAATTAGCTAACACGTTTCCCACTTATGCTGAGTGCTTAATCATAGCTGGAATGCACAGGGTTGCAGCCCGTTTGTCAGCCCAGGGTTGCAGCCCGTTTGTCAGCAAAAATGGGGTTAAAAAAGGTTGTGAGGAAGCATCGCATCGCTTCTTCACCGGCTGTCAGTAGCCTCTGGAGCACAATCGGACTAGGGAACGGGCTTCAGAAGCAAGGAAGATTTCGATGTACGTCTACATACCATAAAAGTGAAAAGTATACTGCACACCATGCTTAAGGTAACACAGCAAGCAACATGATTTCACATTCTGGTGCCTCTGAACAAGTTGGCAAACGCCCATATAAGTGCGGTCTTTTTGGTCTAATAGCTTGAGACATAGGGTTTATTGAAATGCTTGTTTCCTTTGCGCACATGCATTTCATTGCAAAGCCAGATGATCACACTGGACTTTTTTTAACTTTCAATAAAAATGTTGAAGTGTTTGAATGTTCAACATGCACAGAGACCATCAGTTACATAGAATAATAGGGAAAGGAGAAGCACTCAGGTTGCCACATCCATAAACATGCACCCGGCTGTCTCCCAGGGGCACATTGATTTAGTCAAAGTAATATTTGCCTGTTCAACCACATATCATTGCTACTATTGTGGAATATTACCAGGGTCTTTTCTCTCTTGAACCCTGGATCTTCCTACATCAATATATGTATCTGGCTGTTACTATTTTCGGATATTTGACGTACATTTGCCCCTGCTAAAGCTGTCTATATAAAATGAAACATTTGTTATAAGTATTTCGCACTATTGGAAACTTCCTGATGGCTATGAATATGTACATGAGGCTCACTTCCTCAAAGTGAGATTCCTTTTTGTCCCTTCTATGTTACAATTTTGAACCTCGTCTGTGTCCTGAAGAAGCCTCACGGTGAAACGCGTAGATGCATGACGCATAAGGGCTCAATGTACAAATTGTATCATTTTATTCATGTTTTTATCCTTCTTTTTTATACAATCGAAAGTTTTTCCTCTTAAATGGGATTTTGGAGGGCGGAAGTCTCAAATAATATGCTGAACATAGGCGCTCTATTATTGTATCCTCCTGCACTGTGGCCCCTGCCAGCTAATAGCCGTCATAGACCACTGTGAGCCAGCATAGGGACTAATCATCCACTACTAGGTATGTCTATCCTACTCATGTAGGTCTGTACTTATAAGATGAAAACTTGTGGTGGCAGCGCTGATATTCGGGTCTGGACCTCGGTAGCTGACAGTTTCCTCCCCTCCCCCTTTCCAATCGGTTGCCATGTGATGCTGCTTTTCATGGTTAGAATGCCTTTTACTATTACATCACACTGTCTCTATGCTGTAAACAGTTGCATATGAAGTAACATTTTTGATTTACAATGTTTTTCACTGTATGTTTCTCTGTTCTTTTCTATGATATGGTCTTTAGAAAGATATATATCTCATCTCCAGCCCCTGAAGAAGAGGTCATAACCATTATAAAAACCTCGAAACGCGTCGGACCTGCACTTCCAATTAGCTCCTGCTTGCTGAAACAGCGTTTTGTGGGTTAAGTGCAGCTCTCCTGATTTGTGTTGTATATCTTTTTATCATCAATTGTAAACTGTGGCATCCATTTATTCTCATTGTTGTTTTTTTATATATGTGTCATATTTTTAATCTTTTGATATAATAAAACATACATTTTTTTTATACTTTTTGATATATTATTTGAGACTTCCGCCCTCCAAAATCCCATTTAAGAGGAAAAACTTTCGATTGTATACGAATATAGGGATGCGGACGGATTGTCTCCTTCCATAAAGTCCCTGTCACCATCCTCTGCCTTATCCTTCTTTTTTGAACACTCTTTATGAATTATTGTATGTATTTTTTCAATAAATATGTTTTGATTTAATAATAATTGTTTTACCTTCTCCATTGTTTATTTATTACTTATTTATTTCTCCATCGTTTCCATGCCTATAAAGTCTGAATTTTTGGTTACTATCTAGTATCCCTTTTTTTACCATCAGTTACATGTATTTGTTAATTCCCTCTAGCGTTCTCTACAATTATTACATTGTATCTCTTGCAAGGAGATATGCATTTCCTCTGCTCCTCAGTTTCATCTAGTGACTATAATACAGTATATTACTGCTGCCCATAATAAAAGAACTTTCATTCTGAGGAGAAAATAGTCTAAAGAACATTTGTGTTTGCCTAATTGGCATGGAATGAATGTATATGCAAATTTTCAGAATGAATGGCTATACTTTTTTTGTTCACTTATACCCGGTGAAGTGAACAGCCTCAGATGATACACAGAGATGAAACAAATCTCCATACATAAGTTTTACATGTATAGCTGCTGTCTTCAGCTTTCTAAACTCTTCAGAAAGTGCACATTGTGTTACAATTCCTGTTTCCTCATTCAGCAGTGGGAGGGGAGTCTGGGCATACACTGTATGTGAGCTGATTGGTGGAAAGGCACACACCCCCACTCCACATAGGAAGAGGAACGAAGAAACTTGCAAAGCTGTAGTCTGAATAGACAAACATATATAATAGTAAAGATCTCCATGTTTCTGACACTCAGCCAGCTGCAAAAAACAAACGCATTCAGCGCTCAATTATAAACATATCAACCTTCCGGTTAACATGTGATCCAAGATAGTGGTCATTCACACCCCAGATGATGTCTATTTAGACGTAACATGTCGGGTTGAATGCTGCCATCACTACTGCGCCTTTTTATGTCCGCCAAATGCCTTTGAATACATCGCAAAATGTGAGTGTTTAATTTTACTCTCTTTTTTAATAAACATTCCTTAACCACTTGCCGACCGCCGCACGACTATATACGTCGACAGAGCGGCACGGGCAGGCAAAAGGACGTATATGTACGTCCTTGCCTGCCCGCGGGTGGGGGGTCCGATCGGACCCCCCCCCCGGTGCCTGCGGCGGTCGGCAAATCTCCCCCGGCGATCGGAGGTGAGGGGGAGGCCATCCATTCGTGGCCCCCCCCTCGCGATCGCTCTCAGCCAATGGGATCATTTCCCTGCCTCTGTATTGTACACAGAGGCAGAGGAAATGATGTCATCTCTCCTCGGCTCGGTATTTTCCGTTCCGGGCCGAGGAGAGAAGACTGCAATGTAAGTGCACCAACACACCACACACAGTAGAACATGCCAGGCACACTAAACACCCCGATCCCCCCCCCGATCGCCCCCCGATCCCCCCCCAATCACCCCCCCCCCCCCTGTCACAAACTGACACCAGCAGGTTTTTTTTTTTTTTTTTTTTTTTCTGATTACTGTATTGGTGTCAGTTTGTGACAGTTACAGTGTCAGGGCAGTGAGTGTTAGGCCCCCTGTAGGTCTAGGGTACCCCCCTAACCCCCCCTAATAAAGTTTTAACCCCTTGATCACCCCCTGTCACCAGTGTCGCTAAGCGATCATTTTTCTGATCGCTGTATTAGTGTCGCTGGTGATGCTAGTTAGGGATGTAAATATTTAGGTTCGCCGTCAGAGTTTTATAGCGACAGGGACCCCCATATACTATCTAATAAATGTTTTAACCCCTTGATTGCCCCCTAGTTAACCCTTTCACCACTGATCACTGTATAACCGTTACGGGTGACGCTGGTTAGTTTGTTTATTTTTTATAGTGTCAGGGAACCCGCCGTTTATTACCGAATAAAGATTTAGCCCCCTGATCGCCCGGCGGTGATATGCGTCGCCCCAGGCAGGGTCAGATTAGCGCCAGTACCGCTAACACCCACGCACGCAGCATACGCCTCCCTTAGTGGTATAGTATCTGATCGCATCAATATCTGATCCGATCAGATCTATACTGGCGTCCCCAGCAGTTTAGGGTTCCCAAAAACACAGTGTTAGCGGGATCAGCCCAGATACCTGCTAGCACCTGCGTTTTGCCCCTCCGCCCAGCTCGGCCCAGCCCACCCAAGTGCAGTATCGATCGATCACTGTCACTTACAAAACACTAAACGCATAACTGCAGCGTTCGCTGAGTCAGGCCTGATCCCTGCGATCGCTAACAGTTTTTTTGGTAGCATTTTGGTGAAATGGCAAGCACCAGCCCCAGGCAGCGTCAGGTTAGTGCCAGTACCGCTAACACCCACGCACCGTACACCTCCCTTAGTGGTATAGTATCTGAACGCATCAATATCTGATCCGATCAGATCTATACTAGCGTCCCCAGCAGTTTAGGGTTCCCACAAACGCAGTGTTAGCGGGATCAGCCCAGATACCTGCTAGCAACTGCGTTTTACCCCTCCGCCCGGCCCAGCCCAGCCCACCCAAGTGCAGTATCGATCGATCACTGTCACTTACAAAACACTAAACGCATAACTGCAGCGTTCGCAGAGTCAGGCCTGATCCCTGCGATCGCTAACAGTTTTTTTTGTAGCGTTTTGGTGAACTGGCAAGCACCAGCCCCAGGCAGCGTCAGGTTAGTGCCAGTAGCGCTAACACCCACGCACGCACTGTACACCTCCCTTAGTGGTATAGTATCTGAACTGATCAATATCTGATCCGATCAGATCTATACTGGCGTCCCCAGCAGTTTAGGGTTCCCAAAAACGCAGTGTTAGCGGGATCAGCCCAGATACCTGCTAGCACCTGTGTTTTGCCCCTCCGCCCGGCCCAGCCCAGCCCACCCAAGTGCAGTATCGATCGATCACTGTCACTTACAAAACACTAAATGCATAACTGCAGCGTTCGCAGAGTCAGGCCTGATCCCTGCGATCGTTAACAGTTTTTTTGGTAGCGTTTTGGTGAACTGGCAAGCGCCAGCGGCCTAGTACACCCCGGTCGTAGTCAAACCAGCACTGCAGTAACACTTGGTGACGTGGCGAGTCCCATAAGTGCAGTTCAAGCTGGTGAGGTGGCAAGCACAAGTAGTGTCCCGCTGCCACCAAAAAGACAAACACAGGCCCGTCGTGCCCATAATGCCCTTCCTGCTGCATTCGCCAATCCTAATTGGGAACCCACCACTTCTGCAGCGCCCGTACTTCCCCCATTCACATCCCCAACCAAATGCAGTCGGCTGCATGAGAGGCATTTTTATGTCCTCCCGAGTACCCCTACCCAGCGAACCCCCCCAAAAAAGATGTTGTGTCTGCAGCAAGCGCGGATATAGGCGTGACACCCTCTATTATTGTCCCTCCTGTCCTGACAATCCTGGTCTTTGTATTGGTGAATGTTTTGAACGCTACCATTCACTAGCTGAGTATTAGCGTAGGGTACAGCATTGCACAGACTAGGACACACTTTCACAGGGTCTCCCAAGATGCCATCGCATTTTGAGAGACCCGAACCTGGAACCGGTTACAGTTATAAAAGTTACAGTTACAAAAAAAGTGAAAAAAAAAAAAAAAAAACACAAACAAAAATATAAAATAAAAAATAATAGTTGTCGTTTTATTGTTCTCTCTCTATTCTCTCTCTCTCTATTCTCTCTATTGTTCTGCTCTTTTTTACTGTATTCTATTCTGCAATGTTTTATTGTTATTATGTTTTATCATGTTTGCTTTTCAGGTCTGCAATTTTTTATACTTTACCGTTTACTGTGCTTTATTGTTAACCATATTTTTGTCTGAGTACAGCATTCACGACTTTGAGTGGTTATACCAGAAAGATGCTTGCAGGTTTAGGTATCATCTTGGTATCATTCTTTTCAGCCAGCGGTCGGCTTTCATGTAGAAGCAATCCTAGCGGCTAATTAGCCTCTAGACTGCTTTTACAAGCAGTGGGAGAGAATGCCCCCCCCACCGTCTTCCGTGTTTTTCTCTGGCTCTCCTGTCTCAACAGGGAACCTGAGAATGCAGCCGGTGATTCAGCCAGCTGACCATAGACCTGATCAGAGACCAGAGTGGCTCCAAACATCTCTATGGCCTAAGAAACCGGAAGCTACGAGCATTTTATGACTTAGATTTCGCCGGATGTAAATAGCGCCATTGGGAAATTGGGGAAGCATTTTATCACACCGATCTTGGTGTGGTCAGATGCTTTGAGGGCAGAGGAGAAATCTAGGGTCTAATAGACCCCAATTTTTTCAAAAAAGAGTACCTGTCACTACCTATTGCTATCATAGGGGATATTTACATTCCCTGAGATAACAATAAAAATGATTAAAAAAAAAAAAAATGAAAGGAACAGTTTTAAAATAAGATAAAAAAGCAAAAAAATAATAAAGAAAAAAAAAAAAAAAAAAAAAAAGCACCCCTGTCCCCCCTGCTCTCGCGCTAAGGCGAACGCAAGCGTCGGTCTGGCGTCAAATGTAAACAGCAATTGCACCATGCATGTGAGGTATCACCGCGACGGTCAGATCGAGGGCAGTAATTTTAGCAGTAGACCTCCTCTGTAAATCTAAAGTGGTAACCTGTAAAGGCTTTTAAAGGCTTTTAAAAATGTATTTATTTTGTTGTCACTGCACGTTTGTGCACAGTTGTAAAGCATGTCATGTTTGGTATCCATGTACTCGGCCTAAGATCATCTTTTTTATTTCATCAAACATTTGGGCAATATAGTGTGTTTTAGTGCATTAAAATGTAAAAAAGTGTGTTTTTTCCCCAAAAAATGCGTTTGAAAAATCGCTGCGCAAATACTGTGTGAAAAAAAAAAATTAAACACCCACCATTTTAATCTGTAGGGCATTTGCTTTAAAAAAATATATAATGTGTGGGGGTTCAAAGTAATTTTCTTGCAAAAAAAAATAATTTTTTCATGTAATCAAAAAGTGTCAGAAAGGGCTTTGTCTTCAAGTGGTTAGAAGAGTGGGTGATGTGTGACATAAGCTTCTAAATGTTGTGCATAAAATGCCAGGACAGTTCAAACCCCCCCAAATGACCCCATTTTGGAAAGTAGACACCCCAAGCTATTTGCTGAGAGGCATGTCGAGTCCATGGAATATTTTATATTGTGACACAAGTTGCGGGAAAGAGACAAATTATTATTATTTTTTTTTTTTTTTGCACAAAGTTGTCACTAAATGATATATTGCTCAAACATGCCATGGGAATATGTGAAATTACACCCCAAAATACATTCTGTTGCTTCTCCTGAGTACGGGGATACCACATGTGTGAGACTTTTTGGGAGCCTAGCCACGTATGGGACCCCGAAAACCAAGCACCGCCTTCAGGCTTTCTAAGGGCGTAAATTTTTGATTTCACTCTTCACTGCCTATCACAGTCTCGGAGGCCATGGAATGCCCAGGTGGCACAAACCCCCCCCCAAATGACCCCATTTTGGAAAGTAGACACCCCAAGCTATTTGCTGAGAGGTATAGTGAGTATTTTGCAGACCTCACTTTTTGTCACAAAGTTTTGAAAATTAAAAAAAGAAAAAAAAAATTTTTTTTTTTGTCTTTCTTCATTTTCAAAAACAAATGAGAGCTGCAAAATACTCACCATGCCTCTCAGCAAATAGCTTGGGGTGTCTACTTTCCAAAATGGGGTCATTTGGGGGGGTTTTGTGCCACCTGGGCATTCCATGGCCTCCGAAACTGTGATAGGCAGTGAAGAGTGAAATCAAAAATGTACACCCTTAGAAATCCTGAAGGCGGTGATTGGTTTTCGGGGTCCCGTACGCGGCTAGGCTCCCAAAAAGTCCCACACATGTGGTATCCCCATACTCAGGAGAAGCAGCTAAATGTATTTTGGGGTCCAATTCCACATATGCCCATGACCTGTGTGAGCAATATATCATTTAGTGACAACTTTGTGCAAAAAAAAAAAAAATAAAAAAATAAATTGTCACTTTCCCGCAACTTGTGTCAAAATATAAAATATTCCATGGACTCAACATGCCTCTCAGCAAATAGCTTGGGGTGTCTACTTTCCAAAATGGGGTCATTTGGGGGGGGTTTGTGCCATCTGGGCATTTTATGGCCTTCAAAACTGTGATAGGTAGTGAGGAGTAAAATCAAAAATGTACGCCCTTAGAAATCCTGAAGGCAGTGATTGGTTTTCGGGGCCCCGTATGCGGCTAGGCTCCCAAAAAGTCCCACACATGTGGTATCCCCATACTCAGGAGAAGCAGCTAAATGTATTTTGGGGTGCAATTCCACATAGGCCCATGGCCTGTGTGAGCAATATATCATTTAGTGACAACTTTTTGTAATTTTGTTTTTTTTTTTTTTTTTTTTTCATTATTCAATCACTTGGGACAAAAAAAATGAATATTCAATGGGCTCAACATGCCTCTCAGCAATTTCCTTGGGGTGTCTACTTTCCAAAATGGGGTCATTTGTGGGGGTTTTGTACTGCCCTGTCATTTTAGCACCTCAAGAAATGACATAGGCAGTCATAAATTAAAGACTGTGTAAATTCCAGAAAATGTACCCTAGTTTGTAGGCGCTATAACTTTTGCGCAAACCAATAAATATACACTTATTGACATTTTTTTTACCAAAGACATGTGGCCAAATACATTTTGGCCTAAATGTATGACTAAAATTGAGTTTATTGGATTTTTTTTAGAACAAAAAGTAGAAAATATCATTTTTTTTCAAAATTTTCGGTCTTTTTCCGTGTATAGCGCAAAAAATAAAAACGGCAGAGGTGATCAAATACCATCAAAAGAAAGCTCTATTTGTGGGAAGAAAAGGACGCAAATTTCGTTTGGTTACAGCATTGCATGACCGCGCAATTAGCAGTTAAAGCGACGCAGTGCCAAATTGTAAAAAGTGCTCTGGTCAGGAAGGGGGTAAATCCTTCCGGGGCTGAAGTGGTTAAACGGTATCACACATGTGGAACTTTGTTTCATTTCTTGGTTTCAACGTGTGGGCATGAGAAATTCCTCTGGTTGTTCCTCTCTACATCTGAACCTACCTGCATGTTTATGAAAACAAACTGCTGATCCTTGCCATTTATAAGTCTTCATTGTGGTCATGACATCTGGATCGTCGATGGTTTCACATCACACACAGTGTTTATCACTACAAGCTTGGTTGACTTAAGTGGTGTATACACATTTAAGTCCACCCTTTCTGGTAAGCCTTCATACAATTGGTGGCGGTGTCCTAACAAGATCTTCCTTCAATAGCCTTCCTCAAACAATTCTATTCTGAAGACACTCTAGAAATGCTGTTTCATCGTTAATTGATGCTAACCAATATTCACGTGGTGGACTTTATTTTGTTATTTTATTGAAATTTGTTGTTCACTTTTTATAGGGCAATTTCATTTTCTTTAATTTATTTTTCAGTATTGTTGATACACAATATCACATTTTTCTACCCAATATATTTAAGCGCTGCATTTTTTTCTGCAGATATGTGTGCCTAGGTCAGATTTCATAAATGGGGTTTACAACCACTTTAAGGATATTCTAGAATGCAATAATAAACTTGTCAGTCAATACATCTTGTTTAATGAACTGACATTTGTTATATTTTATGTAATCTAGCAAAAACATACCTGTTACATTTTGCTGGACAAAATAATACAGTCTAATTATCCCTTTTTTCCCTAACTTCTCTTATATTGGCCTGGATGGCGCCAATCTCTTACAAAGTGCTTCCCCTTCACATTGCAGGAACCTAGGATTCCATACTTTCCCCCTATGTACTACTTAACATATTCAGATTACAGAAAACATCAAGAGCAGTGCTTTAGTAATCTGAGTATTAAATATGTAGCTTGGTGAAACATCCTCAAGTATTTTACCAATAAATGTAGACAATGTTTTACCTGTATGGTTGCATACATAAAGAATATCTGAAAACCAATTCCACTGGCGTTTTAATCATTTAAAATATTCATTCTGGTTTTAACAAACCATTAAATACATTATATATTCATACATGGTATGTCAGTCTTCCACTACAGATCACATGAATTAATTTGCTGCATTACAACAGACACAAGTGGATATTGTGTAGCTGTCCTGGAAAACTGAATGAAATTTGGCAGAAAGAGTAACAGCAAGAAACAATTAGGCGCTTAGCACTGTCACAGATTTGTGGCCAGGTCTCTTTTCTACTTGGCACTGTTATTCTAACCCCCACTTAAGACACATCGAAGGGAGGTTAGCTTTGCATCTCTGGGTAAGTGCAATGATGATTGCATTACAGATTTCACAGCTGGTTTTGCTTTACTGTCACTTTTAGGTGAGTGTTATTACATGCAAATGACATTTCTAGCAGTATATTCTTTACAGGTCCCATCACTCAGGGGGTAGGTAGGAATTTAACAGCTTGGTACGAGTGATAGTTGAGTAGAACACACTGGAAACTGAACAACATGTCCCATTAACAATTCATACCTGGAGATGTAAGTGTGTGAGGGTTTGCATGGATCTAAATGAGCAGCTTTGGTATTGCAGTAAACAAGAGTAGGCAATGGTCAACATGTTCCAAGTCCCTAATCAGGCTGTCAACATAGAAAATTAGAATATCATTCAAGACCCTAGATAAGGATACAAACTCTGATTTAATGAGAAATTGAGACTTATTTCCCATTATCCCATTACTGTTATTTGCTTATTAAGCATGTTTCATGCATTCCTATGAGATTGAATTATTGTTGAACTTTCGCAACTACACAGAGTTCATCTGTGATATTTTCCATAATATCCAAAGGCAGGGTATATGACATGTATATTCCTTATTCAGTGCCCAGGGTGGTTGTGACACATTCACTTACAGTGTTTCCATCTCCTAAAGTCAAACCCCACCTCAGTTACATCAGAGATACTTTTTATTGTACAGGGGGATTTTCCCACTTGTCCAAAATCTTCTTATGAGTGTGCCCCAATCCAGCACTTTATTATGTCAAAGATTGAAGTATCCAAAGTACCCCATATGTCCTGCTTTCAGTATTAGGCAAGGATTGCGGAATATCTTGACACATGTTCATGGCATGCAAAGACAGCAAGATATTGCCGCACGCAATTGTACTTTGGAAGATATTTGCCCATCTATGGCCAACCTAAAGCAACTCGGTTATTAAAATTAAAAATATGCTGCTAAAATGTTTTATGTGAAGGCAGTTAGGAGACAGCGGTGCCCTTTACTATGCCCCAATCCCTGGGTTATTTTCATCAGCAAAGTTTCAGCATGTCCTGGTAGTGTCAAAGTTTGGCCAACTTATCATGGCTCATTGAAATTCTTACTGGCCAGAGAAGACACTCATCACTGTGATGGGT
This sequence comes from Aquarana catesbeiana, assembly GCF_042186555.1. Lineage (NCBI taxonomy): Eukaryota > Metazoa > Chordata > Amphibia > Anura > Ranidae > Aquarana > Aquarana catesbeiana. The sequence goes on from NC_133324.1 coordinate 695,976,924, forward strand.
CAATAGAAATGTGCAGGAAGGTAAGTTATTTCAACAGGAAGTACAGAAGTTAAGGATAAGCTTAAGTTTGGGGGGAACCTGGGAGGAAGCTGTCTTTCACACTGGTAGCCAAGGAAAGAAAAAATAGGCCGATAAGCTGCAGTTTTACTGCCCCTGGCCACCCACTGGGACTCATTACAGCCTGGCAGGGCTGTACACATGCCATGACTTTGGGGGTGTGCTGGCACCACCTCTGAAACTTGCCCATTGAGATCAATGTGCCAAACTGCAAGATCATGGCTATATTAGATCAATGACATTGGCTTTGTCAATTACAACAGCCCAGAAATTAGCAATAGCAACTGCTAAGAAATAAGGTAGAAGAGTATGAGGGATGAATGTGAGGCAATTATGACCCTAAAAAGGTACCATTCTATATAAAAAAAATACTGAATGAGAACAAAAATGGGGTGGGCCGTTACATGTACCTTGCAAGGTCTAATAAATACACATACCAAATAGGCTTAAAAAAATAAACAAATCTTTAATTTCCATATACAAATTGTTAGCTTTAAAAAAGTTGAAAACTACGGGTTAAAACCACAGTTACTGTAAGTCTATCCAGGGTGTGCTGGTCCTGGCTGAAGAATCGAGAAAACTGGCCTCCTCATTTCATCAGGTCCCACTTCATCAGGGCCTTAGATGGGAGCACAAATTTGTACATATACCGCAAAGATATACAAATATATTATTTACGAATAATGTATATAAACATTAGCAAATAATTATATTACCAAGAAATATTTAAACATTAAAAACCTTCAATATACTGAGTCATGTTGCTTTAAATTTTTGTACTGGTATCCTAATAGAGCTTGTTACATACACCACAGCCTCTTACGGGTAAACAGAGTGGGTAGGCAGGACAAATTCTCTCAAGTAAAATATAAGTATAAACATAAACTGTATTCTAACCTCTATATTCATACCTAGAAAACTACCAAGAAGACTGCTGATTCACCTGTGTAGTTTTTGTCAGCCGGTGCGGTGGAGGAGAAGCCTGGGGAGCCTGTGTGGATTAACTCTGTGCACCCCCTCCCCAAAGAGAAAACAGACTCCTATGTGATGATGGTGATAAAGTAAACTTAGTGGTGATATCAGAGACATGGGGGCTAGGGAAAGAAAAGAAGGAAGGGGTTTCTGTATGTCAGAATCTATTATTTTTGCAAATTCTTTATTTAGGAGTTTTTATGAATACCAAGGATACAAAGATTAATGAACAACTCAGGTGTAAAGGGTTACAGAGTATGGTTGATGAAAAACAAGAATTATCCAGTGCAATAAAGGTAAACAATAGTGGTGGGCAAACAGTTCAAGCTGAGCAAAAGTTGGGCTTGAACATCGCCTGTTCGCACGTTCGGAGAACACCCGAATTTGCGGGACACTAGGTGGGATGTTCGCCTGCTGAGCATCCCACGATGCACTGCATGCTGCGCAGTGCATTTTAAGCCCTGATTGGGCAAAGCCTTGCCCAATCAGGGCACATTGAATAGCTGGTTGTTAAAGTGGAGGGCCACCCTGAAAAAAAAATTACACCAAAAATCCTAAAAAAAAATTTTTAAAAATTTGAAAAAAAAAAAATGTTTAAACTTACCTAAACCCTTGTTGCTAGGCAGTCTTCCTAATCTGCCTCTTCCTTTTCCGCTGCGTCTTCTGCTCCTTGGTGAGCAGCCCCGTTGTCTTCTGGGAACTGTGTGTGTTCCCAGAACACCATAAGGCCATTCACAGAGTGCCGCGCCGCTCGCGCGTGTGCAGTAGGAAACTGGCAGTGAAGCCGCAAGGCTCCACTGCCTGTTTCCCTTACCTAGGATGGTGGTGCTGGGACCCGAGAGCTGGGGGACGGGTCGGCTTCGGGCGGCCGACATCTCGGGCACCCAGGACAGGTAAGTACTTATTTAAAGTCAGCAGCTACAGTGTTTGTAGCCACTGACTTTTAATTCTTTTTTTTTATGGCCGGAATCCCGCTTTAAGAAATGGGCCGGGAAGCCGGCTGCTGCGTACATAACAGCGGATGAGTCATCACTGCTGACAGCTGGATGAAAAAAAAACATTGCCGACAATAGATAAATGTTAAAAAAACGGCATGGGGTCCCCCCAAAATCTGTACCAGACCCTTATATGAGCATGCAGCCTGGCAGGCCAGGAAAAGGTGGGGACGAGTGGGTGCCCCCCTCCTGAACCATACCAGGCCATATGTCCTCAACATGGAGGGGTGTTTTGGGGCAGAGGGGGTGCTCTGCCCCCCCACCCCAAAGCACCTTGTCCCCATGTTGATGGGAATGAGGGATTCTTCCCCACAACCCTGGGCAGTGGTTGTGGGGGTCTGCGGGCAGGGGGCTTATCAGAATCTGGAAGCCCCCTTTAACTTTGTACCCCTACCTTTCACCAAAAAAAAAGTGGCAAAAAGAAATAAAAACACAGACAAAGTTTTTGACAATTCCTTTATTAAAAATTAAAAAACAATGTCCCCCCATGTAGATCCATTGTCAATCACGACACCACCGCCACCGCCGGACCCAAAAAAAAAAAGCTCCACCTGCGATGAAGGCTAGTAAAAAGGGAAAAGGGGGCGGGACTTTGAATGAAGCATGCGGCTGCAAAACAATACAATGATCAGTAAATAGAACCGTATTTATTCATATAAATTTGTATATAGCAAGGTACAAAGCAAAAATTCATAATATTGGTTAATATCCCATTAAAATTCATATATATATATATATATATATATATATATATATATATATACATGCACATATAAATAATACCACGATGCAGTTGTAGATGGTAAAAAAAGGTAGCCTCTAAACTCTCTAATCCAATAACTTGCTTATAAACCTTTAAAATAGGCACAATGTTCTCAAGTTCGGGTCCCCTAAACCAGTGGTTTTCAACCTCAGTCCTCGAGAACCCCCAACGGTCCATGTTTTCAGGTTTTCCTTTACTTTGCACAACTGCTTTAAATCAATACTAATGACATGGTATTGATAAGAGCTATTTTATTCTAAAGGAAGTTCCCAAAACATGGCCCGTTGGGCGTACTTGAGGACTGAGGTTGAGAACCACTGACATAGACATCAATAGGGTTTGGAATTCGAGATATTCGAGAGTTCTGGCGTGAACCGAACCGGGGGGGGGGATTGGTGAAAGAAAGGGAGAAAAAGGAGGAAAATAGAGTCAAAATGACAAGTGGGTACTGAAGGGGACTAGCGAAGTCGTAGAAAGAAATAAAGGAAAAAAGAGAGGACAGAAAGGGGTGAGAGGAGGGGGACGTAAGGGAAAGGAAGGAAGCAGCTCCTCTCCATAACAGGACAAAATATCCAAAACTAAACCACTGAAATCAGAAAATTTTGGGGGGTCTTCAAAAGGGTTTTGCTACTCAGGGGTATGTAGAAACTTATACCAATATACCAGTTTTTTGAAAATTTTCACAACAGCTTTTTTCAGTAGCTATTAGTAAATCTATTTTTAACACCCACTTTTGCTTTTACATTTAGGATATGTCTACTTGCTGCTCTATTAGTGAACAAAAGTTGCCACATTTATCTGATGGAAGTTGAGTACAGTCGTACTGTTCATATGGGTTACTGTATGGTACTTCTCATTGAATCCCCTGCACATTATATTTACTCTTGTGGATTGCCATACCACCTTCCAAAGTATAAGTTTACATACAGTGTATTTTTCAAAGGTAATTAATTCATCTGTGTATGTCAAAGGTAATCAATTCATCTGCCTACATAATATGTATATTAAAGTTTCTTTGTGTAGAACACTGCAAGCTAATTACCAACTACTGAACATATGCAGGATAAATGTATGTACTCCCATAAAGATGCAGTAGTTCGTAATTCCTGTATACAGTTAAATTAGTTACAGATGTTAGCCAAAGTTTAAGCTCAATTGGAAAACTCATAAACAATCAAACCGGAGCTGCAAAGCTTGCAAGCCTCAGAGCACAGTATTTTTAACCTCTAGGTCACCTGCTCTAAATGTAGCCTAGTTAGCTAATGGTTAAGATTATTGCCATGTGAACCTAATTAACAAATGGTGGTCAGACCTCAATTCAAAGTAGACAGGTTTAGGTGTTAAAAATTGTAGTGTTAAATAGATACTAACAACTATACATGAAGATATGTCAAAATATGCCACAATGTGTTCCCAATTTCGTGTCTTATACTTCGCTATGCAGGCACGAGGCCCAAATATGTTATCATAATCATTGTACAATGGTGTAGCATGTGTTCCCTAGAGCAAATTAGTCTAATTCCTCCTATGGGGTTTCTAGTTACAGATAGCACAGGCTATGCAAACATTGGGTAGAATGTCCATGCTTTATTTTCAGTACTAAGTAGTGTTGGACCAGAACGACTGAGAGAATAAAGAGGCCACAAATAACCCCCCTTGGCATTCTAAGGCTAAGCCACATAGGCGGCTTTAATCTTTTGACTGTTGGCAGTCACCTCAGCTACACAAGAGATTTTTTGTAGCTCAGTCATGCTGCTAAAATTGCCAATGATTAGCCTATGGGAGTAGCAACTGATCGCTAAATAAATGGAACAAGTGGTTAATTTGCAGTACCAGCCTCCATGTTTCTCTCTGGTAAGGATTTCTTTGATATATATACAGTATATCAAGAAAACACAAAGTTTGCACTCTCACTGGATGCATTGTAGTGACTTTTCCAGAGTTTTGAAACATAAGCAAAATGCTTGGACATGATAAAATACATAGCGGTCTATTTATAAGGGCTCATTCACGCATAGTGCAATGACTGCTGTTTTTTTTACACTTGATGAATGCCAGTTACCATTAGGGCACTAAGAAAACAATTGTTTTCTAAATGCCCCATCTACACTGCAACACAGACAGGAAGTGCAGTGCAGTGAGCTGAGGTAAAATGCAGACATTTAACATTTACCAAATTTACCAGATTGAAATTTACTGACACGACACCCAAAATTTCCTGGCACAGCCAAGTTTCTACTGGCATTTCCAAAAGTTACAAAATTACAATTTTAAGTGCAAATTTCAGTATTTAGACTACAACACAAGTATATTATGCTATTAGCAATGTGATTTAAGGTAGATATTAAGGCAAAAAACATATTTCTTATTTTATTTTTGATATAGTAAGTAAATAGCTCAGGGACATGACTCAGGAGGGCAAGAAATTAGAATGGACACACACACATAAAATTTGCTTTCACAGTGACAGAAGTGTACAGCAGCACAGATGATGATGATGACACCTCTCCGACATGACACATTCCCTCCTGAGTCACAGTGACAGTCTCTCTCCAAGCCAAGTGGTCCCTTCAGTTCACTCCAGTCCAAACATTAATGACAGTCCCGCTGCCGACTCGCCTTGCTCCTGTCCTGCAAGCCCGCACATGAGGCTACGGATACTCCACTCATCTCCCTTGCACCATGACATCACGTGACATGCTCAAGCTCTGCCTTCGCCAGACTCGCCTCCCGCTGGCGCCGCCAGAACACACTGTAGCAGACTCGGATGGTCTCGGTCGGCTCCAAACCGGAACTGCCCATGGGCAGTTCTGAGCCGAGTGTCACAGCCATATCATTTACTGGCAACCTTTTCCTGTCACTGGCAGTTACTGCCAGGAGAAAAGTGCCTGTTTAGTTTAGTGGCTGCCAGTAACAATACTGCCGGTTGGCAACACTGGTACTGAAACATTGCATTTCACTTCACAGCTATGCAACGCACTACGTTGATATACACAGGCATGAAGTTCACTTAGTCACACTTTAAATAAAGTAAAGAACAAAAGGAAATAAGTAAACAATCTAATGCACTGAAACATACATTACACTACCCACTCACTACAGCATGGTGCAAAAAAAAAAAACTGACAGCTGCCCACTTGCTAAAACAGTTAATTTAGCATACGGACAGTATGAACAAGCCCTGAATCTAAAACGCAAAGATATTATTTAAAATCTCCATTTATTGTTCAAATATTTTTTTTTTAACTCAGAGTATTTTATTGAAAAAGATTACAGATACAAATTAGATGTACACATCACAAAAAAGGGATGCAACGTACTTGTACTGCCCATAATACAATCAATGCTATATCACACCAGTGACTATATTCACAAAATCCATGTCCAAAATTAAATCAACAGGTGACAGACCAGGTGTGTCCAGTCACGGAGACCACACCGCTTGAAATTTGTCCTGGCTTCCCCTATGCTGAAAGATGTATTTCTCTAGATGTAGTGTGTCCCCCATTGCAACCACCCATTCTTTCCACAAGGGAGGATCAGTGGATTTCCAGTGTCAGAGAATTAATTTTCTGGCCTAGAACAAAGCCCCGGCCAATGCCTGTTTAGTGACATCCTCTACCGGCAGGTCATCCAAGACACAAAAAAGACAAGGTTTGGGGTCCCATCTAACAGTGACTTGGAATACCTTATTTAGGGTATCCAGGACTTTCCCCTTGTAGAGGTGTAGTTTGGGGCATCTCCATAATAGGTGGGTGAGGTCACTATGGTCCCTAGAACATCTAGCACATATAGAGTCCTCTCTCACTCCCATTTTGAAGAGTCTTGCTGGAGTAAGATGAACCCTGAGAAGGATGTACAACTGTGACAGTTGTTGTGTAATGTTAAGTGAACACATTTGTATAGCCTGTAGAGCCTCCTCCCACTGTTCCTCCTCAAATGCCCCTCCACATCATGCTCCCATCTGGCCCCAGTCCTTGAAGGGAAATCCTTCAGGAAAATGAGCAGTAACATGTAATAGGATCGTGATATGAAGCCCTTCTATACCTCTACCTCAGACATATAGTTAAAAATAGGTGTCAGAGACTGCACCCAAATAGCAAGACCAGTTTGCACCTTAGCCGCATGTTGGAGTTGGATTTAGTAGAAGTACCTAGTCTGCGGAAGCTGGAATTTAGCTTGTAGAGTAGTGAAGGAGCACAGTTTACCATTTTCAAAGACATGGGATAAAAGCATAATACCATAATGTTGCCATTTGGCCCCATATTGCAACACCTTCAACTCCCCATAATATGCATTTTCACATATTGGGCTATACCTAGTGAACCCTGTAACCTCCTGCATTTGCCTCACCTTGTTCCATATCTTCTGCATGAGAACAGATGTGGGGAAAAGCTTATTAGATTTGCTGTCGGATAGAGCTTCCAGACCCATTGCAACACCCTCCACCCCTGTCACGTGCTGCAGGATATGGTTCATTGTATCAGAATTACTGCTGGTCTAGTGCATAGCTCTAGCTATATGTTGTAGCTGGACTGCCACGTAATATAGCCAGGGGTTGGGCAATGCCACACTGCCACTCTCCTTTGGTCTCTGAAGTTGTTCTAGCTTAATTCTCGGGGGTTAAGTTTGCCATATAAGCGCATGAAAGGTGGAGTTAATGACTCTGAGCATTTTGAGGGGAACAACCATGGGATAATTGTGTAGTATATACAATAGTTGTGGTATAAAAATAATTTTTATAAGGTTGGTTGGCTCCCTACCACAGAAAGTCTAAGTTTGGTGCATACTTTCATGTTATATTGTTCAAATATTTTAACAATAAATTAGAATTTTAAAGAATATATTTGTGTTAATTAAAGTGTTACTAAACCCACAACAGTAAAATCAGTCTGTATATGCAGTAAAGCATGCTTGTTATACACACTGTGGAACCTAAGGAGTTAATCCTTGGCATTGTGTAAAAAGGCTGTTTGATCCTGTCTTCTCCAATCCTCACCTTTTCCACTGTTCCCAATCCATCTCCTGATAGTACAGAGCCTAAAGGGCAAGCTGCACATGCTCAGTTTGGTGTGTATTGCTAGAGAATTTTTTTCTTGGGGGGTTGCATGTGATCAGCACATGGCCAATCAGCACAGTCTAGACAGAGGGTCAGGGGTCTTGCAGCCTCATAGGTCAATCTGGGGAGAACGAAAACTCCTCCTACACGCTTTAACCAGACACTGATAAAAGTCACAAGACTGCCCTTAATGCTGATGAGAAAATGTATTTAGCAGTTTATATTTACTAAAACTAATGCATTTCCATGTTCTGTGTACTATAGGAGACCAGATATAGTGAATCCAGGGTCCTGGGTTTAGTAACACTTTATGTACCTGTGAAAATCCTTCAACCTCCCTGAATGTTTCCTAACCAAACCCCACCATTTCCAGCTGCATCTTTGACCAGGCAGATGACTCTTCATCAGCTGCTGGAATACAAAAAAAAATATTCACCCAGTCACCACTAACTATGCTAGTTTAACAAAATTTGTTGAAAAGAGCTGCTCCTGTTCCAACTGGTGGTATCTGGTGAAGTTCAACACAGATTTTTCAGATGAGATTCATTACCAGGTATAAGTGAGTGCAGTCTCCCTACCACTATTTAATTTTTTTAGGTTTAATTCAATTTCACTGAGCACAGAGTTTCACAATACTAAATCAAAAATATTTGCAGCAATTCTTGCTCTCAAATACTGTAGTTTAGCAGTAATTTCTTCATTAAAACCTGCCTGGTCTCTCCACATTAAATCGTGGTGCGATAAAGTACTTACATACTGTGCGTGGAGTATGTAAAATATTTTACTGACTTGTTGGTTAAACGATGCACTCTAATGTTGATGTTTTAAATAAAATTTGCAAGGTGTTGCTTTAAAATGCAGCTAAATAAATTTCTTTAATTAATATGTAAGGATTAAGTACAGAGATTGACGAAAAATTGTATAATACTGTATAATACTGTCATACTGTATAATATTTCTTCCTTTGAAAATTGAAAAATGTACAGTTTATTTTGTTTTGTTTTTTTGTCTTCAAGAGTTGCATAAGGTAAGTGGTTTAGCAAATAAGGCTTCCTGGATATTTATTATGTTTACGCCCATGCACTTTGTACCATATTTCTTCCACTTCAATGTGAAAATTATAAGCTTTACATTATTTTTTACACTCAAAAGTTAAGAGGGATGTAGTTTATAATGCTAAAAAGTTAAAAAATTCTGCTCACAGTTGCAAAAAAAAAAATTGCATGTTTTGTGTGTGTTAAAATGCAGCCTACTCCTACTGCTGAAATGCTGTCTATGTAGTTTACACAACAATTCTAGCTTCTTTTTTATATATATATAAACATATATTGAGGTTTAAAATAACCCCCCCCCCCAACCCATACCAGACCACATGCCCTCAGCAAACATGAGGGAACTGAAGGGTCTGGTATTAGAGTTTGGGGGTCCATGCCAGTTTTTTTTTAACACAATCCCTATCTCTTATTCTCCTGTCAGTAAAGTGACAGATGAATGGGCTGGGCAGGGATGACTCGTTGAAGCTAGCGGATGGTAGTGGTAGTAAGGACGCTTCTAAAAAAATTCACTTCCAGTTGACGCCTGAGGTTCTTTTCGACACCAATTTAATTTGGCCATTTGCCAAACTTCAAACAAGCAAAACCAGCATCTCATTGACTTTAAATAATAAGATCACTTTGCACTTTGACAAAAAAAGAGTATATTTCTAATGATCATTGTTTAAAAAAAAAAAACAAAACATTAAATGCACTGTGATTCAAAGTTTTATGACAATAAAACATGAACATTCTTGATAAGGTAAATCTTTTTTCCAAGAACTGTACTTTGATGTGCCAAGCACTAATACTATTTTCATTCAAGTTATACAATATATGGAACACTCAGTAATACCATCATAGATGAAAAACAAAGTTCATTTATAGCATCTGGGAAGTAACTTTCATCTTGTTAGTTTAATAAACTTTGACTTCACTTTCACTGCTTATTATGTTTCTGTTTGATTCAGTCAGCTACTGGAATCCAAATAATTACAGCCAGGCAGGTACATCTAATCGTCACAAGATCCTATCATATTACAGTCCTGATTGAAGGAATTGTAATTTCTAAATGTAAAGAAGGGAAAAATAAACAAATAACAGCATTGCAACCTAAATGTAGTCATCCCTGAAATAAATACTTCCCTTTGTGATTTACTGAAACAGAATAATTTTACAGAGCATGGCACAGGAAAAGAGCATGACTGCCATTACAATGCCTCCCAAAGCAACTCTGTCATCAGCCAAAACAGGTCAAAGGACCCTGCAAACAATCCAAATAAAACCCTTATCTTCCCTACCAATAAATTCTAGTCCATTATAGTTAGTAGCTAGAAGGGATCATAGAAACTGGAGTATAGTATAGTAGATGTGTTTGGTTTGCTTTATATGTTTCTTTACTAACTACTATTTACCCTGCATGGCATGTGTACCTAGGGTTGCCACCTGTATGGAATTCACCCGGACGGTCCAATTTTAAATCATGTATCTGGGTCTCAGTGCGTTTGAAATCCAGACACATTATTCAGACTCTCTAAGTCCTGATGGCAGTAGTGCCGAGGCACTTGTAAAGTTGATTTTATCTGGGGCTGGATATCTCCTACAGGGGGGCACTCCATGCATGTGAAATGTCCTGTCTGCAGCCTTTAGGACTGATTCCCCAGAGTGTGCAGAGAGAGAGAAATGGAATTTCCCTGCCACCAGCTTTGCTTGAGGTATTCAAATAAGAAGGTAGATGTGCTGCTAATGGGAGAAGGGGGATGGGGGATCTGTCATGTGAAGTGAGTATCCTGCCAGAATCTGTCAAACTTTCCACCCATGGGACCAGTGACTGAGGACAGGGGGGTCAGCAGTAATGACAGCATTGCTAGTCCATTCAGCTTAAGCTCATGCATCATGCATAGCTTGGATATCCTCAGAATATCCTCATCCAAGGCCTTACATTATCTGTTCAGCCAGGGTGCTATCCAACGCATAGCATCAAAAAGGCACTCCTCAGCACCACACTGCACATCCAGTATCCAGGATTTAATATTGAACTCACCTCTGCACGCTGGAGTTTCTTCAACAACATACTCCGATGGGATTGACACTCGGCACAGGACAAGCCATTACTGGCTATATCAGAACTCATGGTGGGAGCCCACCCTTTCTATCACACACCCAGGATGTGGGGCAGGGCTGGCCCAAGACATTTTTGCTGCTTGGGTCCAAGAATGAAATGCTGCCCCCCCCCCACCACCCCAAAAACAAACACGCCTACCAAAAGGCCCCCACATCCATTATTTTAAATCATGATAATTAAAAATAAAATCAGAAAGTCAGATTTACATGCAACAGCACCTTGTCTATATGCAAAATGATATACTATACCATGTTCAATTCCAAGGGGTGGGCTAGAGTAGTATATAGACAGGCTAGGGTAGTATATATAGAGACTAGGGTAGTATATGAAGAGGCTAGGGCAGTCTAGGGTAGTATATAGACAGGCTAGGGCAGTATAGGGGTGGGCTAGGATAGTATTGGGGTGGGCTATGGTAGTATAAGCTAGGGCTGTATAGTGATTTTTGAGCATGACAGGTTATGCAACATTTGGCCATCCAGCAGATCAGCAGCCACTACTAGAAAAATGACGGACACCCTTTGTATCCTGTCACGCAAAACTAACTTATATTACCTCTCTGTTGCTCTCTCCCAGTGCTCCCACAGTCTTCAGTGCCTAGCCTCATGCATGCACCAGAGCAGGAGACAGGCTGAGTGTGAGGCTGGCTGCACCCCCTTCTCCAGTTCCACCCAATAGAAATGCAAGCCTTGCAAGCTGCGCCTGAACATCGGCTGCTGGCAGAGCCGGTGGGGAAGGGATGTTTCATTGCTCTCTGTCTCCTGTGGGTACCCCACCCCCGGCAGTACACACACCTGAGCTCTTCATGTGTGCTCGGGTGTTTAACAGCCAGTGTTAGACTGTGTGCAAGCACCCTTGCACCCGGCAACTATAAGTATGCGTGTTGAGGGCAGAAGGGTGGCCTTTTTACAGGGCAGCGCCCTCCCTACCACCCCCTGCCCCCCCCAGCCCAGTCTGAACCTGGATGACACACAAAACTGCTGTATAAAAATTCTTGGGTGTCAATTTGCCGCCGCTCTCAAAGTGCCACCTGGGTCCGATGATGACCCAGCGGGACACATGGTAGGGCGGGCCCTGGGGTGGGGACACACTGGAGGTGTGCCAGGATCATTTTCAGGTGAGCAGGTGGCATGTCGTTCCAGGAAAAACATGTACCCACCAAGCCGCGGACTGCCAGGGGTCCGAACACCATACAGCCCGCCAGGACCAAGACGAAGAGCACCTGCTGGACCATGTGTGACCTACTGGGTGGTGTACTTACTGGGGGATCCCCTCCCCCACCAGGAGAATAAAGTACACACTGGGAGATCCTGTCAGCCCAATACTACACCCCCTTCCTACATACTGTACACACCAAGGGACTCCCCTATCTCCCATACTACACCAGGAAACCTCCCAACTCCCTCCCTTCCCAAACATTACACACACCTGCACTATATACGCTGTATTGTACATTGCCTACTTCTCACCAAAGTGTTCATTGTCTTAACAATTACTTGTTGCTAAGCAGTCACTGACTGTTTTAATTAAGGCCTTCTTTAATTTCAGCTCAGATAAAATGTTAGCTTTCTGACTATATTCATTGTATACAAAATCATATCTAATGGAAGAGTTTTATTTTTTTGATTGTGCTGAAGTTTATACTTGTATGTTAGACTCTTATTTGTGGCACAGCAATCTAAGCATATTTATTAAGCCCCTTTAAGACCCTCCCACTGGTAATGCAATTTGGCCACACCCACTGTTCGCCGTAGCACACTATGCCTGCCACATTATTTCTCCCCTTAGAAAATCCAAAGGTGTCCCAGGTCTTTCACAATTCCATAGTGTATACTGCAAAAGAAAAAGAAAAACGCTGTGCGCCGCTAATGTGTTCGGGTTTGGCTTCAAGAAAGGGTGGCAACCCTATATGTACCTACATTTTGTGCTTAGAAACTAAAGGCAAGCTTGTACTCTGAAAGCTGTTTTTTAGTGCACAAACATATGAAAACACAATTATGATTATATCTTGCTTTACTGTATATACAATATCTCACAAAAGTGAGTACAACCCCTCACATTTTTGTAAATATTTAATTATATCTTTTCATGTGTCAACACTGAAGAAATGAGACTTTGCTACAATGTAAAGTAGTGAGTGTACAGCTTATATAACAGTATAAATTTGCTGTCCCCTCAAAATAACTCAACACACAGCCATCAATGTCTAAACTGCTGGCAACAAAAGTGAGTACACCCCTAAGTGAAAATGTCCAAATTGGGCCCTAAGTGTCAATATTTTGTGTGGCCACCATTATTTTCCAGCACTGCCTTAACTCTTGGGCATGGAGTTCACCAGAGCTTCACAGATGGCCAATGGAGTTCTCTTCCACTCCTTCATGACGACATCACGGAGCTGGTGGATGTTAGAGACCTTGCGATCCTCCACCTTCCATTTGAGGATGCCCCACAGATGCTCAATAGGGTTTAGGTCTGAAGACATGCTTGGCCAGTCCATCACCTTTACCCTCAGCTTCTTTAGCAAGGCAATGGTTGTCTTGAAGGTGTGTTGGGAGGTCGTTATCATGTTGAAATACTGCCCTGCGTCCCAGTCCCCGAAGGGAGGGATCATGCTCCGCTTCAGTATGTCACAGTACGTCTTGGCATTCATGGTTCCCTCAATGAACTGTAGCTCCCCAGTGCCAGCAGCACTCATGCAGCCTCAGACCATGACACTCCCACCACCATGCTTGAATGTAGGCAAGACGCAATTGTCTTTATACTCCTCACCTGGTTGCTGCCACACACGCTTGACACCATCTGAACCAAATAAGTTTATCTTGGTCTCATCAGACCACAAGACATGGTTCCAGTAATCCATGTCCTTAGTCTGCTTGTCTTCAGCAAACTGTTTGCGGGCTTTCTTGTGCATCATCTTTACAAGAGGCTTCCTTCTGGGAGGACAGACATGCAGACCAATTTGATGCAGTGTGCGGCGTATGGTCTGAGCACTAACAGGCTGACCCCCCACCCCCACGCCTTCAATCTCTGCAGCATTGCTGGCAGCACTCATACGTCTATTTCCCAAAGACAACCTCTGGATATGACGCTGAGCACATGCACTCAACTTCTTTGGCCATGGCAAGGCCTGTTCTGAGTGGAATCTGTCCTGTTAAACTGCTGTATGGTCTTGGCCACCATGGTGCAGCTCAGTTTCAGGGTCTTGGCAATCTTCTTATAGCCTAGGCCATCTTTATGCAGAGAAACAATTTTTTTTTCAGATTCTCAGAGAGTCAGAGAGTTCATTGCCATGAGGTGCCATGTTGAACTTCCAGTGACCAGTATGAGAGAGTGAGAGTGATAACACTAAATTTAACACACCATTCACACCTGAAACCTTGTAGCACTAATGAGTCACATGACACCGGGGAGGAAAAATGGCCTCTAACATCCACCAGCTCTGTGATGTCGTCATGGAGGAGTGGAAGAGGACTCCAGTGGCAACCTGTGAAGCTCTGGTGAACTCCATGCTCAAGAGGGTTAAGGCAGTGCTGGAAAATAATGGTGGCCACACAAAAGGTTGACACTTTGGGCCCAATTTGGACATTTTCCCTTAGGGATGTACTCACTTTTGTTGCCAGTGGTTTAGACATTAATGGTTGTGTGTTGAGTTATTTTGAGGGGACAGCAAATTTACACTGTTATACAAACTGTACACTCACTACTTTACTTTGTAGCAAAGTGTCATTTCTTCAGTGTTGTCACATGAAAAGATATAATAAAATATTTACAAAAATGTGAAGGGTGTACTCACTTTTGTGAGATACTGTATGTAGCAGTAGTATATTGTTTTCTAATACAATGTTTCAACTTTGTGAAAGTAAAAAGTTGCTTTTTTGCAGCTTGCTATGGGGGCACAAACAGGTTTGTCCATTCACACACGGAGCGAGGCTCGGTCCTGTCCCCGCTCTCTCCTCATTGGCTCATTGGCTGTGATTGACAGTAGCGGGAGCCAATGGCTACCGCTGCTGTCTTAGCCAATGAGGAAGGAGAGACCCAGGAGAGCTGAGGCTCTTGTGCACATCGCTGGTTAGAGATAAAGCTCTAGTAAGTTTTAGGAGGGGCTAGGGGGGCTGCTGCACACAGAAAGTTTTTTACCTTCATGAATAGAGTACATAAAGGTAAAAAACCTTTGGTCTTTACAACCACTTTAGAATGTATCTAAACATAAGAACCCAGGAATGTGATATATTGTCGCTTACCAGTCCTTGGTTGTGGTGGCTGTGTTCTCATTTTTCAGTCTTTTTTCTATTATCTTCACCTGATGATCCTGCCATTATCATACTTTCTGTCCTAGGGTGACAGGGCACACTAAAGGCTCGTTCACACTGATTTGCATCCCAAACCGCTGCCAACTGCATAGCATTTTGGACTGCAGAGCAGTGCGACACAGAGCAGTGCCACAGGGAACAGTGTGATGTGCATTTTATCATGTCTTTATATCTGGTTAAAGAGACACCGAAGCGCAGTTTAGTGACATGCGAGACTGAGCAGAACACAAACATGTCGCAGAATATTGCTCTGCTCTGGAATGCAGTGTAACACTGTGTTCTGGTCTGAACATGACACACAGAAAACTATTGTTTTCTGTGTGTCATCCCAGTTACCTGCATTTTTCCATGCAGAGAAATGCAGGTAACTGCACCTAGTGTGACCTAGTGTGAGTGGCCCCTAGTGGGGTCTATTTTTAAATAATTAGCTTTGCAAATGTCTCAAAATTGTCCCTGTAATGTTTGTAATATGTATCTAACAGTTTCTTAGTTGCCTTTTGCCAAAGAATGTAACATTCCCTAACATTTGATCCTAAGAGAAAAATAGCCATAAGAATATTTGGCCATGAGAGTTAACATTCACCAATAGAGAAGATAACCTAACACTATAGGCTAAGAACATTCGACCAGCAGGGGCAATAATGAGGCAGACCCCAGCACTGTGTACAGTCTATGGAAATTCCTATTCCTGCGCAGCAGGCCAAACAAATGGGTGTTCGGTCAAGCAAAGCTCCAGTTGCAGTGTGAAGTGAAATATTTAGTAGTGGTACTATTACCATGGATGGCTACATGTTCCTCTTTTTTGTTAGGGAGCCAGCACCTGCTGGCATCCTAACAACCAGTCACTCTTTCCTGTGTGGCACAGTCAGCTGACAGCTGGGGATTCCCAACTGACAGGTGAGTGTAAACAAACAGCAGGGATAGTTTAATAAACAAAAATGCCCATAAACACATACAATTTCATGAATTAATGCATATAAATTAATACCAGGCCCTTTAGGTCTGGTATAGGTTTTAGGGGGCCCCCATTAAAAAGAAATGGCATGGGGTCACCACACCATTGTTTCTTTTTGGTGGTGGGGGGGGTCATACACTATCCCTGCTATTTGTTTACATTTCCTGGGAATACCTAGCTGACAGCTAAATGTACCAGGCAAGAGGTGAGTCACTGGTTGTTAGGACACCAGCGGGTGGCAGCTCCCTAACAACCAGGAGGAAGCTGTCACATTATGCAGTGGTAATAATACCACTGCTAAATATTTCACTTCAAGCTGCAGCTGGAGGTTCGCTCAGCTGAACAGCCATTTGTTCAGTCATTTGCACAGAAATCTCCAAAAACTGTACATGGTGCTGAGGTTTCCAGTATAATATTTCTCCTGCTGGTCAAATGTTCTTAGCCTATACTGTTAGGCTATTTTCTTGCATGGATCTGCTGCTCTCTACTGTTAGATGCAAATATCACAGTGTTATGTATAATTATCTATTAGCACGTTTTGTCTCAGGGGGGATAGCTTAAAACCCCAGAATTAGGAAGTGGAGAGAGAATGGAACTGACACCACATGTCCACATACAGAAGCTGCATTACTGCAATTCTGTATTTCATCCAGATCAGAAGTAGAGAATATTAGTTAATTGCCCCTGTGTTCTAGCTGTTTAACTGTAGCTGCTCATAACTTTTTGATCTGAATCCTAGTGACATGCACAGTGGCAGATGCCTAGGTCTGTGCTACTGTATGTATGTAGAGGTCACCTTCTAGTCTATTAGTAGGTGAACCCGTTTATTTCAATAAAGTTTATATGCAGCTCCTGTTTTAGTTAACCCTGTCCCTCCTGGTCTGGAATTCTGAAGTTAGTTTTAGTGTAGGGTTTGATAACCAGAAAAGGTTTGAGCCAGGTTAGGCATCTGATGGCCATTTCTGGTGGGTAGAGGGGGAACTAAAGCATAAAGTAGTTATGTTGACTCTGAGTTCCAGTGCCACACCACAGTTTCTGTGTGTGAGAAGCTGCATTCCAGGCTGGTTGGACAACGGTTTGAAGATCTCCCATCACCGCTGATCTTGTATTCAGGTCTCTGACACAAAGATAGAAGCTGCATCATGATCACCCTCAGGGGCTCCTGCAACTGAACTTTACTTCAACATTCATCTGGAGGTATCTATTAATAGCTATATACAATATATTACCAAAAGTATTTTGACACCTGCCTTTACACGCACATGAACTTTAGTGGAATCCTAGTCTTAGTATGTAGGGTTCAATATTGAGTTGTGAGGTCAGGCACTGATGTGGACGAGAAGGCCTGGCTCACAGTCTCTGCTCTGATTCAACCCAAAGGTGTTCTACTGGGTTGAGGTCAGGATTCTGTGCAGGCCAGTCAAGTTCTTCCACCCCAAACTCGCTCATCTATGTCTTTATGGACCTTGCTTTGTGCACTGGTGCGCAGTCGTGTTGGAAAAGGAAGGGGCCATCCCCAAACTGTTTCCACAAAGTTGGGATCATGAATTTGTCCAAAATGTCTTAGTTTGCTGATGCCTCGAGAGTTCCCTTCATTGGCCAAGCCCAACCCCTTAAAAACAACCCCAGACCATAATCCCCCCTCCACCAAATGATTTGGACTAGTGCACAAAGCAAGGTCCATTAAGACATGGATGAACAAGTTTGGAATGGAGGAACTTGACTGGCCTACACAGAGTCCTGATCACAACCCGATATATCAACTTTGGCATGAATTAGAGCAGAGACTGCAAGCCAAGCCTTATTGTCCACACTAGTGCCTGACCTCAAAAATGCACTTCTGGAAGAATGGTCAAACATTCCCATAGACACACTCCTAAACCTTGTGGACAGCCTTCCCAGAAGAGTTGCAGCTGTTATAGCTGCAAAGGGTAGGACAACTCAATATTGAACCCTACGGACTAAGACGGGGATGCCATTTAAGTTTGTGTGCGTGTAAAGACAGGCATCCCAATACTTTGGTAATATAGTGTACATATGGGTATATGTGCACAATTCCCCAAGGACTCTTGTTGGGCCCTTTGCTGATAATACCTATTTGTACTCTACATTGGATGCATGCACTATTAATAATCTCTTCTTATATAAAGTTTGTATTATTTCCATATTATTTCCATATATACATGTGGTAATGTTTTATGCTGGTTACAGTAGTTCCTCTGTTCCCAATTACTGGTTCATTTCCTAAGAAGGGATTGTCCTCTGTTCCCAGAGGCCCTGTCCTAGGTGGGGGCCCATTCTTCCACTTGGTGAAGGTTCTGATTCTTTTAATTACCTACAGGTTTAAAGCACTATCCTGTTTAAGGATGTCTATTTCTCATAACCTCCCCAAAAGAGGGTTACATTCTCTATTGTTAAATGTTAACTCTTATGGTCGAATGTTCATATGGTTATTTTTTTCAGTATTAAATGTTAGGGAATGTTACATTTTCCAGGCAAAAGGCAGCAAAGAATCTTTTACACACATTTTACAACATTATGGGTATTATTTTTTATGCTTGTACATTCAGACATTTGCAAAACAAATTTTTCATAAATAAATCCCTAACTGTACAGTATCTATGTACGTTGTAGGAGCAGCGTTTTTACTGTAGGACAGGGCTACAAAGCAGTTCCCCCTCTCCTCTTTTCCATAATATGGAGGTAGACAGTGGCGTTGCTAGGGGGTGGCTTTTGGGGCTATAGCCCCGAATCTGGGGCCCATAGCCCAGAGTCTCAGCAGGGGTCCCCAAGGGGAAGGGAGGCTCTCTGGGGACTCTGATGCAAGGGGGAGGCTCTCTGGGGACCCTTATGTAAGGGGGGCTCTCTGGGGACCCTGATGTAAGGGGGGGGCTCTCTGGGGCTCCTGATGTAAGGGGGGGTTCTCTGGGGATCCTGATGTAAGGGGGGGGGGCTCTCTGGGGATCCTGATGTAAGGGGGGGCTCTCTGGGGACCCTGATGTAAGGGGGGGCTCTCTGGGGACCCTGAAGTAAGGGGGGGCTCTCTGGGGATATACACACACAAATATTACTGTATATACAGGTGTATGCCCGCCCAAGCATATGACTTTACTTACTACGCTGCTATGGGCTCTAGCCCCAGATCTTTTGTAGACCTAGCAACGTCCCTGGAGGTAGGTATTCTGTAGTCCACATAGATAGCTGGGAACAATGCAAACTGATAAAAATGCTACAAAGGCAGAGAGCACAGGAAGTTTGTACCAACAAGCAGAGTCAGAGAATGATATCTAAAGGGATCCGTAGGTGAAATTACAAGCACTTCTAAATGTTAGCAGTGTTAGATATTACCTCCTAGGGAAGCTCTAGCTGGCCTAAGCAGAACCCAATCTAAATGCATTGTTTGCAAAGGCTTGGTCATGTTTGGACACCTCAAAGATTATCGCAAACCTTACAATCGGATTGTACAATATCCTTTAGATCTACCAACATTTATGTAGGGCAAAGGCCTGTCTGATTGAGTACAAAGGATGATTTTTATTTCAGTGGGTCGGAGGGAATCATGACAGATGTTGGATAGTTAAAGAGTCGCCTGTTGGTGAAAGGGTTCACTTATAAAATAAGGCTAAAATGCCACTGTATCATTTCAAGAGGCAGGAGAAGCATATATTTACCCAGAGGGGTACAAGTAGCAAGTAGGGAGCAGCAAAATAGGCTCAGTTCACACAGCTAACACACCAGGATAATGATCTAGATTTTCAAAAAAGGGACAGACTCCAATTAAATGAACATATTGCAGTCACTTTGTGTTAAAGCTTAGTGAATTGAGCCTAATGTGTAAAATTAGTATAATCTTAAAACACAAGTAATGAAAACATCTGAAGAAAGTAGCAAAGATAGAAAATATGTAGTTAGGGAATGAAATAGTTTAATTGTGGATGGTAAGGAAAAGCAGAACAATGTAAATAATTAAAATTCAAATCATTCAGATCAAAAAGTCAGAAAGAGGGACAGTGCTGCATTTTGGTAGCTTGCCTGGATATTGAATAGGCTAATTGGTTTGTTTGGCTCAGCTCCCGGCATAGTTTGACTGCAGTGCTGTGAGTGTGAGAGATATGTACTATAGATTACAGCATTTTATCTGTAAAAACAATCAGGGCGGGGACATTCTTTTACACACGGTGTAATTTGCTGCCAACATTTTGTGAAAATATAACAATGAAAATATAGCTTTTTTTTCCATTTAAAAGTGATGCTTCTTTTCTTTAATCATAAAGGCAGAACTTTTCTTTTTACATGAACCAGCCCATGCATTCAAGGCACTGCAGTAATTTAAAATATACTGTGCCATTTGTAAATATATTGTTTAATGCAAATTCCATACCTGTAGGCCTTTTCTCATACCTCCCAACCGTCTGTTTCGGCGGGACAGTTCCGCAATTGGCAGCTCTGTCCTGGGTCCTTGGCACCCTTATTCCGGGACAATACATTGTCTCCTGGCACTGGGCCGATCTGATGCCCCCTAAAATAGCCCTCACATCACCATTGTCACTCACCGTCAGCCTGTGGTGGACCCCTGGCTGGTGAGACCCCTTTTACATTGTGTTAACCACTGCTGCTGGCTCAGTGCCCAAAATGGCTGCTAGCCGCCGCCCGCTTGGCGTCTAGCAACCAGTGACGTCACGAATAAGAGAGAGGCATCAGCATCAGCATTCACAGCAGAGGAGAATTTAACTTCCTCCTTTTCCACGCCTAGTGCTTAGTTCCACCCACCTCCTCCCTGCATCTTCTCAAGTCCAGCCAGCATCATGCAGAAGAAACATCTGAGGCACTGACTGTAGTGCACAAAGGGAGAGATGAGATTAGGTAGAAAGGCAAGTACAAACCAAAGCACTCACCAACATTATTATTATTATTATTACTATACAGTTTACGCAGAGCTTTACAACTTGAGGGTAGACAGTACAAATACAATACACTTTAATACAGTAGGAATCAGAGGGCCCAGCTCCTTAGAGCTTACAATCTAAGAGGGAAGGTCAAGAGATACAAGAGGTAATAACTGTGGGGGGGGGGGGGTGCTGATGGAGAAGATAAATGTACAGTTTTTAGGTGGGGGCCAGATAGGCTTCTCTGAAGAGATGAGCTTTCAGGGATCGTCTGAAAGTGGATAAAGTAAGAGAAAATCGGGCTCTCGCCCAGCAGCCATCATTCTGTGCTGAACTATCAGCACTTCACAGCAGCTCATAGTGTGTGTGTGTGTCTTGCTAGCCTGGAGCTAGCAAGCCTATCAGTGCAGAGAGGACAGTCGGCAGAAGAGAGGACACTGACAGATGAGATTACAACCTCAGAGGGATGGAAGGAGGACACATCCTTAAATATCACATTAGGGTTCATGCTGGGACTTGTAGTCCTGCACTTTTAGGGGATGTGACCCCCCCAAAAGTGAAGGACTACAGGTCCCAGCATGAACCTGTCAGAACTGAGGATGTGACACCCCCCCCCAAAAATAATTAAGAACTACAGAACTACAGGTCCCAACATGAGCTTGTGAAATATATGGGGTCACACCCTTAATTCTCAAGGGTCCATGCTGGGAACTGTAGTCCTTCAATTTCTTTTGGGGGGGGGGTCACATTCTTAGCTATCAGGGGTTCATGCTGGGACTTGTAGTTCTTCATTTTTGGGGGATGTGACCCTCCCAAAAGTGAAGCACTACAGGTCCCAGCATGAACCCCTCAGAGCTGAAGATGTGACACCCCTGACACCGCATGGGAGGAGTTACATCAGCAGCCAGTGGCAGTAGAGGCGTTAACTTTCCCTGGGCTCCGGTGTGTCGGACTGCTGGCAGGCTATAGGTGGAAAGTGGCACAATGCATCTGGTTGCAGGCTATGGGTGAAAAGTTGCACACTGCATCTGGCAGCAGGCTACGCCTGAAAGTGGCACACTGCATATGGTGGCAGGCTACGGGTGAAAAGTGGCACACTACATCTGGTGGCAGGCTACGGGTGAAAAGTGGCACACTGCATCTGGTGGCAGGCTACGGGTGAAAAGTGGCACACTGCATCTGATGGCAGGCTACGGGTGAAAAGTGGCACACTGCATCTGGTGGCAGGCTATTGTTGAAAAGTGGCACACTACATCTGGTGGCAGGCTACGAGTGGAAAGTGGCACACTGCATCTGGTTGCAGACTTCGGGTGGAAAGTGACACACTGCATCTGGTGGCAGGCTCTGGTAGGCAAGTGGCACCTGGTGGCAGGCTACAGGTGAAAAATAGCACACTGCATCTGGTGTCAGGCCACGGTGGCAAGTGACACGCTGCATCTGGCATCAGGCAACGGTGGGGATGTGACCCCCCCAAAAGTGAAGCACTACAGGTCCCAGCATGAACCCCTCAGAGCTGAAGTTGTGACACCCCCGACCCAGCATGGGAGGAGTTACATCAGCAGCCAGTGGCGGTAGAGGCGTTCACTTTCCCTGGGCCCCGGTGTGTCGGACTGCTGGCAGGCTATAGGTGGAAAGTGGCACACTGCATCTGGTAGCAGGCTATGGGTGAAAAGTGGCACACTGCATGTGGCAGCAGGCTACGCCTGAAAGTGTCACACTGCATCTGGCGGCAGGCTATAGGTGAAAAGTGACACATTGCATCTGGTGTCAGGCTATTGTTGAAAAGTAGCACACTGCATCTGGTGGCAGGCTACGAGTGGAAAGTGGCACACTGCATCTGGTTGCAGACTTTGGGTGGAAGGTGACACACTGCATCTGGTGACAGGCTATGGTAGGCAAGTGGCACACTGCATCTGGTGGCAGGCTACAGGTGAAAAATAGCACACTGCATCTGGTGTCGGGCCACGGTGACAAGTGACACGCTGCATCTGGCATCAGGCAACTGTGGCAAGTGATACGCTGCATCTGGTGGCAGGCAATGGGTGGCAAGTGGCACTCTGCATCTGGTGGCAGGCAATGATGGCAAATAGAATGCTGCATCTGGTGGCAGGTGACAAGCTCAGGGTTCCCACTGATTCTGCATTATGGTGAGTTGAACCATTTCATTATATATTACAATGTAGTAAAACACCAGCCATTCACCCGACAAATCACACCTGCCGCCTAATTCCCCATCAACCCTGAGACTACATTCCCCCAAACACCCCCATTTTTTGGGGGGAAGTGGAGCAGGGGGGTTGTCCCTGAATGGCAGTTTGGAAATGTGATCACCCTAGTGATGACTGGCTCTTGCATGTGTAGCAATACCCCAGTGAGGGCTGCTAATAGACTTTACTCCGCTGATTACCTCGACTCTGAAAATCCTCCATTATCTCTGACACCCTGGGTTCAGTCATCTTACCAACTGTAGTAGTAAATAGAGAATCACACAGTATTAGAGAAACAGTTCAACTATGTTTACTGTATTAATGAGTAGGGATGGGCCGAATGGACCCCTGTTCAGTTTGCACCAGAACTTTTGAACACCGCGAAAGTTTGGACCCGAATAACGAATCCCATTAAAGTCAATGGGACCCGAACGTCAAAAATCAAAAGTGCCCTTTCTGAAGGCTTATATGCAAGTAATTGGGCATACAATGGTTATAGGGGTCTGGGTCCTGCCCTGGGGGACATCAATAAAAAAAACGTTTGTGAAAAACGTAATTTTTAAATGAGCAGTGATTTTTTCATTTTTAAAGTGAAAGCATAAAAATGAAAAAATCCATCCAATATAGTGCCTGGGGGGTCCCCTCAGTCTACCTGTAAATTCCCTGCATTTTCCCTGCAAGCTGCGTTTATTTTGCTCAGCAATAGCTGGGGAGCCAGTGTGTATGATGAGGCCACAATGTAGTGCACTGGGAACAAGATTAGAGATTTTTTGGATACATTCTGGTGTCACTTTGACTTTGGATAGAAGTAACGGGTGCGTAAAAATTGGTCTTTGGGTGTCGGTGGCGCCCTCCCACCATAACCCTATAGAGGTACTCTTGATGAAAGCAAGAATTGGCGTCGCTGTAAAAAATTGCAATGATATTCACCTGTCAAACAGGTGCAGAAAAATTACTCTTTGGGTGTCAGGGGCACCTTTCCACCGTAACCCTATAGAGGTACCTTTTTGAAGAAAGCAAGAATTGGCCTTGCTGTAAAAAATTGCAATATGCACCTGTCAAACAGGTGCTGAAAAATTGGTCTTTGGGTGTCAGTGGTGCCTTCCCACCATAATCCTTTAGAAGTACTCTTGATGAAAGCAAGAATAGGCCTTGCTGTAAAAAATTGCAATGATATGTACCTGTCAAACAGGTGCTGAACAATTGGTCTTTGGGTGTTAATTGTGGCCTTGAAACCTATACCAAAAACATTCTTCCAAATGAAATGATTGATCACCCTTAAAGCTAGGCAGCCTCGAAGTCCTCCAGGGACTCCACATCCCAAAAATACTTAATCATTGATATTGGCATTAGGGGCTTCGTAGCTGGTAATCCAAGACTGATTCAAGCAGTCCACGGAGTCTGAGGACAGACGTGTTCTATTATCAGTAACGAAACCTCCTGCAGCACTGAATGCCCGTTCTGAAATCACGCTGGATGCAGGGCAGCCCAACAACTCAATAGCATACTGGGCAAGTTCTGGCCAGTGGTCTATTCTCATGACCCAGTAAGTCAGTGGATCGTCAGCTGGAAATCTCTCCACCTTTGTTTTGGCCCAGAGGTAATCGTCCACCATGTGATGCAGATGCTGCCAATGGGATGTGGAACTGACAGCCCTGTTAAACTGGCAGTAACGCACACAAAACTATATGGCGTTAAACTTGCAGTAACGCACACAGAGCTATATGGCGTTAAACTGGCAGTAACGCACAAAACGATATGGCGTTAAACTGGCAGTAATGCACACAACTATATAGTATTAAACTGGCAGTAATGCACGCAAAACTATACGGCGTTAAACTGGCAGTAACGCACACAAAACTATATGGCATTAAACTGGCAGTAACGCACGCAAAACTATATGGCATTAAACTGGCAGTAACGCACACAGAACTATATGGTGTTAAACTGGCAGTAACGCACAAAACTATATGGCATTAAACTGGCAGTAACGCATGCAAAACTATATGGCGCTAAACTGGCAGTAACGCACGCAAAACTATATGGTGTTAAACTGGCAGTAATGCACCCAGAAGTAAATGGCATTAAACTAGCAGTAAAGCAATCAACCGTAACTTCTACAGCCAAAAACAGCTGCTGTAAAAACTTCAAAAAACGTCCAGTGTGCATGAGGCCTCATATTCAAATAGGCTGGCTCCCTTTTAGATGAAGTCCGATGCAATTAAGGCAGATGAGGAAAAAGGATAATAAAAGGGTAAGGCCTCTTGCACACTGGACGTTTTTTGACGTTTCTACAGCAGCTGTTTTTGGCAGTAGATGTTTTTTTCTACAGTCATTAAACTCTCCATCATGTTATCCTATGTGTCCATGCACACATAGGCTGTTATCAGCAGTTTTGGGCAGTGGCATTTTTGAGCAGTAAAAAAAAAACAAAACTAGTGGGTTCTCAGAGATGTTTTTCAGCTGTAAAAACGCTCCAATGCTGATAAACTCTGATAAACGTTGATAAACACTCAAAAACGTCTTTTACCAGCGTTTCTTAACATTTTTGATCCATTGTAAAAAAAAAATAAATACATTTAAAAAAAAAAAACGCTAAAAAACACTAATAAACGCTAAAAAGCTACGGACGTTTTTATAACGTTATTTTAATGTCCAGTGTGCATGAGGCCAAAAGTGTATTCCTTGAAATCCAGATGTCTTAAGCTAGCCTCTTTGTTTTGTAGCTAAAATAATCCTTGATGGCAAGGTGTAGCTGGGCATAGATGTCTGCTTTCAGTGTTCGTTGTAACATAAAATATAACTTCTGTGGGACTACAAGTGTAAATGATGTCTGAAAGCAGTGGCTTTTACTATAATATGGGCTATGCCCACTCACCACTCTGGAACTCAGATGAAGTTAGCAACTAGGGATGAGCCGAACACCCTCCTGTTCGGTTCGCAGCAGAACATGCGAACAGGCAAAAAATTTGGCAGAAAACACGAACACCATTAAAGTCTATGGGACACGAACATGAATAATCTAATTTTAAAGGCTTATATGCAAGTTATTGTCATAAAAAGTGTTTGGGGACCTGGGTCCTGCCCCAGAGGACATGTATCAATACAAAAACATTTTAAAAAAACAGACGTTTTTTCTGGAGCAGTGATTTTTTTAATGCTTAAAGTGAAACAATAAAAATTAAATATTCCTTTAAATATCGTGCCTGGGGGGTGTCTATATTATGCCTGTAAAGTGACGCATATTTCCCGTGTTTGGAACAGTACCACAGCAAAATGACATTTCTAAAGGAAAAATTGTCATTTAAAACTGATCGTGGCTGTAATGTATTGTCCGGTCTCTGCAATATAGATACAGATGATTGAAAAAAAGAGCATGGGATCCCCCGTCCATTACCAGGCCCTTTGGGTCTGGTATGAATAATAAGGGAACCCCGAATCAAATTTTTTTTTTAAATTGCATGGGGGTCCCCTTAAAATCCATATCAGGCCCTTCGGGTCTGATATGGAAATTAAGGGGAACCCTGCACCAAATTTTTAAAAAATGGCGTAGAGGCCCCCAAAATCCATACCAGACCCTTATCCGAGCACGCAACCTGGCAGGCCGCAAGAACAGAGGGGGGACAAGAAAGTGCCCTGGCAGGCTGCGAGAAAAGAGGGGGGGACAGTCCTGAACAGTACCAGGCCACATGCCCTCAACATGGGAAGGGTGCTTTGGGGTAGCCCCCCAAAGCACCTTGTCCCCATCTTGATAGGAACAAGGGCCTCATCCCCACAACCCTTGCCCGGTGGTTGTGGGAGTCTGCGGGCGGGGGGCTTTAACAAGGGGATCCCCAGATCCCGGTCTCCCCCCTGTGTGACTTGGTAACGGGGTACAAATGTACCTCTAGCATGTCACAAAAAAGTGTCAAAATGGTACAAAAAACAAGAGACAGCTTGGGACAAGTCCTTTATTGAAAATAAAAAAATAAAAATGTCCCACGAAGTTCACGCCGCCCGACGGACCAAAAAGGAAAAAATGCAACTGACCCGCCTCCATGAGAGGCTCCCGCCGTCTGATGCCGTCTGACGCATCTTCGCTGTGACAGCTCTTATTTAACGGAGGTCTGGGCCACCCGGTGACATAACCAGGTGACCCCGCCCCCTCAGACGCACGGGGGCTTTCCCATGGCTTCCCCGTGGCATCAGAGGAGGGCGGGGCCAGGACCCAGGTCCTCAAAAATGACAATAACTTCCATATAAGTGGTGTTTTTATCCTTTTACTATAACTATATATTGACTAAAAAGAAAACAAAGAAAAAAAGGAAAAAAACAGTGGCGCTAACCTAA
Source organism: Aquarana catesbeiana (assembly GCF_042186555.1). NCBI lineage: Eukaryota > Metazoa > Chordata > Amphibia > Anura > Ranidae > Aquarana > Aquarana catesbeiana. The sequence continues at coordinate 696,004,610 of NC_133324.1, forward strand.
GACAGAATTGTCCGATTTAGACAACACTGAAAAAAATATTGTGTGAATATTGTAATGAACAATTAAATCACCATGTGACAAGTGAGATTTATAAGTGAATAAATAAAACAAAAAGTCCATAAATTGATGTACAAAGAAAGTCCTTGAATAGTTGTGTCTTCTTATTTACTTCCACCACACCAAAGTGTTTAGTGATCCCACTCCCTTAAGAAATGCACTCACCGACTCCAAATGCCTACACTTGCGTGCAAGGCTAAAACGCTTTTATAACCACACAGAAAGGGTTAAATTGGCAGACCAAAATCCAATAGTGTGTGTAGAAATCGTTCCACATGTAAAATGAAAAAAGTGCTCCAATAGTGTAAAACAGTATGAACCAGTTTATTGTAAACACTATCATTCTTCAACTTTTCCACTCACATTTTACAAAATCCAAGCCAGCAAAAACAGCTTAAAATCAAAGCACGCTAAACAGATGGATTACACAGTGTAGGGATACGGTCACGGCGGACCCGAGGTATACAGTTAAATCTTAGCTCTCACCCCCTCCTCGGTGCCTGGCCACTATATCGGATCACCACTTCCTCGTTCAGCTTCAAACGTCACACGTCACTGGTGAAGAATGTCGTACAGCCACGCCCCCAACATGTTTCGTCATAAACTGACTTATTCATTGGATTCTCTGACCACCTCTTGAAACATGTTCACAGTCTCTGACCACCTTGTGTATCATGTCTGCAGTCTCTGACAGTTTGTTGGAGCATATCTGCAGTCTCTGACCATCTCTTGGAGCATGTCTGCAGTCTCCGAAAATCTCTTGGAGCATGTCTGCAGTCTCTTGGAGCATGTCTGCAGTCTTTGACAGTCTCTTGGAGCATGTCTGCAGTCTCTGACCATCTCCATCTCTTGGAGCATGTCTGCAGTCTCTGACAGTCTCTTGGGGCATGTCTGCATTTTCTGACAGTCTCTTGGAGCATGTCTGCGCCCCATCGTACGCCAATCTGTACCTGGGGGAGTGGGAGCTGGCGTTGAATCAAGACGACAATCTTGCCCCCTTCATGGAGCATATAGTGCTGTGGATGCGCTATATCGACGATGTGTTCCTGATATGGGACACATCCGTCAAGCTACTAGACAAATTCCTGGTGGAACTCAACCACAACGAGTTTAACCTTAAGTTTACCATGACCCATGACACCTCGAGTATCACCTTCCTTGATGTGACCATACATAAAGATGTGAACGGCTTTCTAAGTAGTAGTCTCTATAGAAAGCCGACAGCGGGTAACTCAATCCTACATGCAAGCAGTTTTCACCCTCGGGCACTCACAAATTCCATCCCCTACAGTCAATACTTAAGGATCAGAAGGAACTGTTCGGATAGCATTACATTCAAGAAAGAAGCTGATGCACTAAGGATGAGACTTCAAAATCGAGATTATTCTAAGTCATGCTTGAAAAAAGCATACAACAGGGCATGTAAAAAGACCCGGCAAGACTTACTGTATAATCCATCATCGAAAACTGAAAAAGAGAATCCAATATCAATCATCACAGGATTCTCTAATCAGCATAAAAAATCAAAGCAATTGTAAATAAATATTGGCATGTCCTAACAATGGACCCGAATGTAGGCCCGTTTGTCCCAAATGTGCCCTCGTTTACCTTCAGAAGGGCAAGATCACTCCGGGACCAATTGGTGGCTAGTGAGTTTAAAGAAGGGGGCCACAAGGATTCTTGTAAACTTTTTGGCTCCTTTACATGTGGGGGCTGTGGTTACTGTCGTTTTATGAACACCTCGAAAAACTTACTACTGCCTAATGGTGAAAAATACTCACCTAGACATTTTGAAAATTGCAGTACGCCCGGTGTGGTTTATCTTCTTTTATGTGAGTGCGCCTGCTTTTATGTTGGCAAAACCGCCCAAGAATTCTGGAGACGCGCCTATCGCCATCTTGCATCCATGCGGACGTGTAATCCCAGCCTCCCCCTGGGACGACACGTCACAAATGTCCATGATGGTATCTGTCCTAAGGTCTCTTTTGTGATCCTGGATCATGTCCATCCCGGGATGCGAGGTGGTGATTGGAACAAAACCCTGCTCCAACGAGAGCAGAGGTGGATTTTCCGCCTAAACGCCACCTCGCCACCAGGTTTAAATGGGTCAATTTCCTATAGGCCCTTTCTCGAGGGTTTCTCCTCTGGAGGGTCAGAATGGGAACCACCAGACCCAACCTGATATCTCAGAACCCTCTGGTCTATTAATACTGTATGGACCAAGCTCCTCTGGTCTCTAGTCATATTATTATCATTGAACATCTCAATATCTTTTCCATCATTACATCTTTCTCCGTTCCATTTAAATCTAAACTTATATATGCCGACTGATAAATGTTAACTATGTGCATAGTAGACAATTTTAGGTCATTATATAAAAAATTGTCACTTATTGTGTTCTCTATGTACTATATCCTCAGTAATCTCATATGTTTGTTTGGGTTTTGTAAAAATAACCTTACTATTGGTAATCTCTTGATTATGAGATATATTTTACTTCAACTCAATGTACTGTTAACAATGCAAATTATGTCCATTATGATACCAATCTTATTCTAGCCTAATGTATCGTTTAGAATAGATATACACACTGTTCCTTCGGGCGTAGATATGCACTAAAAACTAATGTTAACTGCATGATTATGATGTATATTATTATTATTGTCACTATTTCAGTTCTCAGTGTATTATGGTACACAGTAAACATGGATACATGGTTAAGATTCACTAGAAATGCTGTTCCCCCTCTCAACAGTGATGTCCCTCAGATCAGTGCACCATTTGATCAGTCTGTGTGTGGCCCCATGCTTGGCGGGAGGTTTATGTAGCTGCGCATTGAGTCCTTGGTGGTTGGGGTCCCACACTCGGCGCACGGGGGCCGCCCAATGGCTTTTGGCATGGGTGGCCTCCCTTTGTCGACAGGATACCGCCGTCCCCTCCGGGGACTGTACGTTCCGTGTCTAGTGCGCCGCGGGAGGACGACGCGCGGTGATGCAGCTTGACTTACTAGGCTTTCCCCGTCACACAGGGTATTCCAGGGCTTGATGTCACTGCAGCCTCTGGTAGCAGTGCGTCATCTACCACACGCCCCCTGGTGCTGTCTGGAGGCGCCGTCTGCGCGCCGCCATCCCGGGGGAGGTTCCCGGCTAGCCCCGCCCCTCCGAACATAGGCATGCAGTGATTGGTCTATTTCCAATCACTCAGGCTATTTCAAATCCCTCCACCCTCCAGCTGATGTCTGCTCGCTGTGAGGGTGGACACTGGTGAGGATCCTTCGCCATAGAGCCCGTACAAGTATCAGGTAATACCTCCTTGCTCCTGCACCCTGGATACTCTTTACAGTCTCCATGTCCTTACTTTGATAGCGCTCAGTTATGATGCCTGATGCGCCCCCAGGACTAGCCCTATTGATTGCTGCCCTTTGATGTCCTACCTTCTGTTCACTGTTACAGATCAACCTCTTGGGCGCCACCTTTGGTCTCCTGATTCAGGGATCTGTGGAGGTATAGATCCTCGTTTGCCTTGGCTCTGGTATCCTTTCCTCCCTCTCCACTCCAACCGCCCCTAGGCAAGTTATATTCCTTTACATTTACATTGGCATTAAACGTATTATTCAAACTGTTTGGATGCACATGCATGCACATATGCATGTGTGCATGGATGTGTGCGTGCCTGTATGCGCATGGATGCACGCACGCTCATCTTCCTCTGATATGTATTACAGAGGGGATGTTTCTATGGTGGGTAGGCCACTCCACTAAGCTGTTTTTCAACTGTGTAGATGCACACATGTGCATCTGTTAGACATGCACGTATGCATGTTTGTGTGCATGCACCTATTTGGATGTACGCGCACCTTCCTTCATGTATATGCAAACTTTTTACAGTGGGTGGTCTCATGTGAGTGTGTGGGGGGAGTTTACAACGCTAGCAATCCATTTAATACCTGTCCTTTCTCTGTCCCTCTCCCCTTTTTTTTTTTTTTTTTCAGTAAGGGATACATTTCGGAGGGCCAGCCTGATTTGTCCTTTGTGTGGGACTCTGCCCATGTTTCCCCTCGTGCCACCATTGGACCCATCTATCTGCGTTGGTGCATTTACTCACCCCGTCGGGCTTTGGGCCCCACAGGCTGCCAGCTGCAACATTTAAACTGCTTTTAAACGTCAAAATCTGGACAGAAAATCCACTCTAGTACTACACAGTTCATACGGTCAGTGTCTAAACACACTAAAACACAAAGTACGATGTGATCACACACGTACCAATTAGCTTGTGTTTAATCAATATTACGTATCTAATATGTGTGTATTTTGTTTAAATTGCAGACGTTTGTAGGTTCTGCGATAAAATTGCATACACCCCTGATGAAGAAATAGCATTTTCGAAACGCGTTGGGTTTTTTCTGTTGTGGTCACCTCCAACATAACAGATCTTTGCGATTTACTAGCTGTCTTCTTTTGTAATGTTATTATATGATTAGTCCTGTCCAGTATTCATTCATGATATTTTGTGATATGTATAGTGTATATATGTGCTCATTATTTTAAACCTATGTTTCTTAATAAAAATGTATATACTTTTTACACTACTCTCATACCTCATTGCGCTATTTATCCCTTTCCAAATATCCCACCTAGAGGAAATTCTATTTTTTCAATGTTTGCAGTCTCTGACCATCTCCTGTATTATGTCTCCTGTATCATATCCGCAGTCTCTGACCACCTCTTGTATGATATCTGCAGTTTTTGACCATCTCTTATATCATGTATGAAGTCTCTGACCATCTTCTGTATTATGTCTATACCTCTGCTATGCAGTCTCTGACTATTTTAATGAAGTTGTTTAAGTTAGGCTCAGACAAAGCAATCAAATCATATTTTATAGGTACAAGGAAGCATGGGTTTAGCCACATCAATTAAGCCACTCTAGACGCCTGACCACGCCCATAATTTACCGCGACGTAGAGCGCTGCAGATCTTTTTACTCCTCCAGTGTCTCTCATTCTGAAGTTTCAAAGTTGGGAGGTATGCTCTTCTGTCAACCATGAAGCCTGGCCAAAAAGCTCAACATTTACATTCCTATTTCATGACCTATTTCAAGGACATGGGCCACAACAATATGGCCACTAAGCCTTCTTCTTTGAGGACAACTAAAATCATAACCTCTCTAGCTGTCTTCAAAGAAGAAAGCTCAGTGGCCATTCGGTTGTAACTAGAGTATGAAATAAGAAAATACTAGAGCAGTGTGAAAATCCTGGCGGGGATGTGAGAGACTGGAGAGTCTATGCTGCAATTGGAGAGAGCACACTGCTCATGTCTAACAATTGAATCAGGAAGCGCGCTCGCTCCTTTAACCACTTCAATACTGGGCACTTTCACCCGCTTCCTGCCCAGACCTATTTTCAGCTTTCAGCGCTAAAGTCCTTTTGTTGACCAGTCGGGCTGAGCTGTATGTTCCTGCTATCGAGCATTTTACATGTTAGGATGTTCTGTGGCAGCAGAAAATGCAACCCTTAGAAGGTTTTACACTATCCAGCGTTTTATGTTTTATTTAGATCTGACTACACGATCGTCATTTTGGTGGAGTCCCCTGGATGCTCTGGAGCTGTTTCTGACATGGTTCCTTTGTACATCACCTGCTGATGCCCCATACCGGGACATATTCATCAAGCCTGTTTGACTCTTCATAATAAAGGGTCCAGGCTCTCTGGTAAGAGTCCAACCTATTGTGGTAATGGCGTGTTAACATGGTGAAGGGATTGGAAACCTTATTTTGTTTATTGAACTCCACTTACCTTGTCTTGATATGGTGCATCTGAAGCAGACACATAACATAATGAAGATATGCTAAGGCTGGTGTAGCAAGGTCCCAGGCCTCCTTTGATCTAATGAGAACCTCCAGGGCCAGGGATAGCTGACATCCTTCTGTATAGAGTGGGTTGTGAGGCATGGTGGGTGCAGAGTAGTTAAAGTTATTGGGCGCTAGACACTTTTTGAATGCAAAAAAAAGTTTATGTCTCTTAACAAACTTTTTGGGGGAGGGAGGGCTAGGGCCAGGACACCCTTAGGTAGTTGTTAATTGGCAGACTCCAACACTTCAATAGGAGGACAGCCACACAGGGAAAGGCATCCAGCAAGACGCCACATCTGCATGTGCAGGAATACTGTCTCCTATGGCAACAGTCTTTAACAGTTCCTAACACAAAGCTGAACAGTTTGTTTCTATTCCACTACAATCACTCCTTGTAGTTCTTCAGCCCACTGAGCTCCCGGTCTCTCACTGGACCCGCTGATTCACTGCCACTGAATCCCTTGAGCTCATCCAGTCTTCACGGTAGTAACTTCCTCAAGCGTAACCCCCGCTTCTCTGCTGGGTCCCTAGCTTGGTACTCAAGATACCTCTCAAGCTTCGCCCCCGCTGGCCTGCTATGTCCCTGGCTTGACACACAAGGCTGCTCTGCAAGCGCCACCTCCGCTGGCTGGGTCCCTGGCTTGATACCCACTGAAGTTTCCCGATTCTTCACTGTCCCTGGTTGGTGAGAATGCTGCTCCTGTACTTGCTTCAGTTACTCACTCTGGTCCCTGGTAATTAGGCGGATATTCCCCTACTGGCGACAGCTTCCCCTCTACCTCCGACCATGATAGGTTCTCTGGCCGGCAGAACCGTTACTTTTGGTTGCACTGCAAGCCGCAGTCCCAACCCTGCACTGCTCTCTTGCTTCTGGACAGGCCCTCAGACAGCCTAACAGCCAGATGTGCTCAGGATAGGCCCAATCTCCAGCCTAGCAGCTTAGGCTGTACAACACACGTCCACCCAGACAGCCGTCCAGGTGGCACAGAACACAGATCACCTGACTCCACCCGAATATCTAGGCTCTCCCAGCAGGCCAAGGGATTCAAGAAAACCCCAGCCCAGTGGCTGAGACCATATACCCAACCTTGCGTTGCCCTTCTTATATCTAGTACCATCAATACCCAACCACTTAGTGGTAGAAGAGAAAGGTGCAAGGAGGCCAAACTTAGGGATAAATCAATAGATCTCTAACAATAAACCAGGATAATTATCCCTGGCAGGTAAATTTGTGAGGAGCAACCCTGCCTAAACTCTAGGGTGCTACATCGGCCATACATTATTGTCTTGTACAATTTTCCTGTAGATTTACAAAAATCATATAATATGAGGTCAAACCTAAACACTTTAAATTGGTATGCAATCAGGCAGGAACTTGCACTTCATAGTTGAAGGTAAATCTAAAGGAAATTGAATAAGAAAATTGTATAATGTATGGCTGGCTTAAGACCAAATTCACACTGACGTATTGATCAGAACACCAATGCACAGGGCCATGTTCCTTGTCTAGGAGGCACAGGTGGTCTGTGCAAGCCCGTGTAGAAAGCCTGTTCAAATCAATGACAGGCAGAAGGCTGCACAGATGTTCACAGAGCTCCATGCACATCCATGCATTAGTCCTGCACAGGTATATACCAAGGGATGCACGCAGAGATCCGTGAAGATACTTGCAGCTATCTGTTTCAGTAAAAATCAATGATTACAGCTGCACTACTCCCTGTTCTATGGGCTACTAAGGAACAGCCTCAAACTACCTACTTCACAAATAAAGGAAAAAAACGACTACTAATTATCATGAACCACTTGGATTGCCATTCCATTATAAATATTTTTGTATGCTTTTTATTATTATGGTAGGGTTTCACAAAGAGTGCTAGTGTATATTAAAGTAGAGTGGGTAATGAATAACACTTTTCTATAGGAATGGCACTTAAAGTCATGGTTTATAAGAAGTAGGATGATTTTTTTCCCTCTTTTCTTAATTATTTGAAGAAGGTAGTTTAAGGGGGTCCCATAGTAGCCTATACAGGGAGTAGTGTGGGTGTAAACGCTGTTATGGATTTGCACATGGCTGCACAGATCATCAGTGTCTTCCAGGCATGAAAAAACATGGCCCTCTGATGTACTGATCAGTATGCTAGTATGAATGAGAGCTAAATCTAACTGAGTTGTTGGACAGATCATCACACCATCCTTTGCTCCCTCACTACACCATCAACAAAGGACTGAAGACATTATGGGGTTGATTTACTAAAGGCCAATAGACTGTGCACCTTGGAAAGTGCAATTGCACTCTGCAAGTGCAGTTGCTCCAGAGCTTAGTAAATGAGGTAAGGCTTCACTTTGCAAAGAATACCCAATCACATGCAAGGGAAATAAAAAAACAGCATTTTTGCTTGCACATGATTGGTTGATGAAAGTCAGCAGAGCTTCTGCTCATTTACTAAACTCTGGAGCAACTGCTCTTGCCGTGTGCAACTGCACTTTCCAAAGTGCACAGTCTTTTTGCCTTTAATGCACATGGATGGTGAGAGGCTTAACATATGCTGTGTTTGAAATTACCAGTGTTTTCTTATGCAGCCTGCCATACAAATCAATGGCTGTACACAACTGTACTATTGTAAACTCGAATACTTCTGTACACTGCCATTTACACACCCATGTGTGTTTGATGTATTTTCTGAATGTGAAACTTTCCAGTCACATACAGGCATTCCTTGTACGGCACCTGCGGCTCCCTGGACGAGTGAAAACAAGCTTCTCACCGTCCATGTGCATGAAGCTAGCCTTAGCCCTGCCAAGCTCTGCCCACCATTTTTCATATCAGAAAGGCCAAATAAATGATTCTGTGTTTCATATGCACATTGCAAATTTGAAAATGTGCTAAAGACCCCCTTTGCCCCCATATTTCTTGAATGTTCGGGCACTTTAAATTAAAAGATGGTACTTCACTTTAAATAATGATGTAAAGCACTCACGCCTAGGTAATAAGTGGCAATATATTTGAGCCGCTGCTGTCAGTACTGTCCCCACTGAGGGGCAGGTTGAGAATAGGTTAATGATAGACAGCGCCTGCTCCACCTAAAAATATATTAGATCCCAATGTGATACTCCATGTCTGTAACTTGTGCCTTATCTATATCATATAGATCTCTATATCCTATTAGATGTGACAAATAAATGATACAACAGTGTGAAACCATATAAAGTGCATGTATGGGAGACTAGATGAACCAATGTCCAATGTGAATAAATTAATCAAATAATACAATACATTAAAATATATATATATATATATATATATATATATATATATATATATATATAGTGTCAATTTAAAATGCATATAGTGATGGCTGTGCAAAAGTACTTTCCTTATAAACAGTGCTGTGGTGCTCCGTGTCACATAAGTGTCAAGGCATCCACCTCATGGGTGCTATAAAGATCCACACTCACCAGATTTGCTGGACTCCCTTGCCTTATAGCAAAAGGTGTTTTCTGTGCTTGTAGGTCAACAATATGGACCAATCCGATAAATGAGGGGAGGGGGAGGGGGCTTATTTAAAGTGATTGTAAAGCTTGTTTTTTTTTTTTTTTTTAATAACAGACATGTCATACTTACCTCCACTGTGCAGTTCATTTTGCACAGAGTGGCCCCAATCCTTGACATCTGGGCTCCCCCGACAGCGCTGGTAGCTCCTACCCACATAGTATAACCCCCTAGGAGAAGCGCTCTCCGGGGGGTTACCTTGCGAGCGCGCTCCCGAGTCTAGCATTTACATCCATAGACGCAGAATGACTCGATCCGCCCCCTGGCACCCGCCTCATTGGATTTGATTGACAGCAGTGGGAGCCAATGGCTGCACTGCTATCAATCTATCCAATCAAGAGCTGAGACAATGGGCAGAGGGGAAGAGGGCGTCTCCGGTTGTGGGAATTACGGGGCTCAGGTGAGTGAAATGGGGGGCTGGGGGGCCGGTCAGTGACAGAAGTAATTTCACCCTAATGCATAGGATGCATTAAGGTGAAAAAACACAAGGGTTTACAAGCCCTTTAAGAGACTGGAATGCAAGGGAGCATCCTTATTTTGATAACATACTGCACATTGCAAAAATGTTGTCCTGGGAGCCTTAGAACCACCATCGGAGGTAACCTACCATAGAGGGAGCAACCGGAGGACATTGTATTTGGATTGGTCCCCATTAATGACCTACAAGCACAGAAGACTCATTTTGCTATAAGGCAAGGGAGTCCAGCAAATCTGTTGAGTGTGAATCTTTACAGCCATTATTTTTAATGTATTGTATTATTTAATTAATTTATTCACATTGGACATTGGTTCATCTAGTCCCCCGTATATGCACTTTATATGGTTTCACGCGTTGTATCATTTGTTTGCCACATCTAATAGGATATAGAGATCTATATGATATAGATAAGGCACAAGTTACAGACACAGAGTATCACATTGGTAACTAGTGTATTTTTAGACCCCTTTAAATTTCCTTTTTTTGCTGCACATAAGAATCAGGAAGTCGAGAGTTCCCGAATTTCTCCTCTCTTGCTAATGTGAAATATATATGCAATATTTTTTGTATATCTGACTAAAGACATACAAACAATAACACTGGGTATCATTCATCATATCCTTTGCACAGCAAGGCAATGTTAAACAATAACAGTTACCACAAAGTTACAGCCTGGTTTAGGCCTCATTCACACAGGTGCATATAAGCATACATCCATGCAAAGTGCCATATGGGGACACCTACACCTGGATAGTTGTCAAACTGGGACCAGTGGCTGTGTCCCTGCAGCCTTTGCATCCCAATAGACATTAATGGGGCTGCCTGCACACAGATGCATGTAACACCTGTGCAGGCAAACATGACCCTTCACACAAGTGTACGCTTAAGTACGCCCATGTGAAGGCGTTAAAATTCCATCCTCAGCTGCTCTAACAGCATGATACCTGGTGCAAATAAATGGTGTTACACTAAGGGAGGCTTCCCCTCCTTTTTTATATCGCTGCATAAATACTTGGTGCACCTATACAAGCAAGGAGGAACCGAAGGTGGAGACACTGGTTACAATACTCCTGAAGGGCTGCGTAGTTCTTTAAATTCATAACCTGTGGCTCGGTGGTGTAAAGCTTCTGTGGAGAGGTGTGTTGCCCCTGTTTCCCAGTGGACGGCCTGATGGTGTATTGGCATACCAACAGTGACATCGCTAGGGGGTGGCTTCTGGGGCTATAGCCCCGAATCTGGAGCCCACAGCCCCGAGTCTCTTACCATAGGGTGACCAAACGTCCCCAGCTTTCGGGGACAGTCCCCTGACTGAGGACACTGTCCCCGCAGCTAGTCTGTCCCCGGATTCATCCCCGAATTGCAGGGTGGGTGCTGAGGCAGAGGGGAGGTGGTCCGCCCCAGGTACCACACACTGGCGGGTTTCAGGCAGGCGTCACCCGCTGTGTCAGCTTTCATTTGAATTGCCGCCGCCACATAAAGTCTCACCCCCTGGTATGGCTCCTTTGACAGACAGCACACTTGCCGGGACATGTGCTGCCTATCATAGGTAGGAGCCTATCCAGGAGGCGGGACTTATGTGACGGGGTCACCCGGTGATTCAAATTAAAGGTGACACAGTGGGCGACCCCTAGCCTGTGTGATGATACGCCGGCTCTCCTCTTCCTCTCCTCTCTGATCCCCGGCACAGGTGAGGCTGAGATGTGGGTACTGGTGAGGCTGCATTCCTGGGCACAGGTGAGGCTGAGATGTGGGCACAGGTGAGGCTGCATTCTTGGGCACTGGCGAGGCTGAGATGTGGGCACAGGTGAGGCTGCATACCTGGGCATAGGTGAGGCTGAGATGTGGGCACAGGGGAGACTGCATTGCAGGGCACAGGTGAGGCTGCATTTCTGGGCACTGGTGAGGCTGAGATGTGTGCACAGGTGAGGCTGCATTCCTGGGCACAGGTGAGGCTGCATTGCTGGGCACAGGTGAGGCTGCATTCCTTGGCACTGGTGAGGCTGCATTGCTGGACACTGGTGAGGCTGAGATGTGGGCACGGGCAAGGCTGCAGTCCAAGGCACTGGTGAGACTGGGATGTGGGCACAGGTAAGGATGCATTCCTGGGCACAGTTGAGGCTGCATTCCTGGGCACTGGTGAGGCTGCATTCCTGGGCACAGGTGAGGCTGCATTCCTGGGCACAGGTGAGGCTGCATTGCTAGGCACAGGTGAGGTTGAATTCCTGGGCACAGTTGAGGCTGAATTCCTGGGCACTGGTGAGGCTGCATTCCTGGGCACAGGTGAGGCTGCATTCCTGGGCACAGGTGAGGCTGCATTGCTGGGCACTGGTGAGGCTGCATTGCTGGGCACCAGTGAAATTGCATTGCTGGTCATAGGTGAGGCTGCTATCCTTGGCACTGGTGAGGCTGAGATGTGGGCACAGGCAAGGCTGCAGTCCAGGGCACTGGTGAGGCTGGGATGTGGGCACAGGTGAGGTTGCATTCCTGGGCACAGTTGAGGCTACATTCCTGGGCACAGTTGAGGCTGCATTCCTGGGCACTGGTGATGCTGCATTCCTGGGCACAGGTGAGGCTGCATTCATGGGCACAGGTGAGGCTGCATTGCTGGGCACAGGTGAGGTTGAATTCCTGGGCACAGGTGAGACTGCATTGCTGGGCACTGCTGAGGCTGCATTCCTGGGCACAGGTGAGGCTGCATTCCTGGGCACAGGTGAGGCTGCATTGCTGGGTACTGGTGAGGCTGTATTGATGGGCACTGGTGAGGCTGCATTGCTGGGCACTGGTGAGGCTGCATAGATGGGCAAACCTGAGCCCTGCATTCTTTATGTAACGCACTACTGAGCCCTGCATGTTTTATGCAGCGCACTCCTGAGCCCTGCATTCTTTATGTAGGAGAGATGCAGACAGTTTATTGAGAACAATTACAGTACATACGATACCAGGCCAGTATAGATGGATGAAGATGGGCTAATTTCCGCTGGGTCCGGTGGGCAGAATGAAGAAAATAGTACGCCATAATCATGCAGCACACCTATGGTGTAAGGCCCTGGACGCTGGGAGCCAAGCTGGAGTCCACCGGCACTCCCGCGTGACATCACTGTGATATTAGGGTGGAAGGGTCAGACACGAGAGACTTGCCAGTCAAAGCAGCTTGGAACGCAGGAGAAGCTTGTTGCTGTGAGGACATGTTTCGCACGCATGCACTTTGTCAAACCCTGATTTGCACAGAGTAGTCCAGATCCTCCTCTTCTCGGGTGCATCTTCGCTGCACCTGGCTCCTCTCTTCCGTCAAATGCCCCCACAGCAAGCAGCTTGATGTAAATCAACTTGTGTCTATTTGCACTCGCCTACCTGAGAGCCTGTCTGGGTCTGAAAAAAAAAATGTTGCAGACAAATTAAACGTTACAGACAAAACCTTTAATAATGCTGTCTGATTTTAGTTGTAATAAGATATTGTTAGCTTTTTCAATGCTTGTTCTCCGCTACCATGGGTTTGAGGCAAATCCTACAGGTTCAAGATTCTCAGTCTCTGCAGATTTTACATGTACAATTTCGACCGGGAGAATTTTTTTTCTAAAACATAATGCACTGCATGACCTTTGAAGGATAGCCAGCAGGCGTTGAAGGGGTTTATGAAAAAAGCAAGTTCCCTCATTATAAAATTGGAAGCTGTTGTAGGGAAAGAGGAAAAATAAACACTGTAGTATTAATGCAATTGACTAAATGTGTCATATTATTGTTAATGTTTCCATTGTTTCACTTCATGCATTGGTATCCTCACTGCTGGTGCCTTTAGGCCATTTACTTGTAAAGGTGACCAGTGACTGCAATGCACGTTTGCTACACCAGATGGCCCCCTCACTCCTGTATTCCTTCGCCTCTGTTAAGGTTTCAGCATTTATTCAGCCTTTTGATGCTACTTTAGAATTTAGTTTACAATTATGCTGATATCTAAGAAAATTTCTCATATCATCCCATTCAAACATTTCATCAGGCTTGGATATTATTCTTATAATCTCTTTTGTTATATTTTCTTCTGATTCATTAACCACTTAAGGACCGGAAGGATTTTCCCCCCTAATGACCAGGCCATTTTTTGTGATACAGCACTGGGTCGCTTTAACTGACAATTGTGCGGCTGGGAAACGTTATACTCAAACAAGATTTGTCCTTTTTTTTCCTAAAAATAGAGCTTTCTTTGGGTGGTATTTGATCACCTCTGCGTTTTTTATTTTTTGCGCTATAAACAAAAAAAGTGACAATTTTGAAAAAAAACAATATATTTTTCTTTTTTCTATAATAAATATCCCAAAAAAAGGTCTTCATCAGTTTAGGCCAATATGTATTCTTCTACATATTTTTGGTAAAAAATAATCGCAATAAGCGTATATTGTTTGGTTTGCGCAAAAGTTATAGCGTCTACAAAATAGGGGATAGATTTATGGCATTTTTATTATTTATTTTTTACTAGTAATGGTGGCGGTCAGAAACCTTTGACATTTTATTGGGACCAGTGACATTTATGCAGCGATCAGAGCTAAAAATAGCCACTGATTACTGTATGAATGTCACTGACAGGGAAGCGGTTAACACTAGGGAGGCAATCAAGGGGTTAAGTGTTCCCTAGGGAGGTGTTTCTAACTGTGGGGGGAGTGGACTGACTAGAGGAGGAGAGAGATCGCTGTTCCTGATCAGTAGGAACAGCAGATCTCTCTCTACTCCCCTGTCAGAATGGGGATCTTTCTGTGTACATTGACAGTTCCTCGTTCTGGCTCTCTGAGGAGCGATCGCAGGTGGCCAGCAAACATCGTGGCCGCCGGCCACGCGCATCAGCCCCCTATAGCTTAAATGAGCCGACGTACAACGACAGTGATTCATGCAGCCGTCCCAACCTGCCCCTGTACAACTGTGGTGGCTGGTCGGCAAGTAGTTAAAGAGGTTCTTCGCCCTGTTTGAAAAAAAAAAAAATAACAATCAGCAGCTACAAATACTGTAGCTGCTGAGAGAGTACCTTTCAACCCCACCCTTTCACAATGATGCGCTTTTGCGCATGAAAACTATTCCACGAAAAAAGCACCTTCCATTGAAAGTCAATGGGAACAAATTAAAAGTCTTTAGTTTTGGATAGAGTGGAAACTAATTAAGACACCTGTCAGTTTTTATTGCTGTCTCTGCCTCCATTAAGGAGATTCACCCTTTCTATTTTTTCCACTTTACGGTTATCACCAAAAGTAAAAGTAAAAGAAAATCCCAAATTTTGGGTTGACATCCGAACAGGAATAAAAGGAAAATCTTCCAATGGGGACATTAGTTCTGGTGACCCTGGTGACACCACAGGATTCCCTCACTTTGGAGAGATATCCAGTGACTTCCTGTTTGGCTATAGGACAGGAAGTGAAGGGAGATGGCAAAAAAAAAAACACTGACAGGGGTTATAACCTTTCCATAATCTATCCAAATTATTATTTTTTTTTTTTTTTTTTTTACCTTTAGGAGCACTGATCTTTGTTCCAGGAAGTATCTGTTATTTAACCACTTCAGCCCCGGATGATTTGGCTGCTCAATGACCAGGTAATTTTTTGCGATACGGCACTGCGTCGCTTTAACTGACAATTGCGCGGTCGTGCGACGCTGTAACCAAACAAAATTGACGTCCTTTTTTTCCTATAAATAGAGCTTTCTTTTGGTGGTATTTGATCACCTCTTCGGTTTTTATGTTTTGCACTATAAACAAAAGAAGAACGACAATTGTGAAGAAAAAAAAAACACAAAGGGGTTGATTTACTAAAACTGGAGAGTGCAAAATCTGGTGCAGCTGAGCAATTGTAGCCAATCTGCTTCTAACTTCAGCTTGTTCAATTAGGCTTTGACAAAAAAAAAAAAAAAAAACCTGGAAGCCGATTGGCTTCTATGCAGTGCTTCAGCAGATTTTGCATACTGCAGTTTTAGTATATCAACCGCAATATCTTTTACTTTTTGCTATAATAAATATCGCAATAAGCGTATATTGATTGGTTTGCGCAAAAGTTATAGCGTTTACAAAATATGGGAAGATTTATGGCATTTTTATTTATTTATTTATTTTTTTACTAGTATTGGCGGTGATCTGTGATACACTAGGGGACGATCAAGGGGCTAACTGTGTTCCCTAGTGTGTGTTCTAACTGTAGGGGGGATGGGACTGTCTAGGGGAAGAGAGAGATCGGTGTTCATACTTAGTATTACGACACGATCTGTCTCCTATCCCCTGAGAGAACAGGGATTTGTGTGTTTACACACACAGATCCCGGTTCACGCTTTGTTACGAGCAAACGCGGGTGCCCAGCGGTCATCGCGCCCGCCGGGCACTCGCGCGCCCCTAGTGGCCAAAAGGCAAAGCGACGTAAGGTAACATCGTTTCACCCAGCTGTGCAATTCTGCCGCAGTAAAACGGCAGCTGGTCGGCAAGCAGTTTAATAATATTCTCAACAAACATTCTTCTATTTTTACGGACTCATTCACACCAACCCAACACATTCTCAAAGCAAGGACAAGGTGATTTGCCCTATGTTCTATGGCTTCAGTTCACACCAGTTCACTTCAATGGTGTGTGATGAACAAAAACAGAACCTTTTTGTGCAGCACATTTTGACATGCTGTAATGCATTGCAGCACAAAGAATTAAAGTGAAAAAAAAATGAAAATTTGAACTGACACCATACAACCTCAATGCAGATTTTGGATAGCGTGGAGATGGATTAGAACACCTGTCAAGTTTATATTGTTGTCTTTGCCCCTGTCAGAGGATTCATTCTCTGTTTGTCCTGCATACCAATGTCACTACGAGTGATACAGATACTGATCATAGTTGCAATGCTTTGCAGACTCAAATGCAAGAACTTCAAAGTGTTACTGAATCCAGAATCGTGCATTCACTATATATAGCCACCCACATAACACAGAACATGCAAATACAATTATTTTAGGAAATATAAACTGCTAAATATATTCTTATGACTTCTATCAGTGTCTGGTTAAAGCTTGTAGGAGGAGTTTTCATTTTACTCTGACTGTCCTATGAGGCTGCAGGACCCCTGACCCTTTGTCTGGACAGTGCTGATTGGTCCTGTGCTGATCACATGCACTCTGCCAAGAAAAAAAAAACTCTCCAACAATACACACCAAACTAAACATGTGCAGAGTGACTCCAAAGGCTCTGTCTTATCAGGGGATGGATTGGGGACTCTGGAAAAATGGGAGGATCGGAAAAGACAGGATCAAACAGCCTTTTTACATAATGCAGAGGATTAACCCCCTAGGTTCCACAGTGAGTATAACAAGCATGCTTTACTGCACATACAGACTAATCTTACTGTTGTGGGTTTAGTAACACTTTAAAGCGGAACTTAACCCATAACAACTTGATTAAAAAATAATGTTCGTTAGCAAGGAATATACATTCCTCATTAATAATTCTGCTACCAAAATGAGTGTGTGCTGTAAATTGCTTCCAGCATTGCTCCTGTTTGTTCTTGCTTTATTGCAGTCAGTCAAAACAAGGTTTTGGCAAATCCAAACTAGCAGACCTATGTGTTGGGCTCCTCTTCTAGCTTATAAGTATACCAGGACAATGTAGCTAATGCTGTCATCAGGGTGAAAAGAAATCAGCATTCCTGAATCAGAGTCCTAGTTACCCAGGCAGACTACTCTGACTTTAAACTCAAACAACATTTGTGCACTTGGTAAAAAATATTTAGATCACCATTAGTGAATAAACTAAGTGACAACAATTTGTTTTAAAAATATTAAAGGACTTCTGCATCTAAACCACCAATCCAAGTGGGATGTATAATGAACTACAAGCCCCTTCTGACTACTACCACAAGGCTATAGGCAATGTAATGTTTACCCCCTTTGGCTAGAAGCAGAATGAATGTCAGCAAATGGGGAAAAAAATCATACAATCAAATTGTGGTGTGTGTATGGCCAGTGTAAAAATTGATTTAAAATCTGAGTGTAACATGTGCGGCCAGCTTTTAAGATGTTCGATACAACCTTCAACTACACAGTTGAATATTTAAAGACAAGCTTCATCTGAAACCTGATTTTTTTTTTTTTCGTCCTAGGTCAGCACCTGTAAGGCAAATTTCTCACAAGCTTCTTTTATACATTTCATTGGTGGGATTTACTCACAATAGTATTGTTCTGGATTATCCACTAATGGTGACCTCCAGAGTTAGGGACAGCTGACATCCTTCTGTGTAGAGTGGGTTACGAGGCATTGTGGGTGCAATGTAGGTAGATTCATGGGCGCCAGACACTTCCTGAATGCAAAGAGATTTGTTTTCTTTTAAACAGAACCGTGGGAGAGAGGGTTGGGCCAGGACACCCTTTAGTAGTTGCAATGTTAATTAGCAGACTCCAAGACTTCTATAGGCAGACAGCCATGCAGGGAAAAGTACCCAGCCGGACACCACATCTGCATGTGTCAACACGCTGTCTCCTTTGGCAACAATCTTGAACAGTTTCTAACAAATGTTGCAATGAACTCTTTCACTTCCTCCACGATCTCCTTTTTAGATCTTCACTGAGCTCCCAGTCTATCACCTACACCCGCTGATCCACTGCCACTGAATCTCCTGAGCTCTTCCAATCTTCTCACTGAGTATCTTCCTCAAGCGTCCCCCCTTGTCTCTGCTGGGTCCCTAGCTTGGCACTCACAGATACTCCTCAAGCATCACCCTATTGGCCTGCTCGGTCCCTGGCTTGGAGCACAATAATGCTCTGCAAGCGTCACTTCCACTGGCTGGGTCCCTGGCTTGACCTCTGCTGAAGTTTCCCAATTCTTCATCGTCCCCAGTTGGTGAGAATATTGCTCTGGTACTTGCTTCAGCTATTCACGGTGGTCTCTGGTGATAAGGTGGATGGCCCCTTAGTGGCGACAGCTTCCCCTCTACCTTTGACCATGACAGGTTCTCTGGCCGGCAGAACTGTTACTGTTGATTGGACTGCAAGACGCAGTCCCATCCCTGCGCTGCTCTCTTGGTTCTGAATAGGCCCTCAGACAGCCTAGCAGCCAGATGTCCCCAGGATAGACCTCAGGCTCTGGCCTAGCAGCCCGGGGAAGTACAACACACGTCCACCCAGACAGCCGTCCAGGTTGCACAGAACCCCAATCACCTGGCCTCACCCAAATAAATAGGCTCTCCCAACAGGCCAAGCGACCCAAGAAAATCCCTGCCCATTGGCTGAGACACCCCATCTATTCCTAATCTGTCCTTGCAATGCCCTTGTCTTATCTAATGCCCCCAGATACCCGGCCATCTAGTGACAGAAGAGAGAAGTGCAGCAATTCCAGAATTAGGGTGGAATCAATTGATCTTAGGGGTGCAACGGATCAAAAAAACTCACGGTTCGGATCGTTCCTCGGATCAGGAGTCACGGTTCGAAACATTTTCGGATCAACAAAAAAAAAATCTCCCCCACTGTAATATCCACAATCTCCCTATTGGCAGAGTATTGGCGGGTATATTGGCAGGGTATGGCAGACTATTGGCAGGGTATGGCAGACTATTGGTAGGGTATGGCAGACTATTGGCAGGGCATTGCAGAGTATTGGCAGGGCATTGCAGAGTATTGGCAGGGCATTGCAGAGTATTGGCAGGGCATTGCAGAGTATTGGCAGGGCATTGCAGAGTATTGGCACTGCTGCCATCCGATCTCTCCCCTCCACTGTACAGATCAGTTTCCTATGGCCGAGGCCACAGAGCGCTCCGCGGATCGCGGGTGTCCGTATGGATCAACCTCCGCGGATCGTATCACGGATCGATGACGATCCGTTGCACCCCTAATTGATCTCCTATCAATTGTCCAAGACAACTATACTTGGCAGGTAAATTTACTAGCAACCCTGCCTAAACATCAGGGTGCTACATCCTTATAAAAATCCACTGGAGGAACAACACCCTAGCATAAACTCATCTATGAGGAAAGTAACAATCCTCCCTTGCAGCGGGCTGCGCCTGCACTGTAAGGGTTAACTGGGTTAACTCAGTCACCAAAAAAATAAAAAAGTGTAGTGTAAAAAAAGACAGTAGGCAAGTTCTTTATTTAAAAAACAAAAATTTAAAAAAATGTTCCCCGGTGTAGCTTAATCGTCAATCACGATGCCCGCCACCACCGTCGACCCGAAAAAAGACAAAAAAAAAACACTCTGCTCCCAACGAAGGCTCCTGCCGTCTGCCCCCTCCGCTGTCTGACAGTTCTTAGGTAACTAAGGGGCAGTGGCATGGGGGTACCCCTCAGAGTCCAAGACCCAAAGGGCCTTGTATGGATGGGGGGGACACCAATTTTTTTTTTATTTTTCATTGCTGCTATTTTTTTTTCTTACATTCAGCTGTCAGATATTTAAACAATTTGTAAAAATGAATAATACCCATAACAATTAATCTGTGTGACAAAATATGAGCATTGTTAGGATTATGGAACCCCTAAAACTGGGATCAGCATGACAAAATATGAGCGTGACCAGGAGTATGAAAACCCTAAACCTTTGATCAGCATGACAAAATGTAAGCATGACAAGGAATATGAGAACCCTAAACCTGGGATCAGCATGACAAAATGTGGGAAAGACCAGGATTATGAAATTCATACGCCTGTACTTAAGTGAACGGACTGTCCCGATGCGATGCGCACAATCATTGCAAATCGCAAGAGTTTGTCTTATGGTTCCCGCTACGTGAAAGTGTGAATGCAGCCGCAGGGAATACGTATGACATGTATGGGCAAAGGAGCATGGAGGTTTTCAGGAGTACAGCCATTTACTATTCTGGCAGGCTGCAGGTGGACCGTGCAGGAAAGCCATGGGGAGGTCATGCTAGGTATAAACATGTCTAGAACTGTCCAGGAAGCCATTGGATGAGGATGACAGAAGGAGAAGCCATGAGTGTCACCTCATATGTCCATACACAATCCATAGAGGTGTGTGCAGTGCGGGGTGTAGTAGAGACAACCCTCTGTAATTATAGGGTCAGCGCTGCACTCCGCGTCCTCTATTGTCTAACAAGGGACTTGTTAGTGTTGCTATGTGATCACCTACCGGGAGGAGTCCGGTCACTGGGAGCCAGGATCCGATACAAACTACACACCGAGCCCAGCGATCGGAGCCCGACAAGAGAACTACCGACAGTCCTGTGTACGATCAGATACTGAGAGCAGGGCAAGATCCACACTGTACACACAATCTACAACATAGAGTACACGATCCACACACTGCACAGGATCTACAACATAGAGTACACGATCCACACACTGTACAGGATCTACATAGAGGACACGATCCACACACTGTACAGGATCTACATAGAGGACACGATCCACACACTGCACAGGATCTACAACATAGAGTACACGATCCACACACTGCACAGGATCTACAACATAGAGTACACGATCCACACACTGCACAGGATCTACAACATAGAGTACACGATCCACACACTGCACAGGATCTACAACATAGAGTACACGATCCACCCTGCACAGGATCTACAACATAGAGTACACGATCCACCCTGCACAGGATCTACAACATAGAGTACACGATCCACACACTGTACAGGATCTACATAGAGTACACGATCTACACTGCACACAGGATCTACACTATCCACACTGCACAGGATCTACACTGCACACACTGAGTACACTGTGCTCAGGATCCTCAGCACACTATCCACAGACACAGGGATTACAGTACACAGAGCTTAGGATCCACACTGCACAACATGATTCACATTGCATAGTATTCCCAGAGAACAGGATACACACACACACACACACACACACACACACACAGTAGAGGATCTACTGAGCCCAGGATCCACTGAGTATAGGATCCACACTGCACATGATCCACACAGAACATGATCTACAGAGCAGGGGATCCACAGAGAACAGAAAGCACAGGGCACAGAACATCCCACACACCTGGCAGCCCCAACACACAGAGCTTCCCCTACACCAACCAGCTGGGATCTCAGGAGCACACAGTCCATATGGGCAGCAGCTCAGAACATATATTCCAGGCTGCCAAGGAATGGTATGTATCTTATGTGTCTATTCTATACTGAGCAGTAAATGTGTCTGGGATACCCTGCTGAGTACAGTCACCTTTTTTTTAATTGGTGGTTACTAACTGCAGATGCTGTGTATACTACTATTACTACTACTATTACCTACTACTACTGCTACTACTGCCACTACTAGTACTACTTTTACTGCTACTATAACTAATACTACTACTGCTACTATTACTACTACTCATACTACTACTGCTACTATTACTACTACTAATACTACTGCCACTACTATTGCTACTTTTACTGCTACTTTAGCTAATACTACTACTGCTACTATTACTACTACTACTGATACTATAAATACTACTATTACCACTACCGCTACTATTACCGCTACTAATACTACTGCCACTACTATTACTACTTTTACTGATACTATAACTAATACTACTACTGTTACTAATACTACTACTGCTACAATAACTACTACTGCTACTATTACTACTACTGCCACTACTATTACTACTTTTACTGCTACTAATACTACCACTGCTACTATTACTACTACTACTGATACTATAAATTCTACTATTACCACTACCGCTACTATTACTGCTACTAATACTACTATTGCTGCTATTACCAGTACTATTATTTCATACTACTAATACTACCGCCACTACTATTACTACTTTTACTGCTACTATAACTAACTGTTACTATTACTACTATTACTACTATTACTACTACTAATACTCCTACTGCTATAGAGAAGGCTGCAGATAGACAGATACAACTTATATAGGAGGATTTGTTTAATCTCTATGTATCACCTGAGGCCAGTCACTTCACTGAATATATGTGAGGGTTTACAACCACTTCTATGCATTAAAGTGTTTGTAAACAATGAAGATTTTTTTACCTTCATGCATTTTATGAAAAAGAAGTAATAAAAATTTTAAAAACATTGAAAAATAAATGATTACATTTTTTTTACATACTGTCATCAGTCAGTATCCCTGGTCCAGTTATATGATGATTCTGTACTGCAGTGGCAACAGTATAGAAAAGAACAAAAATTGTGAAAAACTTTATTTTCCAAAAAGTTGTGACAAAAAAATGGCAACTTTAGAAAACTCACCATGCCCTTTACTAAATACTTTGGAATGTCTACTTTCCAAAAAGGGGTCATTTGGGGGATATTTGGACTGTCCTGGCTTTTTTCGGGCCTCAAGAAATAAGATAGGCCTTCAGTACATCAGGATTGGTCAGTTGATATATATATATATACCATAGTTTGTGGACTCTATAACTTTCCTACAGACTAAATAATAAACACAGATTTAGGCCTCTTTCACACGGATGATCCGTATGTCCGTTTTTCATCCATCCGTTTTCGGATGAAAAACGGACATACAGTCATCCCTATGGAGCGTCGGATGTCAGCGGTGACATGTCCGCTGACATCCGACCCCGCTCCGATCCGAAAAGTGTAACGGAGGAAAAACCTACTTTTCCCTCCGTTTTCGGATCGGATCGGATGACGACGGACACTACGGACCGTCATCATCCGATCCCCCCATAGGGGAGAGCGGCGCTCTGACAGGTCCGTCGCTGCACAGTGTGCAGCGATGCACCTGTCATCTTCCTGCTCAGCGGGGATCGGCGGAGCGATCCCCGCTGAGCCAGCGGGTGTTCACGGGGCGGATCATGACTGATCTGCCCCGTGTGAAAGAGGCCTTAGGTTGATTTCACCAAAGAAATGTAGCAGAATACATTTTGACCTACATTTATGAAGAAAGATTATTTATTTGAAAATGTTTCTACAGAAACGTTTTTAACTACTTCAATACCGGGCACTTTTGCACCTTCCTGCCCAGGACAATTTTCAGCTTTCAGCGCTGTCGCACTTTGAATGACAATTGCGCGGTCATGTAACACTGTACCCAAACAATTATTATCATTTTCTTCCCACAAATAGAGCTTTATTTTGGTGGTATTTGATCACCTTTGCGGTTTTTATTTTTCGCGAAACAAATTAAAAAAGACCGACATTTTTGAAAAAAAACCTTTTTCTTCATTTATGTTAAAAATTTGGTTTTCTCCTTCACTGACGGGCACTGATGAGTCGGTACTGATGGGGCGGCACCGATGGGCACTGATGAGTTGGCACTGATAAGGTGGCACTGATGGGCACTGATGAGGAGGCACTGATATGTAGAATTGATGGGCACTGATAGGCAGCACTGATATGCAGCACTGATGGCTACTGACAGGCGGCACTGATGGGCACTGACTGGCAGCACTGATTGGCACTGACTGACAGGTGGCACTGATGGACACTAATAGATGGCACTGATTGGGCAGGTACTGACAGGTGTTAATGCTGGGCACTGATTGGCACTGTGATGGGCACTGATTGGCACTTTATTGGGCACTGGCAGGGGGTTATGATGGGGGGTTATGATGGGCCACACACTCGGCACCGATCGGCAGCTTATGGGTACATTTAATGGGGGCTGTGCTGATAATCAATGGGCTGATTATCAGCACAGACCCCCCCCCTCTGACAGGGAGAGCCGCCGATCGGCTCTCCCTGTCAGCGTGAACCAAGGAATGCTGTTTACCGGCACTTCCTGGTTCTCGCGATGATCAGCTGTGATTGGTCACAGCTGATCATGTGGTAAGAAGCCTCTGTCAGAGGCTTCTTATCACGTTCAGAGATGCGGCGTGTCAGACTGACACTCCACACTTGCGATCGCCGCGTTGTGCGCCCCCGTGGGCCTGCGCCAGCATGTTATCCTGCTGGACATCATATGACACCCAGTCAGGATAACAGAACCACTTCCCGGCCGTCATTCTGTTATAGGCCGGGCGGAAAGTGGTTAAAAACAGAAAAAAAAATTTTTTTCAATATTTTCGGTCTTTTTTTATTTATTTAGCAAGAAAATAAAAAACCCAATGGAGAATAAATACCACCAAAAGAAAGCTCTATTTATGTGAAATAAAATGCTAAAAAAGTCATTTGGGTACAGTGTTGCATGACTGTGCAATTGTCATTCAAAGCACTGAAAGCTGAAAACTGGGGTGGAAGGGGATGAAAGTGCCTGGTATTGAAATGATTAAGGAGGAGCGTCAAAAATAAAACGCAAGGGTTCACGTTACACCACTGGTGCACTCTGAAAAGCAATCTGCTGGTGATTGCTTTTCAGACATTTGACAAGTGGTGAAAAAGCCTTCCTCACTACTTGTGCTAACCCCTAAAAACCCACATAACTATGGCCCATTTCATGCTGTTCTGGTATGGATGCATTCAGTTGATTGGTTTGCGTTTGGTAGGCGATACTACCAACAAAATGTGACAGGGGGGTGATAGTATTTGCAGTGCAAAGAGTTTCGGAAGTAGCATGTATACACCTGTGTCTACTACTTTTGCAGCCTTAATTGATATTAACCACTTAAGGACCAGAAGATTTTCCCCCTTAATGACCAAGCCATTTTTTGAGATACGGCACTGCGTCACTTTAACTGACAATTGCACGGTCATGCGCCGCTGTACTCAAACAAAATTGACGTCCTTTTTTTCCCCCACAAATAGACCTTTCTTTTGGTGGTAGTTGATCACCTTTGCGGGTTTTATTTTTTTGTGCTATAAACAAAAAAAGAGCGACAATTTTGAAAGAAAAACAATATTTTTTACTTTTTGCCAAAATAAAATATCCCCCCCCCCCCCCCCCAAAAAAAAAAAATATTCTTCATCAGTTTTGGGCCAATATGTATTCTTCTACATATTTTTGGTAAAAAAATGTGCAAAAGTTATAGCGTCTACAAAATAGGGGATCGATTTATGGCATTTTTATTATTATTATTATTTTTTTTTTTTTTTGCTAGTAATGGTGGTGATCAGCGATTTTTAGCAGGACTGCGGCATTGCAGCGGACAGATCGGACACTTTTGAGACTTTTTTGGGACCAGTGACATTTATACAGCAATCAGTGCTATAAAAATTCACTGATTACTGTAGAAATGACACTGGCAGGGAAGGGGTTAACACTAGTGGTGATCAAAGGGTTAAATGTGTTCCTAACTGTGGGGGGAGTGGACTGACTGGGAGTACAGAGAGATCGCTGTTCCTAATCACAATCTGTACTTCCCTGTCAGAACAGGGATCTGTTTATTTACATTGACAGATCCCCGTTCTGGCTCTCTGTGGAGCGATCGCAGATGGCCGGCGATCATCGTGGCCGCCGGCCACGCTCATCAGCTCCCCCAGCGTGCCAGCCATAGCTCTTAAAGGAGCGTCGATTCGCGGGAATGAGCCGACCTGCCGCAGTATAATGACGGCGGCTGGTCAGCAAGTGGTTAAACCCAAAAGCAAAAATTTTTTATATGGCAGCTTACCAATTCTTAGATGTGATGGCAAACAATTGAATAGCCATAACTTCCCTTTTGATCAATTTAGACTCAGTTTCGATCAGATTTGTTCAAACTGAGTCAATTGGCGCGGAGGGGGGGGGGGGATTTTATCGATCAAACATCCAAAATGAAAGAAGGTTTGGCTTTAGGGCTCATTCATGCTGCAGCTCAAAAAAAGCTGCTTTTACAGCCATTTAAACTTTTATTTCAGCTTGAAGAAGCTTGTGCTTTTGTGTGCTCTTGTGCTTCTTCAAGCTTCTTTAAGCATAAGGGTTTTTTTTTTTAAACAAAATAAAAAGCTGGAACAAAGGTTTTTACGCATTTTTGAGCTTCTTTGAGCTTTTTTTAGCTCTGTTGAGCTTTTTTGAGCTCTTTGGGGCACTGGCTCCTATCAAAAATGCAATTTTGGTGGTGGTGGGGGGGGGGTTGTTTTTGCCTGTAGCAGCATATGCCTGAAAATGCCTGAAAAAGCCATAGTGTGCACTAGAGCTGGGAGATTTTCCACAAAAAAAAATCTGCGTTTTTCTTAAAAAAAACTCAATTCACGATTCAAATCAATTTTTTTTGGACACTGCGCCGGTCCTGAAGAGCTGCTGGCAGGAGTTTTTAGGCGAGGCCGTGGCTTCGGCCTAGTTCGTGGCATCCGGCCTCGCGGACTAGGCCGAAGCCACAGCCTCACCTAAAAACTCCTGCCCGCAGCTCTTCAGGACCGGCGCGGTGAAAAAAAATAATCTATAAAAATCGATTTGCTTAAATTTTGAATCGATTTGACCTCTCAACTCGATTCAAGATTTAAATTGATTTTTTTCCCAGCCATAGTGTGCATGGACACATTGGCTAACATGGAGGGGAGTTTCCAGGCAGAAAAAATGAGAGCTAAAAAGCCTGTAGGAGCCGCTTCTTTGCGCTTAACTGCTTAAAGCCCACCCACTGCATATATACTGCCGCAGGGCGGCTCTATTTCACGAAACAATGTACCTGTACGTTGTCTCTTGCAATAGATACTGTGGGTGCACGTGCCTGATTCACGGAGGAGGGGCCGATGCGAGTGTCTGGCGTACAGAGAGGCAGAACGGGGCTCTACCTATGTAAACAAGGCAGATCCCCGTTCTGACAGAGGACAACATGGAGATCTGCTGTTCCTAGTGATTAGGAACAGCGATCTCTGTGTTTTTCTTGTCAACACTTCCCAAACACAGTAAGAAAACACACTTATGCCCTGTACACACGGTCGGATTTTCCGACGGAAAATGTGTGATAGGACCTTGTTGTAGGAAATTCCGACCGTGTGTAGGCTCCATCACACATTTTCCATCGGATTTTCCAACACACAAAGTTTGAGAGCAGGATATAAAATTTTCCGACAACAAAACCCGTTGTTGGAAATTCCGATCGTGTGTACACAAATCCGATGGACAGAGTGCCACGCATGCTCAGAATAAATAAAGAGATGAAAGCTATTGGCCACTGCTACGTTTATAGTCCCGACGTACGTGTTTTACGTCACCGCGTTTAGAACGATCGGATTTTCCGACAACTTTGTGTGACCGTGTGTATGCAAGACAAGTTTGAGCCAACATCCGTCGAAAAAATCCTAGGATTTTGTTGTCGGAATGTCCGAACAAAGTCCGACCGTGTGTACGGGGCATTAACCCTTTTATTAACCCCTTCCCTGCCAGTGCTATTTATACAGCGATCAGTGCATTTTTTTTAGCACTAATCATTGTATTGGTGTCACTGGTC
Source organism: Aquarana catesbeiana (assembly GCF_042186555.1). NCBI lineage: Eukaryota > Metazoa > Chordata > Amphibia > Anura > Ranidae > Aquarana > Aquarana catesbeiana. The sequence goes on from NC_133324.1 coordinate 696,032,766, forward strand.
CCCAAAAAGTGTCACTTAGGGTCATATTTGTCCGCTACAATGTCGCAGTCCCGCTAAAAAATCGCTGATCACCGCCATTACCAGCAAGAACCATACAAAAAAAAATTAAAAGTCCATAAATCTATCCCGTAGTGTGTAGATGCTATAACTTTTGTGCAAACCAATCAATATACGCTTATTGGGATTTTTTTTTACCAAAAAAATATAGAATATATATCGGCCTAAACTGATGAAGAAATTAGTTTTTTTTTTTTTTTTTTTTTTGTTTTTGGATATGTTTTATAGCAGAAAGTAAAAAATATTGTTTTTTTTTTTTCAAAATTGTCAGTTTTTTTTTTGTTTATAGTGCAAAAAATAAAAACTGCAGAGGTAAGAAAAGAAAGCTCTATTTGTGGGAAAAAAAGGGCATCAATTTTATTTGGGTACAGTGTCGCACGACCGCGCAATTGTCAGTTAAAGTAACGCAGTCCTGTATCGCAAAAAATGGCCTAGTCATTAAGGGAGTAAATCCTTCCGGGGCTGAAGTGGTTAATAAGCTGCCATGTGCATGAGCCCTTAGATGTACTTTAACTTTTTTAGTCTTCAATGAAATGTGGAAGGCTTAGGACCTCTGTCAAGTTTTTAGTAGGCCCCCATTCATCTCTAGATTAAGAAACAAACAAGTACCCAGCAGATGTCTGCATGTGGCCGGGAAGACAGGATTGCTCAATTTCCTGCAGTTTTTAGAGTTGAAGATATTATCCAGTAGAAGGAGGAGATGTTTTATTTTAGGAAATTAAAGAAACAGAAGTTATTTTATTTCTGGTTTTCCATCACGTGTTTCTAAACCTCATTAGGAAAATGATAGCTGGAATCAGTTTTGGCCCTGTCCATCCGCAGTGCGTCCTTCCCAAAGAAGACCTTCATCCCTGAACAGACGGGCCTTAGACGCCATAGCTGTTCTACACAGCGGGTGTATTGAGGTGCCATCCACAACGAACGACACGCTAATACTAAATGAACGACACGCTAATACAAAATTGTGCGTTGCTTTAACCACTTGCCGACCGCCCCACAGCAGATTTACTGCTACAGGGCGGCCCACTGCGCAGGATCACGTAACAGGACAAATTTGAGAGGGTGAATCCCCTTAACGGGGGCACCAACAGCAATAAACACTGACAGGTGTTCTAATCCCTTTCCACATCCAAAAGTAAAAAAAAAAAAAAGTTATACTTTAACCGCTTGCCGACCTTATACTGTATACATACGGCGGCAAGGCGGCTCTCCTGTGCAGGGTCACGTACCTAGCACGTGATCCTGCACTTCCTGGTCCGGGGCACGCATGCATACCGCCGGCAACCCGCTCCTGCTGTGATTGGACACAGCGGGAACCAATCAGCAGGTCCGGCGATCGTTTCTGGACACAAGCAGAATGGCGGTCTGCCTATGTATACTGCTTTCTGTCAGTAGGAAAGGTATTAATCCTGTGTTTCTGCAAAGCAGGAACACAGATCTCTGCCTTCCCACAGTACAAGCACCTCCCACACCGTAGTAAAGCACAGGTTAGGCACACAGTTAACCCTTTGATCGCCCCTGATGTTAACCCCTTCCCAGCCAGTGTCATTAGTACAGTGACAGTGCATATTTTTAGCACTGACCACTGTATTAGTCTCACTGGTTTCCAAAAAAGTGTCAAAAGTGTCACTTAGGGGGTTATGTATGAAAGGCAAATCCACTTTGAAATTGCACTGAAAGTGCACTTGGAAGTGCAGTCGCTGTAGATCCGAGGGGGACATGCAAGGAAAATAAAAAAAACAGCATTTTAACTTGCACATGATTGGATGACAAAATCAGCAGAGCTTTCCCTCATTTCAGATCTACCCCTCAGATTTACAGCAACTGCACTTCCAAGTGCACTTTCAGTGCAAAGTGGATTTGCCTTTCGTAAATAACCCCCTTAGAGTCCCCATTTGTCCACCGCATTGTCGCAGCCCCGCTATAAATTGCTGATCGCCACCATTACTAGTAAGAAATAAATAAATAAAAATTCCATAAATATATCCCATAGTTTGTAGATGCTATTGTTTTGCGCAAACCAATCAATATACGCTTATTGGGATTTTTTTTTACCAAAAATATGTAGCAGAATACATGAAGTAGTTTGATTTTTTACATTTTTTTATTGGATAGTTTTTTAGCAGAAAGTAAAAAATATGTTGTTTTTTTTTAAACTGTCAGTCTTTTTTTGTTTATAGCACAAAAAATATTAAACAGCAGAAGTAATCAAATGCCACCAAAAGAAAGCTCTATTTGTGGGTAAAAAAGAACATACATTCTATTTGGTTATAGCGTCGCACGATCGCGCAATTGTCAGTTAAAGTAACACAGTGCCGTTTTACAAAACATGGCCTGGTCATGAAGTGGAGTAAACCTTTCGGAGCTGAAGTGGTTAAGTTTTGATAATAAAACCTCAAAGCTGATTGGTTTCTATGCAAAGCTCCAGAAAATTTCCTTTCAGAACAGGAAGTGATGCAAAATCAATAAACTGGCACAAAGAGAAAAACACAATCCCTGGAATTCATAAAAATGATTGCAGACACTTTTTAGAGTTCCGTCACACCGCTACATGACAAATGTCGGTGCTCTCAACAGATTTGTGTATCTGTTAGGAAAATGTATATGAATTTGTCGCAGGAAGCGGGGACTGAGCCCGGACTGTCAGTAACTCTGGGCTCCCTGCTGGCAACTGCGTATGTCTCACAGACAGACAGGCACTGTGGCCAAGGAGCTTTGTTGTGTGGTGGGCCTAATGGAGAACTCTTACACTAGATCCTCATCAGGTCCACCTGCTGTGGTTGACAGTGGAATGCAATGGGTATTTTCCATAGCCGCTGTTCAGTCCAATCCACCTTCTGTCTGTCACTCAGAATCAGGCTCCCCCCACATTGTTTATTGGTTGCTATGATGCTGACAGCCTGCATCCTAGCAACCAATAAAGCAAATGTACTACAAAATAAGAAAAAGTAAACAAACAACACCTCTGACCACTCTCCATACGCCAACTTTTCAGTTATCTGGTAACTGACAGCAATTCTTTTTAAATTTGTGGTAGCGGATCGACACATTGTCAAAGTGGTACAAATAATAACAACCTGAATCTGTTGCATCAATCAGAATGGTTACCAAACCTACTGCAAATGCTTTTATAATTAGACACAGGACTGTAAAGAACCAATACCACCGGAAAAATGTTGCAAATTGAATACCCCCAGGAGTAGTGTGAGATTAGAACTTTTGGCAATGTCTAAAGGCCCGTACACACGATACGAAAATCGGAGGAAAATTTTTGTCCGATGTGCCATCTGCCGATTTTCGGATTGTTAGTATGGTGCTTTCGACAGCCGATTCCATTTTTTTTTGTCTGACAAAAGCTGGATGTGCAGACTATAAAATTGTTGTTGTATGTGAACTCAACGCCTGATGTTCGTTTAACCAGTGCGGTTTTCGTAAAAAAAAAAATTGTAAGAGCAAGACTACACATATTTAGAAACAAAAGAATACGTACAAAACTATTGAACACATTACGTCACTTCTGAAGTTGAATTCTGTCGTACGAGAATTTTCATATGGTGAGTAACCTCTTCACTTTCAACGTGAGACTAGCATGAGGCTTTAATTGCTGTTCAAGGCATTCTATGAGCATCACGGTTAAAGAAAGTGAGGGAAAATCTCCCCAGTAGAGTCACAAACAAAATATAAATTGGCTGAAGTTACTCTTTGTATTTTTTTTTTTGTAGTTTCTTTTCACTGATATATGTAACCTGAATCCATGGCCTTGTGTTCACCTTCTTTGTATTGCAGTGATGTTAAGAAATGCCAGCAGATCATTGAAGAAGAAGGTCTTTCAATTGTAGGAAGTTATGATGAAAAGGGACACACACCAGTTCATTGGGCTGCTCTGGCTGGATCTGTCGAGCTGATTGGACTATTTGTGGACAGTAAGGGACCGGTGGACCTGCCTAGCCAATCTGAGTCCGGTCAACACCCTATACACTGGGCTGCAGTAAATGGGTGCATTGCTGTGGTGGACCTGCTTGTGAAGGCAGGAGTTTCACTAGACGTGGAAGACCAGAAAGGTTGCACACCTTTAATCACAGCTGCACAATATGGACAAACTGCACTCTGCTGCTACCTGATTGGAAAAGGTGCCAAAGTACATTTATGTGATTTAGAGGGAGACAATGCACTGCACTGGGCAGCTTTTAAAGGTGAGTTTATATACAAATGGTTTTATTCATATCTAATAACAAAATATCTGTTGTGCCAGCAACAGGAATGCCGCTGCGCAAGATGCAAAATAATATTTTTCCTATATTAACATAGCCGGCAAGAGAGAGTTCTATTCTGACATGTTTTGTGCTAAGCACAGCACTTTCTCAAAATGTTGTGCCTAGTGCAAAACATGTCAGAATAAAGTCTGTTGCTGTTGGCTATGTAAATAAATGAAGAATATTATTTTGCATCCCTGTGTGCGGCATTCCTGTTGCAGGCACAATCTAAGCCATAGCCTGATCTTTCCTGGAGTAACTTGTAACATTTAACAAATGATCTGTGTTTAGCATAAGATGAGTCTATGTTTAACAAATATGTATTTTATCCCACATTGCATGTCTTATTCAAATTCAGTGTCTGATGTTTTTATTAATTATAATACAGGATTTATATAGGGCCGACAGTTTACGCAGCACTTTACAACATAAGGGCAACGTAACTTTGTGGCTGCTATATTTAGGCTTCTTCACACTGGCATTGTTAAACCTGTAAAAAACAGGTCAACCAAAAAAAAAATAAACACTCCAGTTCTCATCCATGGTGCTCCAGGAGAAAATTAGGCGTGCAATGCTTCTTTAGGTGCAGCCCTCCGCAGCTCAGGAAATCAACTGTAAAAAACACACACAAGAGGGCGCAACTCCTCATGCATTACCACCACACAATGTATTAAATTCCAAATAACAAATGGATACTCACAAACATATACAATCGACAGGCTTTTAACTCATATGCTTCAGCCTTAGCCGGTAAGTGTCATCACGAGTTGAGCGCTGAGGAAGGGGGAATGACTCCCGAAACACATTGGCTTTTACATCTGATGTTTTTGCCCAAGGCTGAAGCATATGAGTTACACGTCTATTGATTTTATATGTTTGTGAGTATCCATTTGTTACTTGGAATTTCATAAATTATGTGGTGGTAATGCATGAGGAGTTGCATCCTCTTGTGTGTGTTTTTTGCAGTTGATTAGAGATTTCCCGATCTGTGGAGGACTGCACCTGAATAAGCATTGTGCACCTTATTATCTCCTGGAGCACCGTGGATGAATGCTGGAGTTTTTATTTTTTGGTTGAGAGACAGTGTCAACCCTGTGTTTATATGCATTTAGAGGACATTTCTAAACACATATAAAAGTAATGATTTTTTTTCGTCCATTCACACTAAGCATTTACATGTGTTTAGGTGCAGTCAGTTTAACTACACTATATTACCAAAAGTATTGGGACGCCTGCCTTTACACGCACATGAACTTTAATGGCATCCCAGTCTTAGTCCATAGGGTTCAAAATTGAGTTAGCCCACCCTTTGCAGCTATAACAGCTTCAACTCTTCTGGGAAGTCTGTCAACAAGGCTTGGGAGTGTGTCTATGGGAATGTTTGACCATTCTTCCAAAAGCGCATTTGTGAGGTCAGGTACTGATGTGGACGAGAAGGCCTGGCTCGCAGTGTCCGATCTAATTCATCCCAAAGGTGTTCTATGAGGTTAAGGTCAGGACTCTGTGCAGGCCAGTCAAGTTGCTCCACCCCAAACTCGCTCATCCATGTCTTTATGGACCTTGCTTTGTGCACGGGTGAGCAGTCATGTTGGAACAGGAAGGGGCCATCCCCAAATGATTTGGACCAGTGCACAAAGCAAGGTCCATAAAGACATGGATGAGCGAATTTGGGGTGGAGGAACTTGACTGGCCTGCACAGAGTCCTGACCTAAACTCGATAGAACACCTTTGGGATGAATTTGAGTGGAGACTGTGAGCCAAGCCTTCTCATCCAACATCAGTGCCTGACCTCACAAATGTTCTTCTGAAAAAAGAATGGTCAAACATTCCCATAGACACACTCCTAAACCTTGTGGGCAGCCTTCCCAGAAGAGTTGAAGCTGTTATAGCTGCAAAGGGTGGGCCAACTCAATATTCAACCTTATGGACTAAGACTGGGATGTCATTAAAGTTCATGTGCGTGTAAAGACAGGTGTCACAATAAATTTGGTAATATAGTGTATGTTTAGAGAAAATAGAATTCTGTGCATACAGGGTCCGATTAGAAACACTAAATGCTAATAAACCTTCTCTAAAGCAAGAACATCTAAATGCAGGAAAAAGTGATCTGGGATTCATAATATTTGTTTGTACTTCCCAGATGACTTCCAGCGTTTACAAAATCTATACACTGGAGTGCCAGTGTGAATGAGACCTCTAGTCATTTTTATAAATCACAATGAAGAAATGAGAGCAAGATGACACAAGAGCTGCCATGTATTTATCTAACTTTGTGTTTCCCTCACTTTGCCCAGCTGTGTATGACCACCAGAGTCTTTGTAGTATCCGATCATCAAATGAGTGAATTATTATTTATGACCACATGTCCCACCAGGGGAGGACTGGAAACCCTTGATTTGGGGGGCAAACACAACAAACACAACCGACTAGCCCTTTCATGTTAGGGACAGATTTCCATGGACTAAAGAAAGTGTCCAATGCAAAGTGTGCCACAGTGCCTTATTGATTTTGGGGCATGGTAAAACCTTCGCATTCCTTATGGACATGTTTGGGGTTTTTTTTGTGACACACCTTTTCACATCTTCCAGGATCCACTTCCCATGTGGTTCTTAGTATTCAGACACACACAATCTTTGATTCGTAAAGGAAGTTGGTACTGTAGGATTTCCCTTCTCCAGACATTGTGATCACAGGTCTGATCTAGGTAGCTATATAATGCCTAGCAAGTTCCACCTACTGTAGGTCATGTTCTGATGGAGCTTTGAATGGGGTTTTATCTCCACTCAGGTCCACCAGCCCATCATATTATTGTCCATGTCAAATAAAGAAACCATTTGTTCCAAAGTCTGTTCAATCTTGATGGTAAAATCCAGAGCCCATGTGTAAGTTATAATTGTGCCTGTATTCTACCTCTAAAGCCCACAAATTATATTTTGTACACATACCAGTGGTTTGCGTAGGATAGCGTGCCTCTTTTTTTAGAGCAACCGAACCAATTTCTTCTCAAATTCCTTAAATATATTACACATATCTCTGTGCTCATCTGAGTGTGCAGAAAATGTGGAATTTTGTTCTACACCTAGCTGATACGGTTTGATTTCTGGGAAAATCACACAGAACATGTACAGGCATATCTTAGGGAGACTCCTTACTGACTAAACACACTGTACAGACACATGGAGAAGCTTGTAATATTGTCTGACATGTCTGTTGATTGTGGAGCTTCTTTACCGTAATTCAGTAACCTAAAATCAATTGGTGCATCTTGGTGTCAGTCAGTGATGCACTTTTTCAGCTTTTAGTTATTGATTTTAAAGCTGAGCTGGTTCCTAATTAATCTATGTTAGCTTTTATATGAACAACAGCTTAGACTATGCTATATCATGCATAAAATCATAGAACTGTCTATAGAATTTAGGCAGAACTCCAGGCAAATAAAAAAAAAAAAAAAAAAAACACTGTTTAAAATAGTGAAGATTTCATAAAAAGTGAGATTTAGCAGAAAAAAATCACTACAGCTTTAGTCACATCACTTACCTGTAATGAAATATGTCCCACATTGTGCAGGCATTGTGCATTCTGTAGAAATCTTCACTATAGGGCTGCCCTGTCCTCTTCCTGCTGCTGAACTTAATAGCTTTGGTTCTCCGGACTCAGCTGCACTAAAGGTGAGCCAACAGAGACAATCTGCCTCCTTCCTCCTTCTCCGTTAAGAAAAATTCTATCACTGATTACACTGCCTGTAACAGCATCTGGGAATGGGGAAGAGCCTGATCAGTCACAACATTATCTCTTTCAATCAAACATGGTGTTACAAACAATGTTATCAGTGATAGAACTTTTCTTAGTGGAGAAGAGGGCAGGCAGGGACATGTCCCCATCAGACCATCTGTACTTTTGTTCTGCCTGAAGATGACTATTAAGGTGATAAAAGGTCAAAGACAGGAAGAGGACAGGCATCCCTGCAGTGAAGTTTTCTCCAGGATCCTGCTGCCTTTGCAATGTGAGCCATATTTTATTACAGATAAGTGATGTGGCTAAAGTGGTAGGGATTTATATTTTTTTTTTAGCTAAACTTAAAGGATAAGTCCACCTTAACATGAAAATCGCTGCTACATCTACAGACATCCACGATATAAGCCTAACCTATCTAGCCCTCTAAAGAAGAAATCGGTATACATACCTTTTTTTAAGCTGATCCAATCCGATCTGCAGCGGCGGAAGCTCTGCAGAGGACTCAGCCGACAACGGCTGTGAAATGACTGGTAAGTGACATCACCCATAGACTTACTATGGGGCTGCCGTTGTCGGCTGTGTCCTCTGCACCCGCCTACACAGCGAAACTGCAGCTGACAGCTCAGCGTGGGATCAGGTTGGATCAGTTTCAAAAAAGTATGTATACTGATTTCTTCTTTACAGGGTTAGATAGGTTAGTGTTAAATTGTGGATGTCTGTAGATGTAGAAATTTTAGTGTTAGGGTGCACTTATCCTTTAAAGTGGTATTAAAGGTTCGGCTTTTTAAAAAACAAACATGCAGTGGTTTTGCACAGGCACCCCCAATCCTCCTCTTCTTGGGTCCCCCAATGGGGCTCCTGGCTCCTCCCCCTTTAACCAGTGCAACCCAATAGCAAGCCACGTCCTATGGGGGCACTGGTGTATGCTTGCTCCTGAGTCCTGCTCTATGCATCCAAAAGACAGATAGAGCCGTGGCTCACCCATGCCCTCCAGTCTCCTCATTGGCTCACTGGCTGTGATTGACAAGAGTGGGAGCCAATGGCTCCTGCTGCTGTCTCAGCTAATGAAGAGAGAGAGTCCTGGGACAACCCAGGCTCTTGTGCACATCGGGTTGTGGGTAGGAGTAGCACACAGAAGGTTTTTTACCTTCATGCATAGAATAAAAAACCTCCAGCCTTTACAATCACTTTAAGCTTTAACATATCATTAAAGTGACTCTGTTGCTATTGAATTTTTTTTTTTTAAGACTGGACATAATTACTTTTCCTGCTGCCTGTGCCACTGCACCTAGCTCAAATACTGAGAAATCTTCTGGTGATGCCCTCTCTTAAATCAATACTTGTGGGTTCTTTGGTCTCCTTGGGCACCCCACTGCTCTCGCTGATTCCCGACCTTCACTCATTACAGAATACAAAAGTGACATAAAAGTCATCCGGAGGAACTGGTGAGAGCTGCGGGAGGGAACTTGGGAGATCGACACTTCTGCAAGTGTTGGTTTCAGTACCATTTTCTGCAGCAGATTTCTCAGCGTTGGTGTGGCACAGGCAGAAGAAAAGGTAAGTATGTCCTGTCTCCTTTTACAGGCTGGCCTTGCTTTAAACAATTTTCCGAAGCGACAGGACCACTTTACATTTTTTTATGTTCAGATAGTACAAGTACATAAAATATTCTTGATAGCAGTCTCCTGCAGTTCGCTGCACAACAGAGTTAACATCACTTTGTTACATAAAAGGGAATTTCTAATATCAACTATTCCTGCAAAAAAGACATTTAAAGTGATACTAAACACATGCTGTTTAATTTATATTTCCCCTTCTATTTCTGTATTTGGATGATGGCATTGTAATTATTTTAACTAAAAAAAAAATCTAAGTACCTTTTTCCTCTTCGATATACAGCTGTCACATGACCCAGATCTTTCCCAGCCTGTCTTGTCTGCAGGGAAACATAAGCAGGAGGAGCATCTAGTCCTCTGCTACTGGTCATATGTTCAAAATAAAAAAAAACAGCCTTTGCGAGACAGAGTAAAAATAAATAATTCGTATCAATAAACTGTTTTAAATCATCATACAAATATACTGTATATTTGAAATCAAATCTTTATTATTTTTTGGCAAAAACATGGTGTGGGCAGATTTCTGCCAGCCACAGGCTGTGTCATGCGCCTCCCTCCTGTGTATTAGCATAAGAGGGAGGTGAAGCCCCCACCAATCTACATGTAATTTCCCATCCCCATTGTGTTTAGCTGATTAGTAGCATGGAGGAGGAGGGGAGTGGACTGTAATTTACCACTGTGTAAACACCCTCATGTGTGACTCTATAGACATTTGATGTCATACATTCCAGGAGTCATTAGGGGAGGAGGAGGGACTTTCTCAGCTAAGCACACCCTCCTGCCTGCATGCCTGAGCTAAGGGCAGGTGGATTCCAGGAAGCGAACGCTACATGAATTATCTGTCCTTACTCAAGATGGCACAAAAATGCTAGGAGAGTGATTTCTCAACAGAGTAAAGAAAAGGAACATGGATGGATGGGTGAGGCTGCATTTTCAGTTTGTGGTGCTTAGATACAGTTTAGTTCAGGTTTCTTTGACACCTGTTTGATACCATAATGACTGGTCCTGTTTATTGGCAGTCACAAATACAATTGCATGATGCCCAACTGGCAGCTTCAGTCACTGCGACACCTGCATGATGCCATAAGAACAGGTCCTTATTGGTGAAAGCTTCAGTCACTACTTACATCTGTATGTTGTTATGATGACAAGTTCTTCTTAAGGGCAAGATCAGTTAATACTACACTTTGCATCATGTCATAATGACAGGTCCTTTGGTCATGCAGCTTCAAATAAAGAGTGATATAATGATATGTTACTGACTGATGCTATACTGTGTTATTTACTGGTAGCTTTAGTCACTAACACGCCTTCCTGATGCCATAATAGTAGTGTGTGTGACTATGGTAGGAATTTAGAGTGTAAGCTGCTCTGTTGTGAGCGGCCCTTACATCAAAAGCAGTACTTGTGACTACACTAGGTTGGATCAAAATCATATCCAGAGTCAATGTAAAACTAAAGGCAAACCTTTTTTCTTAGTTTCGGATAGAGTGGAGAGGGATTAGAACACTTTTCACTTTTTATTGCTGCCTGTGTCCCCGTTAAAAGCATTCCAGTGATGCATTGTCATTAATGGAGGCCGCTACCACCTTCACCCATCTTCCTTCTGGGTTCGCGGATTCCGGCTGTGTGACTGGCAAGAGCCGCAATGATGTCACTCCTGCGCATGCGTGGGGGAGGTGCCGTAAACGAGTTGCCATTCCTTCAGAGCGTATGCACCGATGATATTATCGGCTGCACATATAGTAAATATCTCCTAAACAGTGCACGTTTAGGAGATATTTACAGTACCTAGAGGTAAGCCTTATTACAGGCTTACCTCTAGGTACAAGTCAGTGATTGAAGCTTACAACCACTTTAACCACCTCAATACAGTACACTTACACCCCCTTCCTGCCCAGACCAATTTTCAGCTTTCAGCGCTCTCACAGTTTGAATGACAATTACTCAGTCATGCAACACTGTACCCATATGAAACTTGCGTCCTTTTTTTCACACAAATAGAGCTTTCTTTTGGTGGTATTTAATCACTAGTGGGTTTTTATTTTGTATTATGTGCTATAAATAAAAAATGCCTTTTTCTTTGTTTCTGTCATAAAATTTTGCTATTAAGTAATTTTTCTTCATAAATTTTGGCAAAGATTTATACTGCTACATATCTTTGGTAAAAGTAACCCAAATTAGTGTATATTATTTGGTCTTTGTGAAAGTTATAGGGTCTACAAACTATGGTGCCAATCACTGAAAATTGATCACATCTGATCAGGCCTTCAGTACATCAGGTGAATCTCATTTCTTGAGACACTAACAAGTCAGAAAAGTACAAATACCCCCCAAATGACCCCTTTTTAGAAAGTAGACATTCCAAGGTATTAAGTAAGTAGGATAGTGAATTTTTTAAGTTGTAATTTTTTTCCCACAATACAATTCTTTGCAAAATGAAGATTTTTTTTTTTTTTTTTTTTTTTTTTTACAAAATTGTCAAATTATCAATTTATTTCTCACACACGGCATATGCATCCAACAAATTACACCCCAAAATACATTCTGCTACTCTTCCCGAGTATGGCGATACCACATGTGTGAGACTTTTACAGAGCCTGGCCACATACAGAGGCCCAACATTGAAGTAGCACCTTCAGGCGTTCTACGAGCATAAATGACACATCTCATTTCTCAACCACCTATTACACTTTTGAAGCCCCTGGAGCACCAGGACAATGGAATTACCCACAAAATGACCCCATTTTGGAAAGCAAACACCCCAACATATATTCTATGAGGCATGGGCTGCAAATAGATACTCGGGTACTCTGATGGTCTGGAGACAGGTACTCGGGTAACTTGATGAGCTGCAGACAGGTACTCGGGTACTCTGATGGGCTGGTGACAGGTACTCGGTTACTCTGATGGGCTGGTGACAGGTATTCAGTTACTCTGATGGGCTGGTGACAGGTACTTGGGTACTCTGATAGGCTGGTGACAGGGCCGTCATATGACGCCCTCCCAGAATGAGAGACGCGCCACCTGGTCGTCATATGACAACCGGCGGGCGTCAAGAGGTTAAGGAGATTTACCCTCTCTATTTGTCCTGTTTACCATTATCATTGAGGCCTCATGCACACTGGACGTTAAAATAACGTTATAAAAACGCCAGTAGCTTTGCAGTGATTTTTTTCAACATTTTTCAACGTTTTTCCGCGTTAGTGTTTTTTTAGGGTTTTTTTTTTTTTTTTTTTAACATTTTTAATTTTTTTTTTCAATGGATCAAAAACGTCCAAAAACGCTGGTGAGACGCATTTTTGAACGTCTATCAGTGTTTTTTGACGTTAGAGCGTTTTAGCGAAAACAGCAACTCCTCTCAGAACCCACTAGTTTTGGGGGTTTTTTTAAAGCCAAAAAACACCCCAGCCAAAACATGCTGATAACAGCCTACGTGTGCATGGACACCTAGGATAACATGATGGGGAGTCTATTGACTGTAGAAAAAAAACGTCTGAAGCCAAAAACAACTGCTGTAAAAACGTTCAGTGTACATGAGGCCTGAGGATCATGCACACTATAAAACACTAACGCGGAAAACCGCTAAAAAATGCTAATAAACGCTAAAAACCGCTATTGCAAAAATGTTAAAAAACGTTGAAAAACTCATTGCAAAGCTACTGCCATTTTTATAATGTTATTTTAATGTCCAGTGTGCATGAGGCCTAAAAGTGAATGTAAAGAAAATCCCAACCTCTGGGTTGTCCCTAGAAAAGTAAGGCTCGATTCACACCTATGCATGTTGCTTTTGAGCGTTTTTGGAGGGTTTTTTTTCATGCTTGCCACGTTTTTGAGCAGCGTTTTTGCCGCGATTTTGCCGCGATTTGCGTTTTTTTTTTTTTTTTTTTTTACAGTTTTTTTTTACAGTCTTAAAAAAAATTAAAAAAAAAAAAATTAAAAAAGAACGGCAAAAACGCATCAAAAACGCACCAAAAACGCATCAAAAACGCTGCAAAAACGGTGCACTTGCGTTTTTGATGCTTGTCCATTGAATTCTATTACATGCAAAACGCTGCATTTTGCATGAAAAAAAGTCCCTGACCCTTTCCAAAAATGCAGAGAAACAAAAAGGCATTGATGTGAACATGTTCCATAGGAACCCATGTTAAAAAATTCCCGTGCATTTCTGCAAAATGCATCAAAAAACGCGCTAGTGTGAATGGAGCCTAATAGAGGGAAAATCTTCCAATAGGGACACTAGTTCTGGTGACCTGGGGGTCCCCAAGGAATACCCTTAATATCCCGGGATTTCCTCTCACTTCCTATTTGGCTTTGGGACAGGAAGTGAAGGGAAATCCCCGCCATGGGACACGGATGGTGAAAAAAAAAATCTAACACCCTCCCTTGCTCTATCCAAAATGAAAAAGAAAGTTTTTCCTATAGTTCTACTTTAACTTCCTACATATGAAAAGTTGGATTCCTAGTGACATTAGATAAAGATAGAACAGTTGGTGGGATGAAAGTTACCTGTTCAAAAGGATTGCCGATGTATTGATGGGTGAGGCTTAGATGGCATATAGCAGGGCTCAAAATTTCAAGTCCTGAGCTACCAGCCAGGCCTCAAGGGTGACTCGCCACCAGTTGCCCCAGCCCGCCCGCCCCTAATTCCGCCCCTAAACACGCCCTCATAAATTCTCATGAAATGACACTTAAATGTTTTATGCAGAATTAAGTTATAAATATTAACAACAACAACAACTTTATCTGTGCCCACCAATGTAGGCTGCCTGTGCCCACCAATGTAGCCATGTGCCCACTATGCAGCCTTGTGTCGACCAATGCAGCCGTGTGTCCACCAATGCAGCCTTGTGCCCACCAATGCAGTTGTGTGCCCACCAATGCAGCCTTGTGCCCACCAATGCAGCCATGGGCCCACTATGCAGCCTTGTGTCCACCAATGCAGCTGTGTGTCCACCATGCAGCCTTGTGCCCACCATGCAGCCTTGTGCCCACCATGCAGCCGTGTGCCCACCACACAGCCATGTGTCCACCACGCAGCCTTGTGTCCACCAATGCAGCCTTGTGTCCACCAATGCAGCTATGTGCCCACTATGCAGCCTTGTGCCCACCATTCAACCTGTGTTCACTATGCAGCCTACCTGTGCAGGGGAGGAGAGAAACAGGAGGGCCGGCAAGGTGATCAGAGCACAGGGAACACAGCGATAACAGCTTTAATTTCAATTGCCGTGTTCCCGCCCCTCAACGTTATTTGATTGACAGATCACCCGATCACCTGTACCTATGCCTCCAATTCTTCCCCCTCCCCCCCATTCTATCATACCTATGCCTCCAATTCCGCCCCCTCCCCCCATTCTATCATACCTATGCCTCCAATTCTGCCCCCCTCCCCCCCATTCTATCATATGGTATGATAGATTGGGGGGAGGTGGAATTGGAGGCATAGGTATGATAGAATGGGGGAGGGCTGGCAGAATTGGTGGCATAGGTATGATAGAATGGGGGAGGGCTGGCAGAATTTGTGGCATAGGTATAATGGATTTTGGGGGGGGTGATTCGATTCAGACCTATGCCTCCAATTAATCCCCCTCCAATACAGCAGATATGTGCTCTCAATCCCCATTTACTCCCAGCAAACTTCTTGTTCAATCCCCCAGTGCCTCCAGAACATCACAACAGAGTGTCACATTATCACATACCATTGTCCTGCAGCCACGGGGGTCAGGCATCGGTGCACTCCTTGGATGTGTGGGAGATGGAGAGGTGCGGTCCCAGGCAGCTGGTACACTTGTCCAATAATCTGACCGTGTTTACAAGGCTTTAGGCCCCTTTCACATTGGGGCAGTTTGCAGGCGCTATTGCGCTAAAAATAGCGCCTGCAAACCGACCTGAAACTGCTGCTGTTGTGTCTCCAGTGTGAAAGCCTGAGGGCTTTCACACTGGAGCGGTGCACTGGCAGGAGGGGAAAAAAAATCCTGCAAACAGCATCTTTGGAGCAGTGAAGGAGCGGTGTATACACCGCTCCTTCACCGCTCCTGCCCATTGAAATCAATGGGGCAGCGCGGCTATACCGCCGGCATAGTGCCACTGTAGCTGCGCGTTGCGGGCGGTTTTAACCCTTTTTTCGGCCGCTAGCGGAGGTTAAAACCGCCCCGCTAGCAGCCAAATACTGCCGCTAAATTGACGACAAACCCCCGATAAAAATAGCGGCGTTTTACCACCGACGCCCCCGCCGCCCCAGTGTGAAAGGGCCTTAGTGTACCAATTTAACATAATTCTATCCCTTTGAAGTATAATATACTGTATACAGTAAATAGCATACTTGTTTAAATGTAATATTTGTGCTTTTGTAAAACAGGGAGGATCAAAGTTATACAAGACTGTAAATAAGTGCTTTACACAGAAAAAAATATATTGATACTACATCAGTTTATATTCATTGCACTTGTAGAACATTGTATGTTGGATATGTTCAGTTCTTTTGCTACCTTTCGTTGATTTAAGCATACTTTAAACTGAGATCGATGACAGTGTCGTCACTGTTATCATTGTCAGGTATCACAAAAGAAGGTCAATGGGGAGTCCCATCAAAATTTTGTTGTGGGTCTCCATGATATGTAGTTTCACCCCTTTATTTTATAACATTTTACTTTTAACACCATTAATTGCACAATATGAGCAGTATACACAGGGAAGTGACAGGTACTCTTTGGACACATCAGTGGTATAAATACTGATTTAGCAGTCATCACAAAAAAAGGAATGAAAGAAGCAGAGTGAAACCTTAGAAGTACACAGAGCCGAGGATAAGAAGCACATGGGCTGTAGGCATCTGTAGTTAATCAAAGAAATATTTTGTTACACAATTGGAAGAACAGTTTAATGCTTAGGCATTTTCAGGAAGCATGTTCTGTATAAGTGCAATAAAATGTTTAGCTATGTCAAAGTAATTTAAAAAATAAATATACAATCTAATATACAATATAAGGTTGACCTTATTTAATCAATCTTTTTAAATCAATAACCATTTTATTTTGCTATATTATATTTACTAAATAGTTTCAATAGACATGACTAATGTATGGGAAACTCTAGAATAAAAACATAATGCAAAGAGGATGCTTGGTGTCAATATTGTAATTGACTTTCCATACAAAGGAAATTACACGATGAAAGTCAATGGGGCCCAATAAGAAGAGATTTAAAACGGTATTAAAAACAAACATTTATTATATTGCAGCTTATTATTTCTTAGATGTGATGGCTGCAATAGTTTCCTGTTTAAGGCTTTCTTAATTCTATTTTCAGCTGACGATCCGGCCATTTTTCAGAAGCTCAAGTTCTCCAGCAGAATGTATGAGATTTCATGGATGAGACAAATTACTTAACACTGGCAGGGGTGATTAAAATGATCAGATTTTATTTGGGCATGCAAAATCTTTATCCCAAAAGGAAAAAAAAAACTGTTTGCTGTAACTGATTATAAGTTGATAATGTCTGGTAAGCTGCAACATAAAGACATTTTTGATTTTGGGTTTAATATCGCTTTAACCACTTGCCGACCAGTGCGTGACGATATATGTTGGCACAATGGCACGACTGCACAATTGGGCGTACAGGTAGGTCCCCTTTAAGAAGCGGCATTGTGGGCGCGACGCCGGCGTTCAGCGCGTACGCCCCCCGTGTGCTCCCAGGACCCGCGCCCGCCGGATGTAAACAAGGCATTTCCCCGTTCTGCCGAGTGACAAGACAGAGATCTACTGCTCCCTGTCATCGGGAGCAGTGATCGCTGTCATGTCCTAGGTAGCCCACCCACCCCACAGTTAGAATCACTCCCTAGAACACACTTAACCCCTTAATCGCTCCCTAGTGTTTAACCACTTCCCTGCCAGTATCATTTACACAGTAATCAGTGCATTTTTATAGTACTGATCACTGTATAAATGACAATGGTCCCAAAATAGTGTCAGACGTGTCTGATCTGCCCGCCATAATGTTGCAGTCACGATAAAAATCACAGATCACCGCCATTACTAATAAAAAAAAATACTAATGATAAAAATGCCATAAATCTATCCTCTATTTTGTAGATGCTATAACTTTTGCACAAACCAATCAATATGCGCTTATTGCAATTTTTTTTTACCAAAAATACATAGAAGAATACATATTGGCCTAAACTGAGGAAAAATTTGTTTTTTTATATATTTTTGGGGGATATTTATTATAGCAAAAAGTAAAAAATATTGCTTTTTTTTTCAAAATTGTCGCTCTTTTTTTTGTTTATAGCGCAAAGAATAAAAACCGCAGGGGTGATCAAATACCACCAAAAGAAAGCTCTATTTGTGGGAAAAAAGGACGTCAATTTTGTTTGGGTGTAACATCGCACGACTGCGCAATTGTCAGTTAAAGCGACACAGTGCTGTATCGCAAAAAGTGCTCTGGTCAGGAAGGGGGTAAAATCTTCCGGGGCCAAAGTGGTTAAAGTAGCCAATCAATATTTATTGAAGCCTATAAGACTAAAAAAAAGTACTTTTAAAAACTTTGCCCTGCATCAATCCATAGTCATGCAAATAATTTACAAATGAAACAAATACACTATAGGAGTAGACATCCTACATCCTATCAGTGCAGGGGGCCACCATACAGTCCTTAAACAGATGACAAAAGGGTAAGGATTTGCAAACATCTGCTGAGCTTTAAAATGTGAAATTTATCCGTGCTCAAGCCTTCTATAACACTGAACAGTCCATTGGGGTCATCAGAACTAGTGTCCCCATTGGAAGTTTTCCCTCTATTACTTTTCTGGGGACAACCCAAAATTTGGGATTTTCTTTTACTTTCACTTTCAATGATAACAGTAAACAGGACAAGCAGAGAGGGGGAATCTCCCTAACAGAGATACAGACAGTTATCCTTAAAATGTGGTGGCTATATTCGTTTTTATTTTTTTTTCCTTTTTTCTTTTCTTTTCTTTTATTATATTTTATTTTCCACGTAGTGATCTGGCCAGAAATACACTTCCTGTCTTAGGTTGAGCTCCACCCTTGAGGAGCAGCAGAGAAACCTTTGGACAGCAGCATTGTCAAGGGAGGAGAGTAGTGTTAAGGCCCATGTGTACACGGGCTGAATATTGGGTATGACCGCCGGTCCATATGTACGGCAGTCAGTCCGACAGAAGCAGGCCAAACGTCTGGCTTCTGTCAAAGTTGCATGGCCGAAAAGCATCAGCATCCAATCAGCACTCTCAGCCAATGGCTAAGAGCACTGACAGGTGTGTTTTGGAGGATGGGCGATCCCCCAGCCAGAACACAATAGCTCAGCGCAGGAGATCGCTGTAGTAAAATCAGATTGTTAGTACAGGATCTCCTCTCAAGCTCTTCAGTTTTCTTTCATTCAGCCCGCAGGGTTGAACGACAAAAAAAATCATAGTGTGTACTAGGCTTTAGATGAGTTAGATTTAGCACTTTTGCTGTACAGCTTGGTTTGTAAAATGAAGTTTTTTTTTTTTGTTATGACCTACAACATGTAATGTCTCTTCTGCAAAAAAAATGCAATTACCTACCTGTTTGCAGTCCCCTGTAAAATGTACACCGAGCTCTACATGCCAGTGGAGTGCCAGCGTTCTGGGATGAATAATTCCAATGCGTGTACAGAAGTGACGTCACCAGCCAATCAAGATGACCAAAGACTGGCACCCAGAAAAATCTGGGGAGAAGAGGTGGTGTGGGACCTCATTGACGTCAAACTATTGGCGCATAGGTGAGTATTTTGCTGGGTTGCATTCTTTGTCTCTTTTAAGAGATTTCCTCCTACTTCCTGTTTATTCTGACATTTGTTTTTATTGCCATCTTTGTCCTTGGTGAGTTGGACTCACCTTACTTTTGTATGTGACACCTGTCAAATAGGAAGTATGGAGAAATCTCACCCACAGGGACACAGAACATAGGCTCTATGCACACTGGACGTTAAAATAACGTTATAAAAACGCCAGTAGTTTTGCAATGATTCTTTGAACGTTTCTTAACGTTTTTGCAATAGCGTTTATTAGCGTTTTTTAGCTTTTTTCTGCCTTAGCGTTTTTTAGCATATTTTTTTTTTCAATGGGTCAGGAACGTTAAAAAAAGCTGTTGAGCCACGGTTTTGAGCGGTTTTCAACGTCAATCAGCGTTTATGAGCGTTTGGCGTTTTTTGTGGTTAAAAAAAACGACTCCTGAACGCGATTTTGTGGCGTTCAGAAAACAGCCCATAAACTCCACTGCTGATAAACATCCAAAAACATCCATAAGTGCATGGACACATAGGATAACATAGAGGGGAGTTTATGAGCTGTTAAAAAAAAACGCCAGACTCCCAAAAACGGCCGTTTATGAGCTTCAGTGTGCATGGAGCCTTAAGAACTTGACAGAGCTGGAAATAAATGCTTTAGCTTGTCTTTTAGCGTTCTCTGTAATGGAAGAAAAATCCTTTTTGCCCACAAACTATTTAAATAAAACCATATTTCTCTGGCAAGAATAGGTTATCCGATATCATGTTCACCATTTATTTTATCCTGACAATATACAGTTTTTTTTGGCAAAAATGTGTTCTTTTGTAGCGATATTCTAAATATGTGCTGCTTGGAAGTCAGTAAAACTAGTTACCATATATAGTTGTCATGTTTCTGCCAACAGCTGAGCAACTCTCAGAGGAATAGAAAAATGAACTTTTCCAATATGAATCAGTCAGATACGTAGTAGAATCACAGCTCTTGCTCAAGCAGAATAACAGATCCAAAAATCAAATTTCGGATTTGGCATATATACAGTATAGTGTATAGCACATAGTTAATACAAAGACATTTGGTATACTGGGCTTGTATCAATATCATAGCACAGAGTGCACTTTAGAGTGGTTTCTGTTTTATGCAGATCATTTAGGTATTCCTAGACTGCAGTTCATTCCCGTAAAACTGTTCCCTAGGAAGGAAAAAGAGAAGACTTAGGCCAGTGTTGAATAGTTTATACGTTTGTGACATCCGAAGAATGTGCTGCAATCCGGTATTATACAACCTTTGCAGTAAACCATACAAAGCGCATTTAAAACGCAATCCATCTGAAGAAGAATGGATAAACTTAAGGATTCTAGCTACCGTATCGCTATTATGCATAAATTGTTGCGACAGCCATTTGGAGCTTGGAGGATCAGAATGGAAGGCTGGCATCTACATTTGTTTGTGTTTGGTCAAATCTTTACTTAAAGCGGGGGTCCACCTATCTATCGTTTTTTTTTTTTTGAGTTCATTCACAAACTTTTCTTCTCAGCATTACTTACTCACATATTGTGTGTAATATGTCCGCCTGTGTCAGATTTTGTCGGAAAGAATAACTTATATTATTCACTGCAGGCGGTTTCCATCTTCATTGTGGGCATTTGAAGCCCACAAGCATTTATTTCCTGAATGTGGTGAATGCTGTGCTCCCAGCATTCACCGCTCATTCCCGCACATGCTCAGTGGCATCCTGGGAAGCCTGAGACTAGCTCCCAGGAGTCTGGGAGAGGCTAGAAACACGCCTACTCCCATGGGATGAGAACCAGGAAGTGCAAAGAAGAATAGAAAAATAAAAGGTAATTACGGCGATTTCAATTTTTTTAAACGGCATGTAGCATCTAGGCAAGGAAGAGAATACATACAGATATTGTTCAAAATTTGGGTGGAACCCCGCTTTAAAGTGAAGATGTTAGGTCAATAAGCTAAGCTAATCATACTGCTGATGTGCAGACACCTTTTGATACCTACAGTACAAATACCTGTGTTATTTTTCAAATCTGTTTTATTTTTCAGGAGTAAAGGTCCAGTATACAGCCTGGGCCTAGCAATCAAGGGGTTAGCATACATACTTCCAGGCATACAAAGGCTGTATGTTGTATATTGGCCCCTGGAAAATTCTTGCTCAGTAGTTCTAGGTGTGGTGCTTTTGTTGCCAAAAATGAAGTGTGGCAAAAAAGTGTACACCCATGCCCTGGCCTACAGTCCATTCCTATCATTTTACCTGACTATAACACTTGACCCTGTTCTTCCTCCGTGACCTCTTAAAATGAACCCCTTTGACTAACTATACCTTAAAGTGTTACTAAACCCACAACAGTAAAATCGGTCTGTATATGCAGTAAAGCATGCTTGTTATACTCATTGTGGAACCTAAGGGGTAATCCTCAGCATTGTGTAAAAAGGCTAATTGATCCTGTATGCACAGATCGTCCCCTTCTTACATTGCCCCCAAAACATGTCTGGATAAGTCAGAGTTACTGGAGTCAGGCTGCATATGCTCAATTTTTGTGTGTATTGCTAGAGAGTTTTTTTTTTTCCTGAGAGAGTGCATGTGATCAGCACAGGGCCAGTTGGCACTGTCCAGACAGAGGGTCGGGGGTCCTGCATCCTGATAGGACAGCCAGTGCAGTATGAAAACTCCCCCTACAAGCTTTAACCAGGCACTGATACAAGTCACAAGGCTGCTATATACTGCTGATGAGAAAAGGTATTTAGTAGTTTTATATTTACTAAAATGATTGTTTTTTCATGTTCTGTGTACTATGGGAGACCAGATATAGTGAATGCAAGTTCCTGTGTTTAGTAACAATTTAACCTTAAGGCCCCTTTCACACGATCGGACCGTTCAGGTCCGCCTGTTAGTTTTGACGGCGGACCTAAACGGGCACTCCATGTTAGCCTATGGAGCGACGGATGTCAGCGGAGACATGTCCCTTGACATCTGACCCCGTCCGATCCGCAAAAAGCAGACGGATGGCCCTACGTCCAGATCCGTCACTGGCGGTTCGGATCGGGTGAGATCTGATGAAAACGGACATGCTGTCCGTTTTCATCCGATCCCTCCATAGGCAGCAGCGGCGGAGTCCACCTCGTGTGAATGAGGCCTTAACCTACTCCCTAATGCTATATTAATATCAAATTCTGCACTTATTCTATTATCACCAAAGGTATCTGTGTTGAAAGGCAACAAATCCTGCAGCAAACCTTCCAGTGCAAGTGCTGTTTCGCCAAAAGGTTCT
The DNA here is from genome assembly GCF_042186555.1 of Aquarana catesbeiana. NCBI lineage: Eukaryota > Metazoa > Chordata > Amphibia > Anura > Ranidae > Aquarana > Aquarana catesbeiana. The sequence continues at coordinate 696,055,477 of NC_133324.1, forward strand.
GGGCACTCCAGTAATATTGTTACCTTAGCCAGTGATATAACCTGACAGGTTCATTTAAAGTAGTGTACAAATTCTGTGAAGAAGGCAAGGCAAAAAAGTGCCCAAACCATCTAGAGATCTAGGTTTTAGTGCATTTTGGAAATATCAAATTTTACAATTCTGTGTGCTTCTATGATGTTTGAGTGATGTTTGAGTGGTACCATGTCGATTTTAGCTGTAGAAGTATTATATGTGATGAGCTCTACTGTCATTCAGTATGGTATATAAATAGGATGATCTCCTAGGGTTAAGATTTTCATCAGATCACACTATTTCATGGCTGCTGACAAATATCCCTAGACCTTCTAGCTATTTCACAGATTTTTTCTTCTTTACTGTATTATTATTGAAAGTAAAAAAAAAAAAAATACACCCCCCAAACAGAATGCTAGCCTACCATACCATGAATAAAGATGGTATACCAAATGATAGCTGGCAACCATGTGTCACCCATGTCTTTGCAATGCCATCCCATATGGCCTTCAGCAATGCGGGGATGCTTCCACACCACTGGTTATTCTAACAAGAGGCATGGAAATAATTTTACAAATAATGTTGGGGGGTGGGGGGGATAATATCTAGAACAATAAATCAGTTTTTGTCCTTTTAACAGTATATTTTATATCAAGTGAACAGGTAAGTATTTGAGTTTAGCAGAGTCAGGGGTAGCAGATTTCCTCTTACATGAACCCCTCTTTTTTTCCAGAACACCTCTTGGAGCATTGGAAAAAAGGAATAAATGGGTGCCCATCTGCACTGGGAATATGATTTTTCCATTTGTAGTCCTCCTCTTAAAACTCCCCCACCCAATATTGAAGGGCAAGGTTGACAGTATGGTAGGGGCTGGAGCACCTGTACATTCCCAGCCCCCAGATATTTGAATACCAGACTGGTATTTTACAGAGGAAGGGTCATATTTTTATTTTAATAAAATGAAACTGTAAGGAAATATTCTTACCCAAAAAACAAAAGGCCTGCAGAAACGTTACTAACAAATCAGCAAATGGCAACCCAGCAAAATGAATAACAAGAGCACATGAAGCATATCACTGGTAGATAGAATTTTTTTTAATTTGCTGCTGACATTAAAACAAACTTGTCAGTGCAGAATATGAGAGCTGTTGTTGCCGAAAAATGACCTGTAAGTATCTAAATTGATATTTAGTAGTCAAGACCCTGTTTGATTGACCCTCACAATGCTGATTATTAGTGGGTTAGGTCTAGTGACCTCACATTCCAAACTATGTATTTGTGTCTTAGAAGTAATCTGGCAGGAAGAAAACCCATTTTAGAAACCTGTTATGGAAACTGCCTTTCCTTGGCTCACATTTTGCATAATCCAGTATCCATCTCACAACCTTGTATTGGCAAGCTTCTAGGACAGGTGTTTTTCTTCATAACAAGTTACTAACAAATTACCTTCATTATGTATTTGGAAACATTGCCAAGATTTTTAGGCATTGTATGGGTACCCAATGGGGAGAGTTACAAAAATGTTCTGTTCCAGTGATCCCCTGTCTCTGGAACAAACATTTTTTTTCCCCCATCGATGAGCATCATCACAAACAAATGAAGTAAAGGAAATGATAGATCCTCCCCAATGCAAACAAAAACAACTGCAAACATGAAAAAGGTACCAACATTTCCATCAAAAATTAAGCAAAAAAACTTTTTTGGTGATGCACCACTTTAACAAAGCACAGACACATAATTCATTTTATTAACATGTATTATTTTATTTGTATACAGGTCACTGTGAATTGTCCCACCTGCTAATATATTCAGGTTGTAACCCCAGACAGACTGACAACTTTGGTCAGGTAAGCCAGAGGCCTGTAGCAACAATAAGAAAAGTGCAAAGCAGAAGGAAGACTCCATCACAAGAAAGTGGGGAAACAAAATTAACAATTCAATGAAGTCCAAGAGACACATAAATAGTCAGTGAAGGAATCCACCTAAAGGGGGTTGATTTACTAAAACTGGATGCAGCTCTGCATAGAAACCAATCAGGTTTCTTTGTCAAAGCCTAATTGAACAAGCTGAAGTTAGAAACTGATTGGTTACCATGCACAGCTGCACCAGATTTTGCACTCCCCAGTTTTAGTAAATCAACCCTTTACATTGATAACTGAGAACAGCATTTTGAGGCAGGCTTATTATTTTAAAGGACACGTGGGTTGTTACTGAAAACTACATTAGTCCACTATCCCTGACCGTCCTGTACAGAATTGTATAGGGCCATAATGAGAATGGAGGAGAGAGAATGACACCATTTGCGTCAACGGTGTGCATTTGTGGCCAGGGTAAGGGGGTTGGAGATGATAATCTAATCTTGTTCTTCGAAAAGTGAACCTGTTCTGAAATCAAAAAAATAAATGTCATGGGAATCTGCTGTATAATGAAGCCAGCTAGCATTCAGATTTGCTTGTAAACACAGAAAATGTTCACTATGGGGGTTATTTACGAAAGGCAAATCCACTTTGTACTACAAGTGCACTTGAAAGTGCACTGAAAATGCAATTGGAAGTGCAGTCGCTGTAGATCTGAGGGGGACATGCAAGGAAAATAAAAACCAGCATTTTAGCTTGTACATGATTGGATAATAAAATCAGCAGAGCTTCCCCTCATTTCAGATATTCCACTCAGATCTACAGCGACTGCACTTCCAAGTGCACTTTCAAGTGCACTTTCAAGTGCACTTGCCGTGCACTTGTAGTGCAAAGTGGATTTGCCTTTAGTAAATAACCCCCTATGTGTTTTTTTTTTTTAAATATTAGTACCAGTTTATAAAGGCATGAAACAGCAACACTAGAAAAAGCTGGAATGTACCTAAAAAGTCCTTTTATAGGAGTGTATAAAATGTTGAATTCAATTACTGCTCTATGCGGAATTTGCACATTCCATGGAATTTTCTGAAACTGGCATTTTACTAACTTTTCCATATGCAGACATTCACTAGACTTTTTAAGATGTACAGATGCTGTCAATTGACTGAAATTCTAACCGGAACTAGTATGATAATTTGTGGGCAATTCCAGTAAAACTGAATGTATAATTGGCAAGTATTTCAAATCCCACTGCTTACTATTTGTGTTTCCCAACAGTGCAGCAATGTGGTTGTTTAACAGGGACTTTTGACTTGAATTCATATTATTCTAGTTATACAATATCCATAACTGAAGAGGGTTATGCTATTACTGTACTAGTCTGTATTTCATGTTTCCTCTTTTATGCTGGTTCTGCTTTTTCTCTTGAATCAAAGGGAATTCTGTCCACATACCAACTATTACAGTGCTTCTACTGCCTGCTCTTATACTCACTGAATATCATAAATGTACTACTAAAAATAGTAGAGGAAAATTGGATGGGCAAAGCTACACGCTAAGGATTATTTTCTGCACCAAGAGCCCTACATCAGATATTATCAGTGCTAAATTCCCAATACCAAAAGCTAACAGAATTTTGATAATTGGTGCAGTCCAGTGAGTTCTCATCAATCCAATAATTGTAACATAGACACCATAACTGAGGATGCCACATTTCCAGTAATGGATATAATTTACTAAGTAAATAAAAAAAAAAAAAGACAATTTAATCAAAATCACAATTACCATATACACATCTTAAATTGGGTTCATTTTTCCCATCCTGACAGTAGGCTTGTAAGCTAACTTTTAAGAACACACAACCGTGTGTGAATTATATGTGAACCAATATTTGATACTGTTTCAGAAATACTCATCTTTTTTAATTATTAGAAAAAGATGTGTGCGCAACGTATTAGAAAAAGGTGTGTGCGCAACGGGTATAAAAAGGATCATTAGCAAAAGCTGTCTGGAGAAAGATGTGATCAGATAGCCTTAGTACCTTCTGTATGTCAAACTGATTGGTGTAAAGTGATAGTCGGAAGTAAAGTTGCAGAGCAGTCACATCTGTTTATAACCATTACTAAATAAAGAACGTCAAAGGATTATCCTGTAGACCATATTTCAGGATGTTGGCCGTACTCCTAATTCTCCACTCTAGCGGTATGAGGTGTTGTTACTTGTAACTACTCACTGAAAATGGAGATAAACAAGCAATACATTTTAGACTAATGCTGGCATTGGCTGTAGCAATAAATAGATTAGGAATGGATTATCAATCTTGCTTGCCATCAAATACCTATTTCGCTCAGAAATGTGTGCTTAGCACACAGAGAAGGTTGACTTGATTGTATTTCCTCCATGGCTGATCATTTAATATTAATTAAAGGTATTATTTGTTGATCAAATCACCCATCTACTGCAATAGATTTCTGAAATATGAGATTCATAAATCAAAATTATAGTTATATCAAGAACTGTATCAGTACATGTCTGGACAATCTCTTTTGATTGCCTTAATTTTTGTTTAAAATGGTTGATGGCTGTATTATTGGTACGGCAGAGAACACAAAAATGGGATAATCCACCATGCCAACTTTGAGCTATTAAAATGTACCTTCACCCCTACTTCCCCTACTTCCGTACAACCAACTTTCCATTGAATACATTTTATCATTATTATATTATTATTTGTTATAATTATATTGTTATAATTATTTATAGTTATTTAATGCCTGTAAGGTTCATGTGCGTGTAAAGGCAGGTGTCCCAATAGTTTTGGTAACATCGTGTATATATATTCATTTATTTTTTTCCTATCAAAGGATGTGGTGGAATTAACTCACTGGAGAATTTACTGCTCCACAGAACTGTTTCAGATTCCTGGATATACTTAGCAATAAGTTAAACACATGTAGATGTAAACTCCATGTATTTGCAGTCCTGTTGCCTGTTAAATACAGCAGTCCACCTCTCCAGGGGATTATTGTACACTAACAGCATCAGAAATGGAAATACATCTTGACATTTGTTGTTACCATATGCACAAATAAAATTGTGGGACGTTTAAACACATTTACAGGTCATATACAGTATATCATTGTTAATTGACAATACTGAATTTGTTTTGAGTTACCTAATTGAAATAATGTTTCAAGCAATGTAAGCAGCAGATTATCAAAAGATAAAGATATACTAAAGAAAAAAAAGGCATGTGTGCTATTAAAGTGGAGCTATCATTAAAGTTCATATGTGATAAGAATCACTAAAACACTTATCAGCTTTAATAACTCACATTAAACTCTCAAAAAAGAAAAAAAAGAAAAACTGCTTCAGTTGCTAGATGGTCTAGATCAGTGGTCTCCACACTGTGGTCCAGGGGCTGGATGCGGCCCTTTGCTTGCCTTAATCCGGCCCTTGGAGCAATATTTCTCTCAAGGTGCTATTCCTGCCACTGACGCCAGCAATGGGGTACTATTCCTCCCACTGATACCAACAATGGGGCAATATTCCCCCCATTAATCTGTGGGGCCAAGGAGCCAAAGGACTCCATGTGAACAAACGTAGGTCGTAATTTGAAAAAAAACCCACAACTTTTGTGTCCATTTGTCAGTGCTATTGCCTGTCGTAGGTCCTTCTTAAGCCAGGTCAGGTCCACTTAACCTCTCTGGCAGTATGATTATGTCAGATTTTTGCATCTCAAAGCGGTACAATGTCTCGCATGGAAATTTGGCGTTTTATATTGTAACCCTGTAATTCTTATGCCCCGTACACACGGTCGGATTTTCTGACGGGAAATGTGTGATAGGACCTTGTTGTCGGAAATTCCGACCGTGTGTGGGCTCCATCACACATTTTCCATCGGATTTTCCGACACACAAAGTTTGAGAGCAGGCTATAAAATTTTCCGACAACAAAATCCGTTGTCGGAATTTCCGATCGTGTGTACACAAATCCGATGCACAAAGTGCCACGCATGCTTAGAATAAATAAAGAGATGAAAGCTATTGGCTACTGCCCCGTTTAGAGTCCTGACATACGTGTTTTACGTCACCGCGTTCAGAACGATCGGATTTTCCGACAACTTTGTGTGACCGTGTGTGTGCAAGACAAGTTTGAGCCAACATCCGTCGGAAAAAATCCTAGGATTTTGTTGTTGGAATGTCCGATCAATGTCCGACCGTGTGTACGGGGCATTAGGAATAACTCACTTAAATCTGTCCAAACAAGAGTCTAGTAGACATCCCGGGTATGATAAAGTTTGAAACACGAAATCAAAAATTATAATTAAATAACTATAAATAATTATAACAAATAATAATATAATGATGATAAAATGTATTCAATAATGTAATCAAATCAAAAACAATGAAATTTGCAGAATTGTCACTGTCATTACTTTCAGTGTTTGATGACGAATTTCCCTACAAATCATTATCGCTCAATTCTGCAGGTGTTCTACATTACTATCACTGTTTTCTAGCTGGTCTGCAGGGAACGGAGCCCGACACAGTGATAGATCGAGCAGAGCACACAGCTCGCACACACAGCGGGGAGACATCGCAGGATCCTGGGGACAAGGTAAATAAAAGTAAAGAACGAGACATTAGTTCCCCAAGATATTACACAGAAGGGACCAAGCTGTCCCCAAAAAATCTAAAAAATTAATTATAGAAAGAAAAAAAACCAGAAGGAATTAAACAGTAGCAATTAAATTTAAAAAAAAAAAAAAGTTTTTTTTTTTTTTTAATTTAATTGCTACTGTTTAATTCCTTCTGGTTTTTCTTCTTTCTATAATGATTTTTTTAGATTTTTTTGGGACAGCTTGGTCCCTTCTGTGTGATATCTTGGGGAACTAATGTCTCGTTCTTTACTAGACTATTTTTATCAAAATATACCTCAACTCCTCTACTATACCACACTAGGTCTCCTAGCTACTTGGCTTTGCCATCTGACCCGGGTGATCGTTTTCCTTTATGGGGATAGTGTGCACCTGCTGAGCTCGGTTGGAGCAAATTTTATATTTTCTATTAAAATGATTTATGTGTTTTTCTTTGTTATATTTATATGTTGTTATACCATATACTTATTGGTGTATTTTTCTTATGTATATCATCAGAATTTTCTAGGCTCCTGAAGAAGCGCTCTTCATACGCGTAACATGTCGAGCTTTTAAGAGAAAAAAACATACCTTGACTCACAACCTGACCCGCAATTTGCTTAAATACATCGTTAATCGGAGCACCCTTATGGGAATTCATTCTCTACCCATTTTTGGATATATTGTTCTATATATAATGTATTTAGCGGTGTTCTGGTCATGTGTGGGGTATATAATACCAATTGTATGGTAATTTTGTTTGTGTTACCTTGTGATTTGCATTAATTGTTTTCTTTCCTTTTTAATAAGTTAGACCCAAATAAAACAATTTTACCTTTTATAGACAATATATCTGTGTGCCCACTAAGCCCAACTAAGTCCATTTCTTAGTTGTTTAGGTCTCATATGTTTGATATTGGGACGTTGACACACTGCTATTTACGTACCTACAGTGTCAACCTGTTTTAGGTACTTATCTATTTGGGAATCGCCTAAGTAAACTGACCTTTGGTTTTGCAATCCAAACATCTGTAGTCATACATACTACATTTGCTGCATAGTTACTGGCAAACAAGAGTGCATTGAATGATTGGTATTTAAAGTCTGGGCTCATTTAGAACTTTTGCCATAACATCCTAAAAAATCTACTGATAAAAGTAAACTTTCTTTCCTTGCAGACTCCATTACATTTAGCTGTGTTAAGTGGAAATCTTCCTACTGTCCAGCTGCTATGCGAACAAGTAAGTAAAACTGAATAGGCTAATAAATCTGTTAAATTGGATTTACATGGAATCCTAGAGGTCCTTGTTTATTTGTGACCTCTTCTAATTACATATCTCTTAAAGTAGAATTATAGGCAAACCTTTTTTTTTTCTTCCTTTGGATAGAGCAAGGGAGGGTTATAACCATCATTTTTTTTTTAATCACCATCTGTGTCCCATTGCGGAGATTTCCCTTCACTTCCTGTCCCATAGCCAAACAGGAAGTGAGAGGAAATCCCTGCAAATTAAGGGAATTCCTTGGGGAACCCCAGGTCTACAGAACTAATGTCCTCATTGGAAGATATCCCATCTATTACTTTTCTGGGGACAACCCAAAATTTGGGATTTTCTTTTACTTTCACTTTTAATGATAATGGTACAAATGACAGATAGAGAGGGTGAATCTCCCTAATGGAGGCACAGAGAACAATAACAACTGACAAGCACTCTAATCCCTGTGCAAGCTATTCAAAACTTAAAAAAAAATGCCTTTTAGTTATATTTTAAAGCTTCCCTGAAATTGAGTCTATACATTTTATATTTCACTTGCAGCACTACCTGCTGGCAAAATCTAGAATTCTAGTAAAATCATTAAAAACACATTTAGGGAGTGACTAAAGCAGGGGTGCCCTCTGATGTGGCCCGCCACCTCCTGCTCTGGGATGGCGGGTCGGCAAGCCCAGATCACGGGTTCCCGACCCACCATCCCCAAGCATCAGTGTGAAGAACGGAGTTGGCGCTAGAGGAAGCAGAGCCAATGCTTCCTGTATAGCGCCAGCTCCTGTTACAAGCTGAGCGATACCAAATATACTCCGCCTGTGACAGGAGCGATACAGGAAGCATCAGCTCTGCAGCCACATGCTTCCTCCAGCGCCAGCTCCTGTCACACTAATGCCCCGTACACACGGTCGGATTTTCCGATGGAAAATGTCCGATCGGAGCGTGTTGTCGGAAATTCCGACCGTCTGTGGGCTCCATCGGACATTTTCCGTCGGATTTTCCGACACACAAAGTTGGAGAGCAGGAGATAAAATTTTCCGACAACAAAATCCGTTGTCGGAAATTCCGATCGTGTGTACACAAATCCGACGGACAAAGTGCCACGCATGCTCAGAATAAATAAAGAGATGAAAGCTATTGGTCACTGCCCCGTTTATAGTCCCGACGTACGTGTTTTACGTCACCGCGTTTAAAACGATCGGATTTTCCGACAACTTTGTGTGACCGTGTGTATGCAAGACAAGTTTGAGCCAACATCCGTCGGAAAAAATCCATGGATTTTGTTGTCGGAATGTCCGAACAAAATCCGACCGTGTGTACGGGGCATAATGCTCGGGGATGTTGGGTTGGGAACCAGCCAGCAGTACCCACCAGCAGTACCCACCAACAGTATCCACCAGCAGTACCCGCCAACACTAACCGCCAATAGTACCCACCAACAGTACCAGCCAGCAGTACCCGCCAACAGTATCTGCCAGCAGTACAAGCCAGCAGTATCCACCAGCAGTACCAGCCAGCAGTAACAGCAAGCAGTACCCACCAGCAGTAACCACCAGCAGTAGCAGGCAGCAGTACCAGCCAGCAGTAAACACCAGCAGTACCCGCCAACAGCACCCGCCAGCAGTACCAGCCAGCAGTACCCACCAGTAGGGATGGGCGAACAGTTCAGCCCGAGCATAAGTTTGGGCCGAACTTTCGCTGTTCGGTCGTGCTAAAGTGATAACTAAAGGATTTTTGTAGCTGATTGACAAACATCAAGGGTAAATCTTGCATCTTAATTGTAACAAATGAAAACCATCAATTAACAATTTGAAACAAGGTATACAGTATTCAGAAGATTCTAATGGTTTGCAACATCGTAATTCCTTAATAACAAACTCAGATCCCCAGATGGTGCCTTACCAATTGTGATCTGCTTACCTAAAAATCAAGAGATAGGTATTAAAGAACCCTCTTTACATAAACAGATATAATTCGTAATCTGTATTTAAAGTGATTGTTAGGCCTATTTTTTTATATTCATTGTAATAATAAGCATAAATAAAACAAAATAATAAACATACTTACCTACTGTGCTCCTGAGCCAGGCTGTGTGCGTCCATAGACGCATACAGCATGGCTCAACCCCTGCTCACTCCCTCCTCACTGGTTTTGACTGACAGCAGCAGGAGCCAATTGCTCCTGCTGCTGAGTCTCCTGTGAGAAGAGAGAGAGAGGAGAAAAGCTGCTGCAAATGGGCACAGCCCTGGATCGAGATTGGGCTCAGGTAAGTGCTTAACTGCTTGCCGACCAGCTGCTGTCATTATATTTCAGCAGGTCGGCTTGTTCCCGCGAATCACCATACCGGTACGTCGGCTCTTTTAAAAACTATAGCGGGCGCGCGCGTCCGCTTCATGGCAGGGGGAGCTGATGTGCATGGCCGACGGCCGCGATATCCGCCGGCCATCTGCAATCGCTCCACAGAGAGCCAGAATGGGGATCTGTCAATGTAAACAAACAGGTCCCCATTCTGACAGGGAAGTACAGAGTGATTAGGAGCAGCGATCCCTCTGTACTCCCAGTACAGTTAGAAACACCTTCACAGTTAGAAACACCTCACAGGGAACTCACTTAACCCCTTGATCACCCTCTAGTGTTAACCCCTTCCCCTTTGCCAGTGTAAATTATACAGTAATCAGTGCATTTTTATAGGACTTGATCGCTGTATAAATGTCACTGGTCCCAAAAAAGTGTCAAAAGTGTCCGACTAGTCCGCCGCAATGTCACAGTTCCGCTAAAAATTGCTGCTCACCGCCATTACTAGTAAAAAAAATATTTATAATAAAAATGCCATAAATATATCCCCTATTTTGTAGACACTATAACTTTTGCGCAAACCATATCAATATACGCTTATTGCAATTTTTTTTTTTACCAAAAATATTTAGAAGAATACATATTGGTCTAAACTGATGAAGACATTTGTTTTTTTACTTTTTTTTGGATATTTATTATAGCAAAAATTTAAAAATATTGTTTTTTTTCCCAAAATTGTTGGTCTTTTTTTGTTTATAGCACAAAAAATAAAAACTTCAGAGGTGATTGAATACCACCAAAAGTAAGCTCTATTTGTGGGGAAAAAAAGAACGTCAATTTTGTTTGTGTACAGCATTGCAAGACCGTGCAAATTGTCAGTTAAAGCGACGCAGTGCCATATCGCAAGAAATGAGCTGGTCAGGAAGGGGGAAACTCTTCCGGGGCTGAAGTGGTTAAGTGGGGGAGGCTGGGGGGAGCAAGTTTTAAAAGTTTTTTTTATCTTAATGCAGAGGATGCATTAAGATTTTAAAAAAATGTTTTCCTTTTTTCCTTTAGAACCACTTTAAAGGGGTTGTAAAGTTTCATGTTTTTTCACCTTAATGCATCCTATACATTAAGGTGAAAAAACACCTGGCAGTGACCTGCCCCCCTATTTTACTTACCTGAACTCTCGAACTTGACCCGGCGGGGACACGCTCTCTCTCTGCCTGGGATTCTCAGCCCTTGATTGGATAGATTTATAGCAGCGCAGCCATTGGCTTCTGCTGCTGTCAATCAAATCCAATGACTCAAGCGCCGGGGGGCGGGGCCGAGTTCTGCATGTGGCCTCTATGGACACTGAATGCTGGACTCGGGAGCACGCCCGCAAGGTGACCACCTCGGAGAAACGCTTCTCCAAGGGGGTTATCAGATGTGGGGAGGAGCCGCCGAGGGACCCCAGAAGAGCAGGTTCAGGGCCACTCTGTGCAAAACGAGCTGCACAATGGAGGTAAGTATGATATGTTTGTTATTTATTTACTTTTACAATGACTTTATGTCCACTATATTGGGCATATCATCAAGTATTATGAGTCAGAAATCAGTCTCCACATGCCTACGTTCTGCAAAATGTTAGGGTACTGGCAAACAGTGCCCTGAAAAAGTATTCATGCTCCTTGAAATTTTCCACATTTTGTCATGTTACAATCAAAAACAGTAAAGGAATTTTATTGGGATTTCATGTGATAAACCAACACAAAGTGGCACACAATTGTGAAGTGGAAGTAAAAAGATAAAATGGTTTTCAAAATTTTATACAAATAAATATGTGAAAAGTGTGGCGTGCATTTGTATTCAGCCCCCCTGAGTCAATACTTTGTAGAACCACATTTCCCTACAATTACAGCTGCAAGTCTTTTTGGGGATGTCTCTACCAGCTTTGCACATCTAGAGAGTGAAATTTTTGCCTATTCTTGTTTGCAAAATAGCTCAAGCTCTGTCAGATTGGATGGAGAGCATCTGTGAACAGCAATTTTCAAGTCTTGCCACAGATTCTCAATTGGATTTAGGTCTGGACTTTGACTGGGCCATTCTAACACAGGAATATGCTTTGATCTAAACCATTCCATTGTAGCTCTGGCTGTATGTTCAGGGTCGTTGTCCTGCTGGAAGTTGAACCTCCGCCCTAGTCTCAAGTCTTTTGCAGACTCCGCGTACACACAACCGGACTTTCCGTCAGTGTAGACTCTGACAGTCTTTCCAACGGAGTTCCGCTAAAAAGGACTTGCCTATACACGATCACACCAAAGTCCGTTCGTTTAGAACGTGATGACGTACCACGGGACTAGAAAAAGGTAGTTCAATAGCCAGTAGCCAATAGCTGCCCTTGCGTCGTTTTTGGTCCGTCGGACTAGCATACAGACGAACGGTTTTCCCGATAGGTATTGAGTCCGTCGGAAAGATTTGAAACATGTTCTATTTCTATCAGAATTTTAGAAAGAAAAAGTCCGATGAAGCCCACACACGATCAGAACGTCTGACGGAATGATTCCGTCGGACCTTTTCTGCCGGAAAGTCATGTGTACGCGGCATAACAGGTTTTCTTCTAAGATTACCCTGTAATTGGCTCCATCTATCTTCCCATCAACTCTGACCAGCTTCCCTGTCCCTGCTGAAGAAAAGCATCCCCACAACATGATGCTGCCACCACCATGTTTCACAGCGGGGATGGTGTGTTCAGGGAGATGTGCAGTGTTAGTTTTCTGCTACACATAGCGTTTTGCTTTTAGGCCAAACAATTAAAATTTGGTCTTATCTGACCAGAGCATCTTCTTCTACATGTTTGCTGTGTCCCCCACATGGCTTCTCGCAAACTGCAAATGGGACTTCTTATGGCTTTCTTTCAACAATGGCTTTCTTCTTACCACTTTTCCATAAAGGTCAGATTTGTGGAGCGCACAACTAATAGTTGGACAGATTCTCCTACCTGAGCTGTGGATCTCTGCAGCTACTCCAGAGTTACCATGGGCCTCTTGGCTGCTTCTCTAAATAATGCTCTCCTTGCCCGGCCTATCAGTTTAGGTGGACGGCCATGTCTTGGTAGGTATGCAGTTTTGTCATACGCTTTCCATTTTCAGATGATGGATTGGACAGTGCTCCGTGAGATGTTCAAACCTAACCCTGCTTTAAATGTCTCCAGAACTTTATCCCTGACCTATCTGGTGTGTTCCTTGGCCTTCATGATGCTGTTTGTTCACTAAGGTTCTCTAACAAACCTCTGAGGGCTTCACTGAACAGCTGTATTTATACAGAGATTAAATTACACAAAGGTGGACAGAGTAAAGGTGTTAGTAAAGGTGTATCAGAGTAAAGGGGGCTGAATACAACTGCACGCCACATTTTTTCACATATTTAGTTGTGTAGCAATTAACCCCGAAGGAGCTGCTGATATTTGATTGGGCCTGTACTCTGCTATCTTACCCCTGACTGAATTGGCTCGAACCCGTTTGACACAAGTGGAACGGTGTTGGTGTGAAATAGTATACCAATAATGTACCCTTACCATTACCTGGGTATCCGTTGTTCCACCTGTAGGAGAATGAACAACACTTCACACCAATTGTAATTAACCAGAATGTAATTTTACTGAGACTGGTATAAACGGTAATTACAATAACTGCACTGTCACACAAACGTAATATGACAATGCGATAAGCATTCACAAACTATGTCTATGTAAAGATTTCTTGAATGACCCTTGCAGGCACGTCTCCAAGTGGGACTAATGCTCAGAGTGACAATGCCTTGACACTGGGTACCTTCCCACTTCCAGCACGCTGCACTAAGCACACTAATGCAAGGTTATCAAACACAACACAGTACAGTTTGCTCAAGAGCTTCCCCCTGAGGTATGATGTGGTCCTTTGTTACTGTAACTGAACACAAGTCCTCTCAGTGAAAGTTGTAGTCTCTGGTCTTCTGTCTTCTGCTAGCTATTGTACTGCAGTGTTTGTAATCCAGGGGTTTAACAAGCAAAGAAGTAATATAAACTGATGATTGAAAACTGTTCTTGTTGTGTAACACACTTATAACTGCCTCCGGTATAGTTGTCTCTGAACCGCACAGTGTCAGTTCTCAGTGAAGTATAGGCTTGAGGCCTGCTTGAACCCAGTCTACTGGAATGAGACCCCTCTGCGGAACTGCAGGTCTCAGCAACGTTGTGGTATGAGCCTAAGTGTGTAAAGTGCATTAAAGAAATTTGGGTGACAGCCCTCTCACCACACTAGGCCTGGAAAGTTGGAAACCGGTTGTCTCAGTCCTGCTGCCAGCCAGCACCGTCACGCTGCTCTGCTCCGCAAGATGACCAGGACCCCCAAATGGCTCCGCCAGGTGTCTCTGGAACCTTCCTGATCTGATCACACTGTTTCTCCAGCACACTGGGGTAAGGCAGAGTCAGTGGCTCTCTGGAACACCTCCTCACAGATCTTTGCAGGCAGGCCACGCGCCCAGAAGAGAAAGAAAATGGCCGTGCTAAGCCTTTTATATCCTACCCATCAAGCATTTCAGTTACTCACTGTTCATGGGTAGGTGAGTGAGCATTGTGGGTAGGTGAGTCCTTCCACAATGCAACTAAGTCACTTCCTGTAAGGCTTTCCCTATGCTCTTCAAATGAAAAATAAACAAAGTCTCTTTCACATTTATGCCACTAGAGGGAGCCAAATACCAATTTATAGCATTGTCCATTGTTTAGCATTACATGGCAATAGAAGGCAAAAATACCAGCGCTACAGTTGTAAAAAATTTAAAAAAACATTTATCATTTTCCTTCCACTTCACAATTATGTGCCATTTTGTGTTGGTCTATCACATAAAATCCCAATAAAATACATGTACGTTTTTGGTTGTAACATGACAAAATGTGGAAAATTTCAAGGGGTATGAATACTTTTTCAAGGCACTGTAGATGGCTGTTTTCTTCTAATGGAGTGTTTATGGTGTGCAAAAGGTTCAGGCACTTGTGGAAAAATACTATAATATTAGGATGCGTTTATAAACAAAAAATAACCAGTTATTATTTATCAATCAACCCCTTGGTGCCGAGCGTACACAAATATGCGGCCCCGCAGTGGCACATCCTACTGATTCTTCACAATCTGAACATGTCTAGTGCCACCCACAGTTTATAACTGGTTCACCGATCTATACTCTGTAGAACACTGGTCAAAAGTGGTCTTCATGAAAGACTTGATAAGTTCAAGTTGGAAATATTCTGCAGTAACAGAAGGCAGTTTCATTGCCTAGAGAGGATGGGTGTCTGCGGGCAACAGTTAAGTATGGTGAAAGTTCTTCTCTTCTCTCTTCAATGCTGAAAAGTACAGGCAAATACTTATCCAATGAACAGTACCTTCAGGGAGGGGTCTAATCAGTACCAAATTCATTCTGAAACAGGACAATCACCCTGAACATACAACCAAAGTCATAAAGAACTATATGCAGAAAAACCAAAGAACAAAGAGATTTGGAAGAGATGGTAGCCCCCCTTACCCTCCAGAGCCCTGGTCCCAACATCACTGAGTCTGTGTGGGATTGCGTGAAATGAAAGAAGCAACTGACACAGCTTAAATCCGTAGAAGACCTATGGTTGCTCCTCCTGGATGTTTGGAACAACCTACCTGCCAAGGTCCTTAAAAACTGTGTACAAATGTGTACCTAGGAGAAGCAATGCTATTTTAAATGCAAAGGGTAGACACATAAAGGATGGATTTCATTTAGGCCTTTTTTCTGTTTCTGTATTTTGAAGGTATTTAAATGACAAAAATATAAAGCTGCTCATTGCATTATTTTTGAAAGCATCCTTAGCATTTTGTAATAGGTGCCTAAAACGTTTGCACAGTACTGTATATATAATATATGCTATTCTATTTTTTCTGAATCTTCATTTGTTCAATTTTTGTTAATGCTTTTTAAATATACAGTAGAAATAATTTTGTTATTTTACAGGATGGGGTAGAGCTGGAAGGAGAAGATAACAGCAAGAACACTCCACTACGACTGGCTAAGGGACGTAAATCCAAAGAAATAGTCGCATATCTGCACAAAGCTGTCACGTGGTCAAAGAATCTCAGTGCTAAGTTTGATTGGAGGTATTTTTTTCACACAAAGTTTTATTTGTTATTTTTGCTGTTATGCTTTAGATTTTGACATATTTATTTTTTTAAGTGTTATTTAGACATGTCCCTGACTCTTGAGTTCCTGTTATTTCCTTTACTAGGAGCGACATTTTCAAATATTACCTGCAACGCCACCTGCTGGTTAAATGTTGGAGCACCCTTCTAGGAATAATGAGCACTATTATGTCTTAAACTGGCCATATACCTATAGATTATCTGCAGATTTTCTATGGTTAGATGGAAAAAGTGCAACAGATTTCTCCATGTTCGCTAAACTGTGTGGATGGAGGAATTTACCTTTTTTTCCATCTAACCATAGAAAATCTGCAGATAATCTATAGGTGTATGGCCAGCTTTATGCCGCGTACACACGAGCGGAATGTCCGACAGAAAAAGTCAGACAGAAGCTTTTCATAGTCTATTCCGATCGTGTGTATGCCTCATCGGACTTTTTTTTCCCAAAATTCTGGCGGACCTAGAAATGGAACATGTTCTAAATATTTCCAACGGAACCAATTCCTATCAGGAAACTCGCTCGTCTATATGCTGTTCCGACGTACCAAAAACGTGTTGTACGTCCCCGCGTTCTGGACGGTCAGACTTTGGTGTGACCGTGTGTAGGTAAGACCGCTTGAGCGGAATTCCGTGTTCCGTTGGAGAAACCTTCGGAGTTTATTCCAACGGCAAAACCGGTCATGTGTACAGGGCATTAGGCTTCATTAAGATGCGCTGTTGCCAACCACCCCTCCTTAAGCTGCATTAGTCAGCAGACAGGGGTGTTTACATGCTGCCTTTGAGATGCTTGACTTCGCACCTGCATCAAAGTTTACCTGACAAAGCGATTGGTGGGTGGCCAGCTTTCTGAACGCTACCCACTATAGCAAATGGGCAATTGCGGCAAATCCCCCGTAACTGTGTGCAATGCATGTGGTTGATGTGTGTTTGTTGGTAAAAATTGGGTTAAAGCAGGTGCTGAGGAGGCATCAAATTGCTTCTTCACCACCTGAAGCTCGGCTGCAGAATTACATCTACTCCTAAAAGTGATACCCTGGTTAAAAAAGGTATGCATTGTTTTTTTGTTTGTTTTTTTTTTTTAATTTTTAATTTAAAGGTCAAGGAATTATACAAAAACCATTATCAAAAAGAATATTAAGGTACACAAAAAAAAAACAGCTCAAGATATATCCCGACATCGAACACACATCATAGCAGCTGGCATGTATGCAAAAACCAACAAAGTCAGTCTTGTACCCCAATCTGTAAGATGCTTGATCACAATCTCAACAAATTCCCCGAGCAGGGTTTTTGAGTTTTTTGGAGAGTATTACCGTATGAGAGCAGCCGAAAGGTCCAGTCTCATACAAAAATAAGAACAGAAAAAGATAAAAGAAAGCCAGGTAGGGAGACAAATATGAAGAGTGAAAAAGAGAAAAAAAAAAAGGGGAGGGAGTGGGTGAGGGGGAGGGCGTGAAAGAAAGAGCAAGGAAGCTTCCTTGACTCATTCACTCCACCGGGTGCTCCGCCGGCTGTGATGCCAGTAGTGTCTGATCCCTATAGAAAAAATAGGGAGTCCAGATCTTCCAGTATTTATCGTCTTGCTCCTTTAAAGTCATTGTTAGATTCTCCATAACTTGCATATCCACGATTCTCGTCTTCCAATGTGAAATTGTAGGGGAACACAAACTTTTCCACAAAGCATACAGAATACAGGCTCTAGCCGCTGTAAGCAAATTAATTCTTTGGCTGACATTGGGGTGTCATTTAAGAGGTAGGCCACCAGATTCTGCTCGAGTGAAACTCTGGTCAGCGTTTTAATGGTGGATTCTACATCAGACCAAACATTTTTCAATTTTGGGCATTCCCAAAAAATGTGCAGAAGGGTCCCCACAGACTCCTCACAGCGCCAACATATATTGGGGACCTGCGGGTACATGCAATTTGGCTGGAGTTCTATACCACCGTAGAAGGAGCTTATACCCTCCCTGCTAGCCAAGGACGATTTGTGAGCAAAAAGTATTATGTTGTCTTTATGAGGCTGAGAAAAGGTAATTTGGAGGTCAGTTTCCCATTGTTGTATAAAAGTTAAGTCTGACCTGGTTTGTTAAAAGAGCATAAAAATGTGTTAATGAGTGGGGAAGCTGATCGCTCTCCACACAAATCTGCTCAAGTAGTGTTAGCTGACGTAGGGTTTGGTGATCTGCAGGCAGTGACCAAACGTGAGCATTTACTTGTGCCCTTCGAAGAAAGTCAAGCTCATTGTGAAATCGGGCCTGGAAACCACTACTAGACAGAAGCCTATTGTGAAATGAATGCGTCGGAAAACATTTTTTCTTCAAAGTATGTGAAATTTTGGGTCTGTCAGTGTCAGGAACCATGAATCAGACTTAGACAGAAGTGCAGTAAAAATCACACTTTTTAATAAAATGGTACAAACAGAGCAAACATGGTCAAAACATAGCCAGGGTTCGGTAACCAGAGCAGGTAGTTGAACAAGCCGGTGAAACAAGAATCCAGATATCAGCATAGTAGAGGCATTAAACAGGATCAGGAACCAGAAGGGAAGTTCAGCCATGCAAAAGTCTTTAACACAGCAGAGAGTATCTGGATATGTTGACCAGGCGAAGGCACAGAAGATCTGATTGAGGCCGTTTAAATAACCAGCAGGGCTAGCTGATGAGCAGGAAATGAAGACCAGGTGAGTCACTATGGAATGAAGAGTACTAGCAATTAACCTACAGCTGAGCACAGCGCTCTGAGAAGGACAGTCAGGCCCGGCGAAAAACACATATGATCCCAATATCGGTGTGAGAGGACTCAGTTCAAGCGAAAGAACAAGCATGGTCCTAAAAGGTATGCATTCTTAACTTGTGATTTATACTCTTGCTCTAAACAAACAGAATTGATGGGGAAAAGGAGAAGAAGAAGTTTGGGAGCTCTTACACACAGTAAGAAACGATTTCATGAAAAATAGATTATAGGGCCATTAAGTCATGGATGTATAGGGATTATTTTTGGAGAATAAGAATATTGTTTAGTGTCACTTAAATGGTTAGACTTAATGGTCTATGCCATTTTCCTGGAATCAATGGGAGTAAATATTGGGGGAGGAATAGTGCCCCATCGTTGGTATCATTGGGAGGAATAGTGCCCCATCGTCGATATTATTGAAAGAAATAGTGCCCCATCGTTGGTATCATTGGGAGGAATAGTGCCCCATTGTTGGTATCATTGAAAGAATAGTGCCCCATTGTTGGTATCATTGGGAGGAATAGTGCCCCATCATTTGTATCATCGAAAGGAATAGTGCCCCGTTGTTGGTATCATTGAAAGGAATAGTGCTCCATTGTTGGTATCATTGGGAGGAATAGTGCCCCATTATTGATGTCAGTTAGTAGAATCAGTGTCTCGTGTCAGTGGGATTTTGTACCAAGATCCGTACAAAGGCAAGCGGAGGGCCGCATCTGGCCCCTGGGCCACAGTTTGGAGACCACTGGTTTATGCGGTTATGTGAACAGCAGCAAAAAGGGTGTCTGTTAGAAAGCACCTTTACATTCCTCTAGCATTCACATTAGTCTCTGCATGGTAAAGGACACCTGGATCGATTTGCATGTGAACCAATCATATTTGAATCTGGACCCAGGACCACAGTACTGAAGATATCAGTGCTTAAATCCACATGACCATTGTCTTGCTCCTTCCCTCATTTGACAAAGTGCAGGCGCGCAAAACACATTGTCATTGTGACAGGACCATTGGCATTAGCTTGCTATCCAGGCACTTCAGGGGTGAGATTGACCAGCGGCTTCCTCCCAAGGCAATTTCGGCTTAGCGAGTGACGTCATCGCTAGAGACCGGACACGAACGCCTTCCTCCCTCAGAGTCACGGCTTGGCAACAGCCTCCTCCTGGTGCTAGTCCCTGCATGTCCCCACAATGTGGCAGATTAACCCCTCTGGTCGCTGGGCAGTCACCTTCCGGTTAGCTGGTCATCATCGCTGCCGCCCATCCCCAGTGAGACACATCCCGGACCTTTCCTAGTGGAGTACAGGTTAGCCGCTGATCACACTCACCTCTGGCACTGGCATTGTTTAAATATTTATCAATAAACAGCTTACACAATAACTATGTGTGGTTTACATGAGTATTGGTCGCATACAAGTAGTAGATTCACCAGTGACCACATGCCTTTTTGAGACAACATTGTGGATCCAAGCGCTTTTAGGAACTTTTGCTGCTTGTTTACTCCTTTCCCTCATTTGCCTTCTGAAAAATCATGCTAAACTATGGTTACCGCCTGACCCCTTTTAAGACAAATTAAATGTGACTAGAACCTCATTCACACAACTACTGCCTCCTCGATGTGCCCTCATGAAAATGTGCGCTATATGTTCAATGGTATGTTAATGTAAAACACACCTAAATGCACTGCACAGATATGAACCTGCCATCATGGGCATCCGCAGCATAAGGCAAGGGGGGGCAATTGCCCCCCGAGAATCGTAAGAAGGTAGAGGTCGACCGATATATCGGAGAAGGGAGGAAGAACGTGGGGTTCGTCCTCCCTTCTCCACACGTTGTTGGCAGAGCAGCACCGTGGTGTGTGAAACTGTATGGAGAGAGAGAGGACCTGTCAAAATTGAGGTTGGATGTCGGGGTTGGGCGGGACCCAGCTATCCAACACCAGTCAATGGGATGGGATCTGGGCGGGCCGCTACGTGTATGTGACCCCGCCCCTTTCTTAAACAGCCCAATCATTGGCTGGATAGCTGCTGGGTCCCGCCCACCCTGGGTCCCGCCCACTCCGGGTCCCGCCCATCTCCGACATCACGCTGAATTTGTCAGCTCCCCTCTCTTTCTCTCCATACAGTTCCACACAGTTACACTATCGGCTGTGAAACCTGCCATTGCCATCCAGTGCGACCAGCCAGTGCCATCTGCCAATGCCAACCAGTGCCTGCGAGTGCCACCTGCCAGTGCCACCTGCCAACCAGTGCCACCTGCCAGTGCCAATCAGTGCCACCTGCCATTGCCATCCAGTGCCACCTGCCAGTGCCATCTGCCAGTGCCTGCCAGTGCCACCTGCCAACCAGTGCCACCTGCCAGTGCCAATCAGTGCCATCTGCCAGTGCCATCCAGTGCCACCTGCCAGTGCCATCTGCCAGTACCAACCAGTCTCACCTGCAAGTGCCAATTAGTGCCATCCAGTGCCACTTGCCAGTGCCAATTAGTGCCACCTGTCAGTGCCAACCAGTGCCACTTGCCAGTGTCACCTGTCAGTGCCACCTGCCAAAAAAAAAAAAATCGGCCTTAAATATCAGCTGCAAAAATTGGCATCATATATTGGCCATCAGCCGCCAAGGTTTCTAAATATCGGCATCGGCCAGAGAAAACCCCATATCAGTCAACCTCTATAAGAAGGTGTTGAAGAGTGAAGACAGTTGCCCTGTGTAACGCAATGGCCGCCGCGGCAGCCGTGGACTTTTTTTCTACGTCTGCTGGCCTGGGGCTGCTCTCAGTCTGTTCCGACATACCACAGATTGATACAGACATCCGTCCCTCCCTCCCTCACCCCCGGCCCGATAATCGGATTGGCTCTGACTGCCCTCGGGCCTCTGCTCGACATCTCGGCTGTTCCGGAACGTGATTGGCTGCCTCAGCCTGCCTGTGTAACGTCCCTATGCCGATCCGGTCGGCTCGGCGCCGGCTCCTCCCACAGGTGCGTGCAGTGACCGAGAGAGAATACGCTGCCAGTGCTATCGCATCACTGAAGAACCACAGGTAACAGCACTGCAGTGCCACTGTTCCAGTTAGGAGGAAAATATATTTATATATATATATATATATATATATATATATATATATATATTGCTTGGAAAGTTGGACAGCTGAGCTATTGCTGGAAAAATATATTTGTGTTGTGTGTTATAATATCTTCTTCACTTTGTATGGAAGTTACTCAGTCTCTCAGGCATACCAGTCCATGATGCCCATATAAATATAGCATAGAGAATGTACATCTTGCTATTTGCAATGTACTGCAATACATTTGTTGTGGCCATATTTTGATCTTGATGAAAACAACCTATACAATATAGGCTGTTTTCATCAAGATCAAAATATGGCCACAACAGATGTATTGCAGTACATTGCAATATAGAAAGATGTACATTCTCTAGGCTATAGTTATATGGGCATGGAGTGAAGCTGAATTATCTCAAGAGCTATTTCACACTGCCATCTGGCTGCGTTATCGGTAAAGCTCCACTAGTTGTAGCGGCGCTTTACCGTCGTTTTAGCGGCACTATTCGGCCGCTAGCGGGGTGCTTTTAACCCCCGCTAGCGGTCGAAGAAAGGGTTAAATGCGACTGTGTATCGCCGCTGCTGAACCCCCCCCCCCCCTTGAAAAAAGCCCATGCCTGCCATAATACAATGGTAGGGCATGAAGTAAATCTGATTTGCATTGCCATTAGCCACAGAACCTGTGTAACTCACATGTGTTCAGTTATAGGGTTGGGCTGGCAACTCTACTCTAAACGTTGGTTCTAATACTTTATTCCTTAATGCAATGTCTGTTTTTCTCTGTAGTACGTGGTTGTTTGGTCGCCCGGGAAAATCAAAAGCACCCATCCTCTTCTTTTTCGGCAATTTGTTTCTTTGGGGATACCCAACATACTTTTTTAAGGTAAAATGAGAGTCAAAAGCTAATTAAAAACTTACAGATTGCTATTCTGCTATACACTGATTAAGATGATTAGGTCTCTTAACTAATTATTCTCTTCCCTATTTTGCTGTGTTGTTCCCTGGACTGAATAAATCAAACAGTAATGCAACTATAATTGCTTGATTCAGTCATCCAGTCACCTTAGGGTTAGGTGTGGACTGAGCCCAAAATGCAGTGGAAACTGCAAATCAAGTTAGGAACAGTTCTACCAAGATGATTTGCACACAGCAATACCACTCACTGTGGATTGGGTTGAGTGGCCTTCTAGGCAGCAGGCAAAGAGGGTTACATCAGACTTAAAAGGGGAAAAAGCTACACAACTTTGTAACTGAAATTATTATATACTAATGGTACACTCTAATCAAAACTGACAATTAGAAATTGAAATGTACGCAGTGAGCACAGCATTTGTTAAAATACAGCTTAACAGGTCATGGAGAGGCAGGAGAAGGGAGATTGTGGTGGTGCTCCTTCACTTTTTAAGTCTGCAAGGTGGAGGTTGGCCAGTGACCAACCTTAAATGCAATAAGGTCAAGGTTGGCTAAAATTGTTTGGAAGGTGAAAGTATGTGTGTAATATGTACAGTACATGTACACCGATCAGCCATAACATCATGACCACCCTTTGCAGGAACACAGGATCCATGCCTCTCTACTGACAAAACGGCAATCTGCCTTGTTTACATAGGCAGATTACCGTTCTGCCTGTGTACTGAACAGTCGGCAGGTGCTGGCAGACATTGAGCCTGCAGTATCTGTCGCTGGGCTCCCGCTGTGTTTCCGCTGTGTTTGATCACAGCGGGAGTGAGCGCTAGCCGGCGCGCATGCGCGTGCCCTACCCAGGAGACCTGGCTTACATGTGTATGTGTATATGTATATATATATATATATATATATATATATATATATATATATATATATACAGGGCTTTTTTTCAGCGGGAACGCGGGGGAACGCAGTTCCGGCACCACTAGCACTGAATGTATGTAATAGCATGGGGTGTGGGGTATGCTAGAGGGTCTGTTGATGTTGGCTGCTGTGGGATCTATTGTCACTGGTGGGGATCTGATTTTGTGTGAGGGTCTATTGTTGCTGGGGGGGGGGGTCTTATGTTGCTGGAAGGGATCTACTGTTGAGGGAGAGGTCTATTTTTACTGGCTGCTGGAGGATCTATTGATGCTGGCTGCTGGGAGATCTGTTGTTGCTGCTGGGGGAGTGGTTTAATGTTGCTTGGGTGGATATTTTGTTACTGGGTGCAATATTTTGTTGTGGTTGGTTCACTGTTGCTGCAGGGAATCTATTGTTGGGGTGGAGTCCATTGTTGCTGGGGGAGTCTATTGTTGTGTGGGGATCTATTGCTGGGATTCTATTCCTGGCTGCAGGGGATCTATTTCACTGCTTTTCTTTTTATCATTAACATGTTCCATACAAATGATTTAGCACCACAAAATGATACTTGGTTCTGTATTCTCTAAAAGGGGCAGTACTGGTAGGTGGGTAGGGGGTGGAATCAAGGGACGGGTGGTCAGAGGTGGGTAGGGGCAGAGACAAGGGCTGACTCAGATGGGGGAAGTTCCTGCACCTATTCTCCGAGAAAAAAAAAAAAAAAATCCTCCGCTCACGCCAGGGTGCTGGGTGTAATCCTAGACTCCGACCTCATCTTAACACCCCACATCCAATCACTGGCTAAATCTTGCCACCTTAACCTCCACGACATTTCCAGAATTCGCCCCTTCCTAACTAACAACACCACAAAACAACTCATTCACTCCTTAGTTATTTCCCGCCTTGACTACTGTAACTCCCTCCTCACTGGCCTTCCTTTACACAGGCCAATCCCTCCTTCAGTCTATTATAAATGCTGCTGCTAGACTTACTCACCCTACTAACTAATCCATGACTGCTGCCCCTTTCTGCCAGTCCCTTCACCTGTTTCCACTAGCCCAAGGTATAAAATATTCAAAATATTAACCTAAACATACAAAGCCATCACCAACCACATCTGCACATATCGCCCAAATCGTCCACTCTGCTCCTCCCATGGCTCCTCCCAAGACCTCCTGCTCTCTAGCTCCCTTGTTACCTCCTCCCATGCTCTCCTCCAGGACTTCTCCATAACCTCTCCCATCCTCTGGAACTCCCTACCCCAGTATGTCCAATCAGCTCCTACCTGGTCTGCCTTTAGGCAATCTTTGAAAATGCATTCATTCAGGAAAGCCTACCCCACCTCCACCTAAAAAAACTGTACTTGAGTTACCACCATCAGATCATCCCCTGCAGCTATTACTTTTGGTAGCACCTCTCCCTCCCTTTAGATTGTAAGCTCCAAGAGCAGGGCCCTCCTCTTCCTTCTGTATTAAACTGTATTGTAATTGTACTGTCCAAGCTTTTATATTGTAAAGCTCTGAGAAAACTGTTGGCGCTATATAACCCTGTATAATAATAATAATTCCCTATCAAGCAATGCATTGGCTATGGAAGTAAATCTGAGGCTCATTTTTGACTATGTAACAGTGAGCTCCGTTTCTGTAACTTATACATTGTGGAGTATTGCTGACTAAACACTCTGTTTCCTGTCTTTTACAGATTGTGCCTGTCTCATATAATTATCTCTGGGAATGGCATATCACATTCCTGCTCAGCAATGTATTGATGTGGTTCTCTTTCTTAAAAGCATCTCTTATGGATCCAGGCTTCCTTCTCCGGGACACAGAAGAGTATAATCATGCTGTCAGGCAGGTGCTGTATTCTTAGATTAAACAACAAATTACTCTTTATAAGATTTATTACACCAAAGTACTTACCTCTGACCAGAATAGAATATGTATGTAAGAATTGTCCCAGAAATATAGCTACAACAGTTACACATGTCATACATTGATAAGCTTTCATGCTGATGCCTAAAGGTAGGTACACACGGGCTGAAAATCGACTGAAAACGGTCGGTTTGGCAGTTACTGGCTGAGCTTCGGCCCTTGTGTACAGTTTCTCGTCTGACAGTAGCCTGTCAAACGAGCATGCTGGAAAGCCATTGGCTGCGAGCGCTGATCACTGTGTTCTTGTAGTGGAGGGGGGGGCAGCCTCTCTGTCAGAACACAACTCACAGGGAGATCGCCACACTAACATGTGTTAGTGCGGCAATCTGTAAGTTCAGCCCACTGGGTTGAACGAAAAAAAATACCTGTGTGTACCACGCATTATTCTTGCTACAGCTATTCTGAACCTTATCTTCCAGATATTCATCCCTTCTATAAAAAGAGTTTCCATGTATCAATTACTTTACTGATCAATAACTGTTTAGATATCTAATGGGCAGAATTAAACCTACTGAATTGTCCACTGTTTGTGCTCTTTAGATTTGATTTTGTTTTTTTTCCTTGCTTGATATAGACCAGGGCTCTCCAAACTTTCTAAACAGTCTCTAAAGGGACAGTTTTAGACTTTAGAGGGACCGGACTGTGTCCAGTGGGAGTAGAAAATGTCCTGGTGTCAGTAAACAGTACCCCATCTTTGGTATTAGGGGGAGTATACAGTGCCCCATCATTGGTATCAGTAGGAGGAATAGTGCCCCAAGGGGCTGCACATTCCCCCCCACGGGCTGCAGTTCGGAGACCACAGGTCTAGACATATTACCAGTTTGGATCTTACATAACTGATCATGTGCATGTACAACTAAACCAGTTGGAGATCAGCTAAACTTTGATTCAAATCAATTAAAACTTCTTACTATAGACAGTTAACGTAAAGAAATTGTATATTCTTTTAAATTATTTTTAGAAATACAGGTAAAACAGATGTGGATAATGTTATCAACGTTCAAGTATAAGTATGTGCTTTCTACAAATATACTTTACTTTCCTTTTAAGTGATAAAAAAAAAAAAAAAAAACCTGTGCATGATACTGACTTTAGCGGGCCATACATGGATTTGGCTGTTTCAGCAGGAACTGGCTGAGATTCGATCCATGTATGGCCCCTATGGACTCTGTCGGATTTTTTCTGCTTGATTAGCGATGCAGGCTTATATCAGTGTATTCTGACTGCAGGGAAGTCTCACCTCTTTCAGAATGCAATAGCTCAGTGGAGTTGATTCCCCCATCCATCTTAGACCTGCTACATTATATAAATGTCCTGGAGGGCTTCATATTCATATACTGTACACATGCTGCCAATGGGACTAGTTGCTAGTTTGAGTAGCATAGGCCTGATCTGCAAGCATACCAGTCAGACTTCAATAATTAACAGCTAGTTACAATGATTATTCAATGTAATTCTGTGTTACAAAGTTACACTGTTGCAACAACTGTCACTGTAGATCACTGGGCTGTGACATCATCATCACAGGAGCTGCAATAAAGCTGTAGAGTTAGAAAGAGATTGAACCAAAAAGGGGTTCATTATTTTTATGTATTTGGGTTTTATATGAAAAAAGGCATGGATTAAAGACAGGGTATGTTACAGTCCATGTGGGTAATGCTTGAGAACATATATGCAGTACAGTATAGCATCATACCATGGCATTAGCTTATATTTAGATGTTATCAGACTTAAAGAAAATGCAATGTTACTGACATGTATATAGTTTAAACTGGATAAAGGGAATGGGGTAACTCCCAATAGTTTAATTTGAAAAAAGGGAAGGGGGGTTATCTCCCAGGCGTTTAAACGGAATAGGGGGAGTCTAGGGTATCTCCTGATACTAATAGAAATGTGTGAGTATCAGTTTATTGATGTAATGACAGTGTGGATAGGGGAAAAGGGTGAATTTGAAGGCGTATAGAAGAGAAAAACACGAGAATATGGGGGGGGGGGGGGTGGTTGAGGAAGAGGAAATGGGGGGGTGTGGAACAAGAGGAAGTGGGATAGTTATTAGCTTTCTACCTATCACTGTGGCAGTGAGTTATATTAGTTGCATAGTAAATCTCGGAACTCTTGAAAATAGCGAAATCCCATCCAGATGACCCAAGTAAAAGTGTGTCAATCTAACATAAAGTATTCTGTGACCACCAGGTATTGCAAAAGCATGATAGAATCCAATTCCATAATCCTTTTTGCTAGAGATGGTACCTGTGATGAGTTCTAATGTCTAGGGATAACTGTTCTCTGAAACAGTGTAAAATGTCTTTTCTACAAGATTTAATGCACCATGAATAGTTGACAGCAAGGTGGTTGTCGGGATATTCATTATCTTAGTATTCGTCACCCTAGCGTAAATCTTTAGAATGTGAGCCCAGAATTTTTCAGTAGGGGAACCTTCCCATCAACAGCGGCAGGGCATAGCCAATGAGCACCACAAGGTGAAAATGCTATTTAATTCATTTTTAAGATTCACCCATTCATCCATATCTCCATCCTTTATTTTGCTGAAAAATAACTTTGAAAAACACCCTTGTTGCATTTCTAGCGGTGACTATCTTGAGTAAGGGCAGATGAATAGTGTAGCATTTACTTTCTGGAATCCATCTGCCCTTAGCTCAGGCATGCAGCCAGGAGGGTGTGCTTAGCTGAGAAAGCCCCTCCTCCAGATAAAAGAAAAAAAAACACCTTTGAAGACTCATGGGATGTATGACATCATTTTGGCCTAGGCCAGAAACCAGGAAACACTAGTAGAAATGTAAAAAAAAAAAAAAAAACAGTTAATGTTGATTGAGAGAGTTTAGTTCCACTTTAACTAGGATTAGCATTAAAGCAGCTGTGCGGCCACGTGATCCCCCTCCGAACTTCTTCATAGCAGCGAGAGGGGCTGAGATATCCCTGTGAAGTCAGCCGACCAGTAGAGGGAAGTCACGTTACTGAACAGCGTTGTTGTGGGAAAAGTTATTTAGCCTTTTCATTAAAAAAAAAATCACACACACTGTAGTTACTAACTGTATAATCCAGAGGGGATGCAAGTATTCTTTCTGCATATTGCTGCTGAATAGTGGCGGAAGGGGTGGGTAGGAGAGCCGCTCTCATGCTGACAGGGAGGGAGGGGGAGAGACTCACAGCAGAGCAGCGGGATGACGGAGGCACTAAACTGACCAGGGTATCATGGTTCAGCAGCCATGATTTACCGTGGTCAGCTCAGACAGGAGGACACAGGAACAGGCAGGATCAACCAGGTATACAGTATTACAACATAGTAAGGGTCAGGTTACATGGCACAAGCACTGTGCTATAGAACATGCCTTAAAGGAACAGGATCAGCCACTTTTAGTTTCCTCCCCCCTAGCTAGATTTGTGTTTCCTTTTTTCTTTTCTGATCATATGAAAACATTTCTTACATTATCATTAATTTGTCTTTGTGTCATGTGTTAAAAAAACATACCCAGTGTTTATTTCATATAAACAACCGCATCATACTTTGTACCAGGAACAATATTTCAGTGTTGTAGCCTTTATGGCAAAATGCAGTGCAGAAAATGAGTACTTTATATCTACATTGCATTTAAAACAGAATATTTTAGTTAACCTAAAATGTCTAAAGCATCAAGCATTATGCCCTGTAAACACAATAGGATTTTCCTACAACAAAACCGTGGATTTTGTTCCGAAGGATGTTGGCTCAAACTTGTCTTGCATACACACGGTCACACAAATGTTGTCGGAAATTCCGAACGTCAAGAATGCGGTGGCGTACAACACGTACGACAAGCCGAGAAAAATTAAGTTCAATAGCCAGTGTGCCTCTTCTGCTTGATTCCGAGCATGCGTGGACTTTTGTGCGTTGGACTTGTGCACACACGGTCCAAAATTTGAGAACCTGCTCTCAAATATTTGTTGGCAGAAATTCCAACAACAAATGTTCGATGGAGCATACTTTCCAAGAACAAGCTCACATCCAACATTTGTTGTCAGAAAATCCTATCGTTTGTACAGGGCATTAGGCATACAGTATAGTGTATGCACACAGGACCAGTATGTGGTACAGGCTTCTGTCTGTTCTGTTCATAGGGGACGAAGCTGCATTCATCAAAAAAAAAAAAAAAGTAGATTCCCCTTTATGGGGACACAGACAACCATGAAAGCTTATGAGGTTCTAAATGTTCACCAATCTACTAATCTTCCTCCCTTCCTCGCTGTCTTGATGGTGCACTGTCTCTAAGGCAGGAAGTGAGACGAAACCCTCCTCCAGCGGTGACAAAAAACGTGGTAAAACCATGCTCTATAAAAAGAAAAAAAAAAAACACAAAAAAATTTGTCTGGAGTTCATTCATTTTCAAATTCGCTAATAAAATGGACTTAAAAATATAGATCATATTAGCAATGCCCAGAACAAGTTTAATTTTAACTTACTGAATAGTTTCCATTGACTCTAATACAGTTTAATACTTTCCAATAGGCTATCAATTTTAATGACTGGAAAAATGGTAAGAACCCCCTGAGCCGACTCTGCCACACGTGCCATCTTGTGAAGCCTCTGCGCTCCAAGCACTGCCGTGTCACAAACCGCTGTATTGCAG
The DNA here is from genome assembly GCF_042186555.1 of Aquarana catesbeiana. Classification (NCBI taxonomy): domain Eukaryota; kingdom Metazoa; phylum Chordata; class Amphibia; order Anura; family Ranidae; genus Aquarana; species Aquarana catesbeiana. Next base: position 696,085,847 of record NC_133324.1, read on the forward strand.
TCTTCGACCATTACTGTCCTTATGTCTACAATGATGTGGGACAGCGCAACAGGTTTGTAGCTTTTTTTTTTTGTTTCATTCAGTATATATTCATGGGTACGGAAATTACAGTGTATGCATGCCATTAAACACTAATGTTTTCCATTGATTTCTCATTCAGTAATGCTCACCCAGACTAAGAAACAGGAAGCACTTATCTTTCATGGCCTAAAGAACTACATTGCAAGGCATTTCCTTTTAGTCGCATAAAAAATCAGCGCTAAAGCTTGTAATCATCCATTCCTGTATACAAACAGTAGCTCTGCAAAGCGTTTTAAATTAACTGATTAATGTATATATTACTCTAGAGAAGAGACTCTTTGGGGCTTATTCAGTAAGATAGTATGAAAAGCCATGATACCATAGAAAGTGATATAGGCATCACATTAGGTTTTGACATTTAGCTCTGTTAAGAAATCATTTATGATCTCATGGTTTATTGCATTGCCTTGAATGTGTTTGGATAAACCTCCATTATAAAAACAATATAGTATTTAAAAAGATAATTTTTACAGGCATATGATTTTATAATATAACTATAGTACCTGAAAAGGAACCTGTCATGAGATAATCCTTTTCTTCGTAAAGGGTAATTCCACTTTTGTGAAACATAAAGCAAACAAAAAAATAATATAGCATATACAGTTGCTATCCTAGCCATATTGTAATTGAATGTATGTCCAGACACCCCACGATGCACATCTATTGCCTATTGGCTACTGTTGCACAGTGCATTAGGGTGTTAATGGGATCATGATGCACATCTTGCTACATATTGCGGTAACGTGTGATAAAATCTGCAATTTACCCCAAATTACTGGATTGCAAAGATCTAAATAGGCCCTAGGTTTAACATTTCCAAATTGGCAAAATTTATTTTCTGTTAAATACTTTACTCTTTGGTGAATTACCCCTAAAGTGTTTTAATTACATATGTTCTATTTGATTATTTATATTTACTTCACAGGGTGTTTTTTGTCGGGTTCTTGTTGAATATGTGTATCAGCTGCCTTATTGGAGTCTACCTGTGTTGGGACTGGTTATATATTGAAGGTCACAGCCTGTTAATTGAAATGGGCTTTGTATTCCTCGCCGTGATTGGTTTTATTTCTGCTATGATGACTGGAACGTGTGTAAGTAATTAAAGTTAGTTTTACAAGCCTAAAATGAAACTTCAGATTCACAACTTCTACTGTACATCAAACATACCCTTAGTAATGTTCAAAAACTTTCCTATAATAACTAATGGTCGCAGCATGCAAACCTTAAATGTTTGTTGGAGTGTATTGAGACCAACCTAAAAACAGACTTAAAGATACGCTAATGAAATTTATATTTAAAGATTAATTCTAGTTATGGAAATTGTATACATAGTTACATTGGTCTACCTTGGACCAAAGTTACTTTGCATATACTGTACCTGGCTGATGCCCCTGAAAGCTGGAAATCACTAAAATAGATACCATTACTCCAGTGTATTTGCTATTGCACATAGGGCACTTTGCAGTTTTATGATGTTCTTGTATTGCGAGATATACAGTATATATATTTGTGTGTTTTATATCACATTTTCAGTACACTTAGTTGTTTTGTTTGAGTTATATATCAGTTATTAAGGTTTCAGCAGCATAAGTTGGATACAGCATTATGGCGTTTCACATTCACATAGGAGGTTTCCACCACTGTTCACTTGTTAGTTTTTTAAGAGGGTAGCGCTACACTTTTTGGCTATTCTTTCCAGAGATCTCCACTTGCTTATGGTGCAGGATGCCACGCTGCCCAAAATGAATAATGAATTGAAAATTCATATAAAAATATATGATACGTATAAATTCAGGTTGAGTTAAACCATAAACATAAATGTGCAAATGGTTTACATAAATTACATAAAAAGTGAAAAAGTCTAATTCAAATAACATAAAAAATGAAGAGTTCACATATCATAATAAATCATAATAAATAAAAAATAGACATTTCATGCACTGAATTGAGAACAGTCCCACATTGAATATTATGATTCAAGATTGATTCCAGGACAAAGCAGCACAAGAAATCATCCATGGATCCCAAATCAGATGTCCAAGCAGAGGAAAAACACCACATGCATATAAGCTAGTGTGACTCTCTGTGCAGTAAAACCTCACTGTGTCATCCAGAATCCTCCAGCAGGCCTCCACGGACAGATGTACCTCCGTTTAGGGTCCCCAAAAATAAAGAGAAATAGAGCACCAGGCTCGCATAATGTAAAATCGCAGGTGGTACTTTAGTAAAAAACAAGTGTAAAAACAATCGTCATCACGCAATCAAAGGAGCTGCGAATCCCACAATGCAATGCCGAACCGAGCTTTGCTTGGTGACGTCATGACTTCTGGTTCTGCCCTACGTACGTTTCTCCAGTTGCTTCCGGGTTCCCATGCCAAGCAGCTGCTCTGTTGCTTACTGAACGTAGGAGGTCAACTGCTCAGCGGCATAGATGCCATTCAGAGAATGCTTTGCATTTTCCGAATGAATGCAAAGCTTTCTCTGATTGGACAAGGTGAAGAGTGTTCAATGCCTCGCCTCTCCACCTCATCCAACACTTGGATTCATTCAGAAAATGCAAAGCATTCATTGAATGACACCAATGCCCAGCAGCTGACCTTCTGTGTTCATAATCCAGCAGGTACATCCACTTGGCGAAGGACCTGGGAGCAACTGGAGATCAATGGAGTACCTGTGGCTACTACACTGATTTCAAGCTTCTAGTGGCATCAGCCAGGTATGATATAATATATTTGCCTGTTAGTTTCTTGCATATATACTCACCCCTATAGTCCTTTGCAGTGGCAATATTTTCTTTATCTTTATACATTGAAACAAAATGGCTACATCTCTCTACACCATACATGTATATGTTCTCCTTACCTGGATCAGTCATATCACAGTACCTGAGCCAATCCCATAATTAGGCATACGAACTAGCATGTTACTAGCATTAAGCCTACTAGGTTCTTATAAGTTAAAGTAAAAAAAACCTTGAGAAAAAAACTTTGGATTTTGCCATCTTAAATAAAGTATGATACATTGCTATGTGTACAGCTTAAAACATATTTTTTGTTATTTCTATTTGCGAGGCATGCACATGTTAGCAGCTATGGAACACAGCCTCCTGCATATGAGTGCACACCATAATTGCAAGTGCAGGGCCAAGGTAGCCATGCCCTAATGTAAGGAAATGTTACATTAGGAGGAATCCGCACTCTCTACCAAGATAGAGGCTGAATGTGCAGACACACTGTCAGTCTTTGGCCATTGGGAGCGCACAGCAGAGGGTGGCAGCACTTCACATTTGGGCCTTTGGTGGCCCTGTCCCTAGATTGAAATATTGAAGGTACCAGGCAGTAAATTGTTATCCAAACAGCAATAGCATTCAAATGCTGTCACTTGTCAGGTATTTAGACAATTGGTGGGGCTGGCTGTCAAAATACAATAAGTACAGCAGCAGATTCATCTATCCACACTGTATAGAATGGATGGAGGCATCTGATAGATTTTATTTATATATATATATATATATATATATTATATATATATATAATTTTTTTTTTTTTTAATATGTAAGTGTATGGCCAACTTTAGAGAATAATGGCTCAGAGCATGCACCTAGGTTTGACACTTATCTCTATAACAACACTGCATAGTGCCTAGGGTGGCCCAGTTATTAATTCCTATGACCAGGTCTTGTGACGCGGGTGGCCATTATTCTTTATGCACAAGCCTGATGGGGATGGCAGAAAATTGGATGATGTAAACACTGCCAGCAATAACTTTGATTACTCTGGATCGAATGTCCATATTACTTGATAAATGATCAAAGGGGCCGGACTATGCAACTTCTATGTGCTAAACCAGGGGTCTCCAAACTTTCTAAACAAAAGACCAGTTTACTGTCCTTCAGACTTTAGGTGGGGGGGGGGGGGGGGGGGCTCAGTGGGACTCCCCAGCGTCAGTAAAAAAAAAAAATTGCATAGTGCCTTCAGACAGTAGGAGGAAGAATAGTGCCCCATCATTGGTGTCAGTGGAAGAAATAGTGCTCCATCACTGGTGTCTGTAAAAGAAGGTATGCCCTTCTGTCAGTGTCACTGGAAAGAATGGTGCCTCATCGTTGGTGTCAGTAGAAGGAATAGTGCCTTTTATCAGTGGAAGAAAAATTCCCCCAAGGGCCAGATAAATTCAAGCAAGGGCCAAATCTAGCCCACAATTTGGGGAGCCGTTAATGAGATTTAGTCTCACTTCCTGTCCTGCTGATAATGGCTTACCAGACAAGTGAGGGGAAATCTGCAACAATGACAGAAATAAAAATGTGTAAACTAGATATACACTAGCAGATTTTTGTTCAAAATTATTTGTTTTAAGAACGTTAATTTGGTTTTTAATTTGTAAGTGGGGTCAATTTGATTTTCATTTTTGACATGAAAATTCAAAGGAGTAGGATGGAAAATTTTCCTTTAATAAACTGATTTCTAACAGTATATGTGGTTTCCGTTTAAAGTCCATTAATTCCAAAATTGAATGGTAAAAGGAAAACAAAAGTTTGAACCACTTTCAAATGACATTCATGAAGCTGTTTAATGTACTGAGAATTGTCGTACAAATGTTTGTAAGAATATTTGCACGGAGGTTCTTTCAAATTTCTATTCTTTATTTCCTAACTTTAGACACTTTGTCCTGACATACACTTTAGAGGTAACTTTGACCATTAGAATTCTGAGATTATTGTGATCACTGTATAAAAGCCTCCTGCATCTGAACAAAAAGAATAATCTGCCATTCTCATTTCACTGTATATAACAGCTATATATGGCTGCTGTGAACATCACAACAAATGAAAGAATGAATTCAAAGAAGTACTCGTACCTCATGGACGAAAGTGGAACGTTTTGTAATCCATTTGACAGAGGACTGTTCCTGAACCTCCTGGAATTCTTCCATTTCATTCCACAGCTTCCAGAAGAGAAGATTAAGAAAAGGAAAGTGAATGAAATCTGAACATGTTAACAAAGAACGTCTGATTTTAGAATTTTATTTATATGCTTATTTATAAAGAGATATTTTTCAAATAAATCATTTTATTATGACATTAAGCAGGCATTTGTGAGATTTCATTTTAGGTTGCTTGACAATAGCTTTATTCATTCTGTTTTTACACGTTTCTAAAATCTGACACCTTGCCCATACAGGTCTATTGTACCTTATAGTAAATCCAGCCATGGTGATCATTTTTATAGTGCTCCAACTGTGCATGTGTTTACTATTCCTTTTAAACTAGTATGTGCCTTTGGATAAAAATGAATTCTGTTTTTTGGGGGGGCTGTCCAGCACTGATCCTAAATGTTTATTGGATGTATATATATATGTACACAGCGGGTAGAATAAGTATCAAACACGTCACCATTTTTATAGGTAAATATAATTCTAAAAGGTGTTATTGACATGAAATTTTCACCACATCGGTAACAACTCATGTAATCCATGCATACAAAGAAACCAAAACAAATACACTCATAAATTAAGTTATGTGTAATGAAATGGAATGACACAGGGGAAGTAGTGAACACATGAAGAAAGGAAGGTGCCCCAGCTGAAATGTATCAGTAGTAAGAAAGCAATACTGCCCCTTGTCAGTGCAAATTAATATCAGCTGGTTCAGTCTCAACTGATGGCCTATAAAAAGGTGTCTCTTTACTAAAGTGTCACACAAGAAACATCTCATGATGGGTAAAAGCAAAAAGCTCTGTCAAGACCTTTGCAACCTTATTGTTGCAAAACATACTGATGGAATTAGTTACAGATGAATTTCTAATCTTCTAAATGTTCCAGTGAGCACTGTTGGGGCCATAAACCGGAAGTGGAAATAACATCATTTTCACCATAAACCAGCCACGTCCAGGTGCTCCTCGCAATATTTCCGACAGAGGAGTGAAAAGATTTATCATAAGAGTTGTCCAGGAGCCAAGGCTTACTTGTGAAGAGCTTCAGAAAGACCTGGAAGGTACAATTGTTTCAAAGAAAACTGTAAGTAATGCACTCAACCACCATGGCCTTTATGCACGCTCACCACACAAGACTCAATTGCTGAAGAAAAAAGCATGTTGAAGCTCAGTTAAAGTTTGCTGCACATTTAGACAAGCCTGTGAAATACTGGGAGAATATTGTTTCTAATGTATGTTTATTGTATGTTAATGATAGATACTATTGCAAGTCTTTTTTTGATATTTCAGAAAGGCATCTAATCATCCCTGAGGAAGAGATATATAGATACTATTGCAAGTCTTTTTTTTTTTTTTTTTGATATTTCAGAAAGGCATGTAATCATTCCTGAGGAAGAGATGGATTCATGATGCCCGAACAAACTGCTGACCATCAAATCCTCCAAAGAGATACGTGTGTTTTTAACAAGGCTGTGTCTTTTTAGAGTTTTGTAATAAAAAGTGGTTTTATATATGAATGGTTATGCATTTTTCTTTTTTGGTTGCCTTCAAAATCCCATAAGAGGGTCTTTTTCCCATTTCAAATACTGGGAGAATATAGTCTGGTCAGATAAGACCAAAATTGAACTCTTTGGATGCCATAATACACACCATGTTTGGAGGTCAAATGGCACTGCACTTCACCCCAAAAACACCATACCAACAGTGAAATTTGGAAGTGGGAACATCATGGTGTGGGGCTGTTTTTCAGCATACGGTACTGGCAAACTTCCTATCATTGAAAGAAGGATGAATGAAAAAATGTACCAAGACATTCTTGATAAAAATCTGCTGCCATCTACCAAGATGATGAAGATGAAATAAAGGTGGACATTTCAGCAAGACAATGATCCCAAACACAAAGCCAAGGAAACTCTCAATTGGTTTCAAAGAAAGAAAATAAAGCTGCTAGAATGGCCCAGCCAATCACCAGACTTGAATCCAATAGAAAATCTATGGAAAGAACTAAAGATCAGAGTTCATAGAAGTGGCCCACAGAACCTTCAAGATTTGAAGACTGTGTGGAAGAATGGGCCAAAATCACACCTGAGCAATGCATGTGACTAGTTTCTTCATACAGGAGGCGTCTTGAAGCTGTCATTACCAACAAAGGATTTTGTACGAACTATTAAATAACTTTCAGTTAGCGTGTTTAATAATTTTTCCCAGTGTCATTCTATTTTATTACACATAACTTAATTTCTGAATTTGTTTGTTTTGGTTTCTTTGTATAGATTGCATAGGTTGTTACCGACATGTGGTGAAAATTACATTTCAGTGGTGCCTTTAGAAATATATTAACCTAGAAAAATGGTGACGTGAGAGAGAGAAAGATCGATGAAAGGAAAAGAATGGAGATATATCCTACCTTGTTACATTGTAACAAAATTTAAATGTAAAAAACATGACAGGAGCACTTACAAACCTGGGCGGTACAACTTGGTAAAAAGATGAAATAGTGCTTGGTGGTGTATTTTAGACATGTGCAATTCGTTTCATAACGAATCAAAATTCGGCCAAATTTTGTATCTTTTGTACATTCGGATGCATCCGAATGTCTGAATAAAAAAATAACGAATTTCAACTAATACGAAAGAAATTATAGCAAATATAACGAATGAATTTGACACGATTCAGTATTTCGTTAAAGATCTAATGAAACAAACTCAAAGTAAACTTACAGTCCAATCAGTTGATTACTTTTGTGCTAGAGGTTGGATTACTGGCAAAGTGCATTCCTGAGAACAGTGAGAAGGGTGTTATAGTGTATTTGAGCAGAGGAGAAGAGATATTGTCATTGTGTGTGTTAATAGGTTCAATAAACAAACGACTTTCCAAACTACGAATCATTATCACGTATGAAGAAAGAAAGAAAGAAATTATAGCGGATATAACAAATGAATTCGACATGATTCGAGATTCAGTATAACGAATATCGACACTCTACGAATAATAACGCATTATCCAAAAATGAATTAACGTAACATAACGAATATAACAGAACGAAATTATGTATTTTACGAATGACAATGAACCAAAACTAAATGAAATTTCCTGTTGTGCACAAGTCTAGACTTTATTTATAAAAAAAAATAAAAAAACATTGCAGAGCTATTTGTCCTGCAAAACTGTATGTACAATTGTTCTTTGTGAATGCCAACAAAATTAAAGGTTACTAAGCTATTTTCTCAACAGATCAGATTTAAAAGCATAGCTTGACTCTGGGAAATACTGCATTTTAGCCAGTAGATTAAGTTGATGAAAATAGGAAATAAATACTTATTAACTAGGTAGAGCTGATGATCATATGAAGCAAATACTTATTTACTATAGTGGTCATGATGTGGTATTTTCCTTATTCACGCTATTCCTATGAATGAAGAACATCTGATCTGCAGGGAAAATAGCCTATTAAAATTCTATTTTGTTAGCATTCACACAGAACACATGTACATGCAGTTTCAAAAGACAAATAGCTGTGTTATTTTTTTAACTACACCCCATAAAGTATCCCGGCCTTTCTATTTTTCATTTTGGATAGAGTAGGGAAGTGCTAAAACAGCTCTCTGTTTTTTGGGGGGGTTTTTTCATCTGTGTCTTTTTTCCTTTAATTCCTGTCCTGTAGACTCAAGTGGAAGTGGGAGAATATCTTTCTAATGTGAGGATTTTCCCTCTTAGGGCTTGTTCATATTATACTAGTGTTTTTTGTGCACTGAATAAACACCAAAGATCTCAAGGGCACGTGGAAAATGATTGTTTTCTATGTGCTGTGTTCACCACACAATGTAGTTGTGATGTGAGGTGCAGTGTGATGCAATGTAAACAACCTGCATTTTTAAGTAGCAGAGTGGATGACACCACATGTCACTGCACTGTAGTGCAAAACAACTATGTGAACTTAAAATAAAGTTTAAAAAAAGTAAACAGTGTGATGTGCTGAAACCTGCATCACACTGCCCCCTGCTGGCCTTCATACTGACTGCTACCTGCACAGTAAAACACTGCGTTTACCATGGGGGGCTAGGATGAACAAACCCTTAAATCAGGGGTCTCCAAACTTTCTAAGCAAAGGGACAGTTTACTGTCTCCCAGACTTTAGGGGGGGTCAGACTGTGGCCAGTGGAAATAGAAAATGCCCCAGCATCAGTGGGAGTAAACAATTCCTCAGGCTTGGTGGTCAGTAGGAGTAAAAGAATTACAAGGCGCATGTGGTTAATAGGAGAAGGGATAACGCCCCATCATTAGTATTGGTGAGAAGAATAGTGCGCAATCATTGGTGTCAGTGGTAGAAGTAGTGCCCTCTAGTTGGTGTCAGTGGCAGAAGTAGTGTCCACTCTGTGTCAGTGTCAGTGGTAGAAGTAGTGCCCCCTAGTTGGTGTCAGTGGCAGAAGTAGTGTCCATTCTGTGTCAGTGTCAGTGGTAGAAGTAGTGCCCCCTAGTTGGTGTCAGTGGCAGAAGTATTGTCCACTCTGTGTCAGTGGTAGAAGTAGTGCCCCCTAGTTGGTGTCAGTGGCAGAAGTAGTGTCCACTTGTTGGTGTCAGTGTCAGTGGTAGAAGTAGTGCCCCCTAGTTGGTGTCAGTGGCAGAAGTAGTGTCCACTCTGTGTCAGTGGTAGAAGTAGCGCCCCCTCATTGGTGTCAGTGGGAGGAATAGTGCCTCATTGTTGGTTTCAGTGGAAGAAGCAGTGCCCCATCGTTAGTGTCACTGTGGGAAATTATGCCCCACTACTGGTGTCAGTGGAAGGAATAGTGCTTCAGCCTTGTTGACAGTGGAAGGAGTGGTGACCCAAGGGCCAGATACAGGCAAGCAAAGTGCCACATCAGGCCCACTGGACACAGTTTGGAGACCACTGCCTTAGACAGTTGTCACAGTAACAAGTGTCCCTATTGGAAAATTTCCCTTCTATTCCTGTTCTGGTGGCAGCAAAAAATTTTGCACTTACCCTCCCTTTCATTCCTGGTGACAATCCTGGTCAAAAAAATTGGGGTGAATCTCCGTAAGGGGGACACAGACAGCAATAATAGCCTGACAGGATTAAAACCCTTATCTGCTTTATCAGATCTAGAAAAGAAAAATATGTATTGCCTTTAGTTATAATATAATTTGTTGCTTTTTGTATAGCGAAAAGCTTTTTTTAAATCACGTGTTAACATCCCAAAGGAGACATTTTAGGCTGAAGTCCAGCCATTTACTTTTTTTTTTTTTTTCCTACCACTATCAGCACAACACTATGATGTATAACACTGCTGGCCACCCAAATGCTTTGCTTATTATGTAGCTCAGCAGTATATTCCTATCCCTATACTGGAAGAAGATGTACTATCCAGTGGTTATATTACCTCATAGGAGCCTCTTTTTTTTTTTACAGAATATTAAAATATTTTGAGTGACGCTTTTACATTGTGAACTCGTATTAGCCAGGGTTGAAGTTTCTAAAAATGCCCTGGAATCCCGGTGTCCAGGTTTTATTACAGATTTAATGAGATGAGCCAAACAAATAAAAAAATAACAAAAAAAAAAAAGAAAAAAAACATAAAAGCCCTTTATGCTGTTCTAGATAGAGTATTCTTCAGTGTTTTGAACATTAGAGAACAGGGAAATGTTATACAAATTCATCAATAGGTGGCGCCCTTTTATCGAAAATGAATGCTATTCACAGTCCTGAAAAGAAATATTTCTGTGTGCACCAAGTACTTTACGTTTTATTGCCCCCAAATTCATATTATTAATGTACCAATTCTTGTAACTAAATCATGCTGTAGTGTATATTTAACAGTGTATAAGATATTTTGCAGAGATACAAAATATGTTTGATTTCCTTAAAAAGGAGTTGTACATTTCTGCTATGTATACATTTTTTGCATGCCAGAAATGTAGACCACTTATGCTTTTTCCCACTAGCAGTTAAGTGATATGCTCTTTAGATTATTTTTATATTTGATTCACTCTCGTTTTATTTTCATGCATATTAAATACTGATATGAGCATCAAATATTAACTGGGAGTTAAAGCGGAAATTCACCTAAAAAGGGAAGTTGCACTTTTCCACCTCCTCCACCCCAACTCTACCACTATTAGAGTTTTCACTCTCCTTGGGGTGGGTACCTATTTCTGACAGGTGCCCGCTCCACTATTACTTACATTGCAGAGGCGGAAGTTTAGCACCCCCAACACCCCCCCCTTGCAACCTCCTTGGACATGTCACTGAGAAAGCCAGCTGTGAAGCACCAGGAAGGTACAGCTAGCTTCCCACATCCAAGTTTGGGGCACCGGTGACCCGAACACCAATGAAGAACTAGCCCGGATGAGGACAGCACTGGATACCTGGACTGGTAAATGTCTGTTTATTAAATGTCGGCAGCTGCAGTATTTGTAGTTGTTGACATTTAATTCTTTTTTCCAGAGCTAAGTTCCTCTTTAAGATAAGGTCACCTTAGCAAGTTGGCTATTACCGTAGCAGTATTACACTGTGATTATTATTATTGTGCCCAGAAAATATGCAGTCATTGATAGGGTGATAACTTATTTATAGACAATGTAGGAACTAATAAAAGGAATAACACTCTGAAAAATGTAAAATAATGCATTTGGGTGGCAAAAATATGAATGCACTACTCACTGGGGGGAGAACCTCTGGGAGAATATTAGCATGCAATAAAAAGGGGATTAATTCCAGAGATAAAACGATAATTCTCCCGCTCTACAAGACTCTGGTCCGGCCGCACCTAGAGTATGCTGTCCAGTTCTGGCCACCAGTCCTCAGGAAACATGTATTGGAAATGGAGCGAGGACAAAGAAGGGCAACAAAGCTAATAAAGGGTCTGGAGGATATTAGTTATGAGGAAAGGTTGTGAGCACTGAACTTATTCTCTCTGAAGAAGAGACGCTTGAGAGGGGATATGATTTCAATATACAAATACCATACTGGTGGTGACCCCACAATAGGGATCAAAACTTTTTCGCGGAAGGGAGTTTAACAAGACTTGTGGCCACTCATTAAAATTAGAAGAAAAGAGGTTTAACCTTAAACTACGTAGAGGGTTCTTTACTGTAAGAGCGGCAAGGATGTGGAATTAATAATAGTATAACTAAGTGGTGCTGCGCTAATCCTAAATAAATTGGCTAAAATTGGTTTAAATCAGTGTGATATGCATAAAAGTGTACATCCGGGAGTGTAGGTTCCAATTTGGGGTAATGGCATCAACCGTGTGAACCTCCACACTCATATAACAGCAAATCTAAGTAGTGAAAAAGTGATCATCTGTAGTGGTAACAATAAACACAGTAAATCTTACCATATACATAAAATAAATAACAATAATGTGAAAATGTCAATTATTAGTAAAGTGCATAATGCAATATAAAGAAAATCATAGTGTGTAACAGGCAAGCAACACATAAAGTGACAATGTGCAGCAGTGCAGTTAAATTATCAACAATAAATTGTCCAAAAAGTATCAGGTGCTTCAACGTAAATTCCTTCTTATATAATGTGACTGCAATGTCCTGACATGCATCAGTTGCAAAAATACAAAGTGCTTCAACAAACAGTCCTTCTTATATAATGTGACAGCAACGTCCTGACATGCATCAGTTGCAGTGCAGTGCTCAAAATCAATCACAGGGTGCACATCTTCGTGTTTAGACACACAGGTAGGTTATGGCCCCTTACCTTAGGGTAATAGGGCAAACGCATGTGACCAAAACCTTTAGGGGTATCCTCCTATAGATGTAAGCACTAGCCTCACGGTCCTAGTCCCAGGGGATGATTCCCTCAGATGTTCAGGGGGGAGTGTTGTAAATGACAAAAAACAGGGAGGATCCCAATAGCGTGATATCGTTTAAACAGCAGCTTTTATTGAATGAAATAAAGGGTACTCACATAGACATCAGTAAAACATTCCTATCTCCAATGAGCGGCGAGCTCATATACCTCTCAACAGCATGTAAAGCCTGTCCTGTCCCTACGCGTGACGTCACACCACACGTGACTTCATCAGGGGAACCTGATATTTTACCAAAAATATGTAGAAGAATACCATCGGCCTAAACTGAGGAAAAAACATTTTTTTATATATTTTTGGGGGATATTTATTATAGCAAAATGTAAAAAAATGGGTTTTTTTCAAAATTGTCGCTCTTATTTTGTTTATAGCGCAAAAAATAAAAATCGCAGAGGTGATCAAATACCACCAAAAGAAAGCTCTATTTGTGGGAAAAAAAGGACGTCAATTTTGTTTGGGAGCCATGTCGCTCGACCGCGCAATTGTCAGTTAAAGCGACACAGTGCCGAAACGCAAAAAACGTTCTAGTCAGGAAAGGGGTAAAATCTTCCGGGGCTGAAGCGGTTAAATATCATACCTGGGGGGTGTCTATAGTATGCCTGTAAAGTGGCGCATGTTTCCCATGCTTAGAACAGTCTCTGCACAAAATTACATTTTTAAAGGAGTAAAAGTCGTTTAAAACTGCTTGCGGCTTTAATGTAATGTCGGGTCCTGGCAATATGGATGAAAATCAGTGAGACAAACGGCATGGGTACCCCTCTCAGTCCATTACCAGGCCCTTTGGGTCTTGTATGGATATTAAGGGGAACCCTGCACCCAGATTAAAAAAAGGAAAGGCGTGGGGCCCCCAGGCCCTATATACTCTGAGGTGTAAATGAGAAGTTGCGCTGACCCCAAAACAAAATATATGTGAACAAGTGGTGAAAAGCTGCTAGCACACAAACAAACCAAGTCGCATCAAATGTGTAAAAAATACATGCAGCGCTAAAAAAATGTATAGGTGTGTCAAACATGTATATATAAATTGGTGACTATAAAACAACTATAAAGTAATAATGATCAACACAATAAATATAGGTGAGGTGTATAAAATGTCCCAAGGAATGTGTTATGTATGGATATGTCCAGGAGTAAAGTCAAAGACTAGGGTCAATACATATAGGTAGAAGATGTCTTCTCAAACACAGGGGGAGCTTGGATACATGATGTTGACTGAAGACTGGAAAACACATCAATCACAGACGACACGTCATAAGTATCTAGAGTTAGGTACTCTTACCAGATCCAGTGGGACGTATCAGCCATATAGCAGTACGTCTGTCAGGGCTCGTGTAAGTAGCCTCCCGTGAACTCTCCCCAAAAGGTTCACCCTTCGGTCACGATCTCCGATAGGCAGGTAATCACTTGGGTCACGGTCACCGATAGCCAGGGCAGTCAACGGTGGGGATGGTCAGCTCACTCCCAAACTCTCCGGTTCCGGGCAGGTTCAGAAGGTCTCCAGAAACCAATCATAGATGAAATCATGGAGAAAAAAGCAAAAAGGGGCTCCACATGGCGTAGGTCAAAAATAAAAAGGATTTATTGAATAAAAGCCTTACAAGATAAAACGTGATCACTGAATAAAAATTGGTGGCAATCCGCAGGCTTTGCAGAATCAAGGGAGGCCATACAGCGTAGGTTTGCTGAGGCATTCGGCCCAGAGTCCTCTAGGTTACTAAAGACGACATGATCCGCAGCCCGCTTCTCCCAGGCAAGTACAAGTGCATGGGTTTCTTTGGACTGTAAATGATCCCTTGAAGACTGCTGCTGATGCTGAGTGCCAGGCTCCACCTCCATGCTGACACAATCCTCCTCCTCCTCCTCCCCTCCTCCTCATCCTCTTCCTGTGTGATCGGCGGGCACGCAGGAACACTGTCTGGATAAAGGGGGCTTGGAGAGGTAAGGAAGTCCTCCTCTTCCTCCCTCTGTACTGCCTCAAGTGCCCTGTCCATTATTCCATGCAGCGTGTGCTCCAACAGGTGGACAAGAGGTACAGTGTCACTGATGCATGCACTGTCACTGATCACCATCATCGTGGCCTCCTCAAATGGTGACAGGAGAGTGCATGCATCCCTGGTGTGAGGAAAAAAAACAAGGTCCCCTGACCCTGTCCTGGTGCCATAGTCGCATAGGTACTCATTGATGGCCCTCTGCTGCATGTGCAGCTGCTGCAGCATGGCCAACGTTGAGGCGGTTCTTGGGCAGGTTAAATTCCTTTTGGAGGTCAGCCAGCCAAGCACTGGCATTATATGACCCGTGGAAATACACACAGTCTTTCCTGGCCTGCCTCAGGACATCCTGTAAGCCGGGTACCTACCCAAGAACCGCTACACCACCAACTTAAGGTTGTGAGCCAAACAGGGCACATGGGTCAGTTGTCCCTGTCGGAGGGCAGGGAGGAGGTTGGTGCCCTTGTCGCAAATCACCATACCTGCCTTAAGCTGGCGTGGCATCAACCACCTCTGAACCTGCCCCTGCAGAGCTGACAGAATCTCTGCCCCAGTATGGCTCCTGTCCCCCAAGCACGCCAGCTCAAGCACCGCATGGCATCTTTTTGCCTGCGTGCTTGCCTAGCCCCTTGAATGTCTACGGAGCACCGCTGGTTCCGAGGACAAATCAGCACAGGAAGAGGCCATGAAGGAAGAAGAAGAAGAAGAGGAGGGGGTGGAGAAGAGAGGTGCGGCAGAATCACCACTAGTAGAATTTTGGAGGCGTGCCTCCAACACTACTGCACCCTGTCCTGCATCCTTCCCAGCTGCCAGAAGAGGCACCCAGTGCACGGTGAAAGATAGGTAACATCCCTGTCCATGCCTGCTGGACCATGAGTCAGTGGTAATATGCACCTTACCGCTGACCGCCCTGTCAAGCGAGGCCAAGACATTGCCTTCCACATGCCAGTAGCCAGAATCGCCTTCCATGAGAAAAAGTGGAACCTGCCACTGAGGAACCGCACATTTCACAAACCCACGGAAGGGGGCAGAGTCTACCAACTGAAAAGGCAGCAGTTGAAGTGCTAGCAATTTAGCCAAGCTAGCTGGGCATGTGGATGACTGGGAGTGAACTTCTTTAGGCGGTGCAGCAGCTGGGGCAGGGAAATTTGCCTGGTACAATCTGATGTCGATGTACCGATAGCAGATTGCCCGCAAGTACTTGGCTATGACACCTAATTCTACACCTTCATTCCTCTCAGTGCAGGTCTCTGAGAGGACTGAAGGTATAGTGGGGTTGGAGATCCCAGCGGATGAGGAGCAAGGAGAGGTCCTCTTTGTTCTTTGTTGTGGGTCTTATAGGTACGCTTGCCAACAAACTGCATGGCAGGTCAGCATATGTCTGGTCAAGCATGTGGTGCCCAAGCGGGTGTTTTGGCCACGCGAGATATGCTTGAGACATATGTTGCAAATCGCAGCGGTGTGATCTGATGCACTCATCTCAAAAAAGGCCCACACCAAAGAACTTTTGGAATAACGCGCAGAGACAGCAGTGCCCTGCACATGCAGAGCTCTGCGGTATGATGCAGTCGGTGTGATGGAGTTGGTGTGCTGCCCTTAAGCTGGCCCATGGAGGGCATCCTGCCTCGTTGGTGATGTGCCCTCCTCCTCTCTCCTATCAGGCACCCACGTGGAGTCAGTGACTTCCTCATCATCCCCTCCCTCCTCATCACTGGAGTAAAGCTGGCAGTATGCTGCAGCTGGGGGAACATGACTGCCATATTGCTGTCCTTCTTGGGCACCCCCTCTCTCTGGGCTCACGTTACTGCCTTCCTCTAGCTGGGTACCATCATCTGAGCCTTCAAAACGCTGGGCATCCTCCTGGAGCATGTACCCAACACTGTGGTCAAACAGTTCGAGGGACTCCTCAGGAGGACATGGTGGGGCTAGGGAAGGAGTGACTGATACCATTGAGCCGAGAGAAGAGGCCGCGCTGGCAGCTGCTTTGCCAGACAAAGTACCCTGAGCCTGGGTGAGAGAGGATGAGGAGGATGAGGACGGCTTGGTCATCCACTCTACCAAGTCTTCCGCATGTTGCAGCTCAACATGGCCAGCTACCGAAAAAAAGGACATGCGTGTCCCACGGCCACGTGCTGATGAGGTTGCACCGTCTCCACGACCAGCACTGTTTGCCTCTAGACACAGAGCCTGCTTGCCCTCTTTTATTGGCTTTTGACTGTCTGCCTCTCCTTGTTGGCCTTCCAGACATACTAATGGCCTGCAGTGAGATGTAGCTGCACAAAGCTGGGGTGTATATATATATACTGATACTGCAGATAGCAGAATCAACTGCCTGCCTATAGTATTATTAGTATGAGAACACCAGCAATTGTCTTCATGTAGCTTTAGGTGCACACTGTGCAGAGGACACAGTACACTAACTGTAAATACTGTAGCTTCCTGCCTGTGGTATTAATAGGAGCAGAACAACAGCAATTGTCTTCAGGTAGCTTTAGGTGCACACTGTGCAGAGGACGCACAACACTAACTTGTAAATACTGCAGCTGCCTGCGGTACTAATAGGATCAAAAGAACACCACCAATTTTCTTCAGTTAGCTTTAGGTGCACACTGTGCAGAGGACGCACTACACTAACTTGTAAATACTGCAGCTGCCTGCGGTACTGATAGGATCAGAAGAACACCACCAATTTTCTTCAGGTAGCTTTAGGTGCACACTGTGCAGAGGACGCACTACACTAACTTGTAAATACTGCAGCTGCCTGCGCTACTAATAGGATTAAAAGAACACCACCAATTTTCTTCAGGTAGCTTTAGGTGCACACTGTGCAGAGGACGCACTAAACTAACTGTAAATACTGTAGCTAATAGGACTAATAGGATCAGAATGGATCTAGCTAAACTGAATACAGTGTATATATATATATATATATATATACACACACACACAACACCTAGGATGCATATATATATATATATATATATATATATATATATATATATATATATATATATATATATATATATATATATATATATAATACACTGTAAGTGAAGCTAACTGACTCGCCTGCCTACTCTATCTAACTTAAATCAAATGGCACTGTCTCTCTCTCTATCTCTCTCTCAACGCCAGAACACACTACACAGCGCTGACGTGCAGGTGGCCTTATATAGTGTGGGGTGTGTACTAAACCCCCTGAGCCATAATTGGCCAAAGCCACCCTGGCTTTGGCCAATTATGGCTCTATGTACAGACGGCGCTGTGATTGGCCAAGCATGCGGGTCATAGTGCATGCTTGGCCAATCATCAGCCAGCAATGCACTGCGATGCCACAGTGAATTATGGGCCGTGATGTGCCACTCGAATTTGACACGAACGGCCCATATCGTTCGCAGTTCGACAAACGGTCGAACATGGGTTCGACTCGAACTCGAAGCCCATTGCTACTGGAGAGCGGTACAATAATGAGCGTCTGCAGGCAACAGTGAAGCATGGTGGAGGTTCCTTGCATATCTAGAGCTGCATTTCTGCAGATGGAGTTGGAGATTTGGTCAGGATCAATGGTGTCCTCAATGCTGAGAAATACAGAAAGATACTTATTCATCATGCCATACCATCAGGGATGCATGTGATTGGCCCCAAATTTATTCTGCAGCAGGACAACAACCCAAAACATACAGAACTATCTTCAGCGTAAAGAAGAACAAGGAGTCCTGGAAGTGATGGTTTGGCCCCCACAGAGCCTGATCTTGACATCATGGAGTCTGTCTGGGATTACATAAAGATAAGAGCAGAAGATCCCGGGAGCCGCACATCAGAACAACACCTACTGTATGTAGATAAGTGGCAGTCTCAACCTGGACCCCCGCCAGGCCAGGTCACCAACGTGTTTCACTCCACTCACTGGAGCATATTCATTATCCCCATGAGTAAGCTCCAGTAGGTGGAGTGAAATGTGTTGGGGGCATGGCCTAGTGGGGGTCCAGGCTGAGACTGCCACTTGTCTGCATGCAGCAGGCCTTGTTCTGATGTGCGGCTCCTGGGATCTTCTGCTCTTATCTATCATTATCTGGAGTGTGGGCAGGCTCCTTCCCAGCCAGCACTTAAAGCAGCAGGCACGGGACTACATTTCCTAGCAGCCTGAGCGGCTCACATACATACCATGGGTTTGCTGGGATTACATGAAGAGACAGAAGGATTTGAGGCAGCCTACATCCACAGAAGATGTGTGGATAGTTCTCCAAGATGTTAGGAACAATCTACTTGCTGAGTTCCTTCAAAAGCTGTGTGCACATGTACCTAGAAGAAATTATGCTGTTTTGAAGGCAAAAGTGTGGTCACACCAAATGTTGATTTAATTTGGATTTCTCTTCTGTTAATTTACTTAAACTATTAACACTTCTATGGAAGCTTTCCTAATTAGTATCATTTTTTACACCTGCCTAAAACAACTGCACAGTACTGTATATCAGGTGACTGTGGATATTCACGTTGCCATATGTACAGATTACTTAACCACTTCAATACCCGGCACTTTCCCCCCTTCCTTCCCAGGCCAATTTTCAGCTTTCAGCGCTATTACATTTCGAATGACAATTGCGCGGTCATGCTACACTGTACCCATATGACATTTTATCATTTTGTTCCCACAAATAGAGCTTTTTTTTGGTGGTATTTTATCACCTCTGCAGTTTTTATTTTTTGCGCTATAAACAAAAAAATAGCGAAAATTTTGAAAAACAAAAATGTTTCTTTGTTTCTGTCATAAAATTTTGTAAATAAGTAAGTTTTCTCCTTCACTGATGGGCACTGATGAGGCTGCACTGACGGGCACTGATAAGGTGGCACTGATGGGCACTGATGAGGATGTACCAATGAGGTAGCACCGATGGGCACTGATGATGGGCAATAATATGCAGCTCTGATGGACACTGATAGGCGACACTGATGGGCACTGATAGGTGGTACTGATAGGCATCACTGATGGGCACTCATAGGTGGCACCGCTGGACACTGATAGGCGACACTGATGGGCACTGAAAGGCCACACTGAAGGGTACTTATAGGTGGCACTGATGGGCACTAATAAGCAGCACTGATGGGCACTGATAGGAGGCACTGATGGACACTGATAGGTGGCACTGATGGACACTGATAGATGGCACTGATAGGCATCACTGATGAGGAGGCACTGGCAGGCATTACTGATGGACACTGATTGGCATCATTTATGGGCACTGATTGGCATCCCTGGTGGTCATGGGTGGGCATACCTGGTAACCATGGGTGGGCATTATTGGTGGGCATCCCTGGTGGTCCTGGGTGGCATCCCCAGTGATCCTGGGTGGGCATCCTTGGGGGGGCTGCACTGATAATCAATCAGCGCAGACCCCCCTGTCAGGAGACCATCCGATCGGCTCTCCTCTACTCATGTCTGTCAGACACGATAGAGGAAAAGCTGATACATGGCTTTTCCTGTTTACATTGTGATCAGTTGTGATTAGACACAGCTGATCATGGGGTAAAGAACCTCCATCAGAGGCTCTTTGCCTAGATCTGAGTTTTTTCCCCCTTCCTTCCCAGGCCAATATTTTGAATCACAATTGCACGGTCATGCTACACTGTACCCAAACAAAATTTTTATCACCACAAATAGAGCTTTTTTTGGTGGTATTTGATCACCTCTGCGGTTTTTATTTTTTGCGCTATAAACAAAAAAATAGCGAAAGTTTTGAAAAACAAAAAAGTTTCTTTGTTTCTGTCATAAAATGTTGTAAATAAGTAAGTTTTCTAGTTCACTGATGGGCACTGATGAGGCTGCACTGACGGGCACTGATAAGGTGGCACTGATGGGCACTGATGAGGATGTACCAATGAGGTAGCACCGATGGGCACTGATGATGGGCAATAATATGCAGCTCTGATGGACACTGATAGGCGACACTGATGGGCACTGATAGGTGGTACTGATAGGCATCACTGATGGGCACTCATAGGTGGCACCGCTGGACACTGATAGGCGACACTGATGGGCACTGAAAGGCCACACTGAAGGGTACTTATAGGTGGCACTGATGGGCACTAATAAGCGGCACTGATGGGCACTGATAGGAGGCACTGATGGACACTGATAGGTGGCACTAATGGACACTGATAGATGGCACTGATAGGCATCACTGATGAGGAGGCACTGGCAGGCATTACTGATGGACACTGATTGGCATCATTTATGGGCACTGATTGGCATCCCTGGTGGTCATGGGTGGGCATACCTGGTAACCATGGGTGGGCATACCTGATAACCATGGGTGGGCATTATTGGTGGGTATCCCTGGTGGTCCTGGGTGGCATCCCCAGTGGCCCTGGGTGGGCATCCTTGGGGGGGCTGCACTGATAATCAATCAGCGCAGACCCCCTTGTCAGGAGACCATCCGATCGGCTCTCCTCTACTCATGTCTGTCAGACACGATAGAGGAAAAGCTGATACATGGCTTTTCCTGTTTACATTGTGATCAGTTGTGATTAGACACAGCTGATCATGGGGTAAAGAGCCTCCATCAGAGGCTCTTTACCTAGATCTGAGTTTTTTCCCCCTTCCTTCCTAGGCCAATTTTTTGAATCACAATTGCACGGTCATGCTACACTGTACCCAAACAAAATTTTTATCACCACAAATAGAGCTTTTTTTGGTGGTATTTGATCACCTCTGCGGTTTTTATTTTTTGCGCTATAAACAAAAAAATTGCGAAAATTTTGAAAAACAAAAAAGTTTCTTTGTTTCTGTCATAAAATTTTGTAAATAAGTAAGTTTTCTCCTTCACTGATGGGCACTGATGAGGCTGCACTGACGGGCACTTATAAGGTGGCACTGATGAGGTGGCACCAATGAGGTGGCACTGAAGGGCATTGATGATGGGCAATAATATGCAGCACTGGTGGAGACTGATAAGCGACACTGATGGCACTGATAGGTGGCACTGATAGGCATCACTGATGGGCACTCATAGGTGGCACTGATAGGCAACACTGATGGGCACTGAAAGGCCGCACTGATGGGTACTTATAGGTGGCACTGATAGGAGGCACTGATGGGCACTGATAGGTGGCACTGATGGACACTAATAGATGACACTGATAGGCATCACTGATGAGGAGGCACTGGCATCATTTATTGACACTGATTGGCATCCCTGGTGGTCATGGGTGGGCATACCTGTGACCATGGGTGGGCATTATTGGTGGGCATCCCTGTTGGTCCTGGGTGGCATCCCCGGTGGTCCTGGGTGGGCATCCTCGGGGGGCTGCACTGATAATCAATCAGCGCAGACCCCCCCTGTCAGGAGAGCAGCCGATCAGCTCTCCTCTACTCGTGTCTGTCAGACGCGATACAGGAAAAGCCAATACATGGCTTTTCTTGTTTACATTGTGATCAGTTGTGATTAGACACAGCTGATCATGTTTTAAAGAGCCTCCTTCAGAGGCTCTTTACCTAGATCGGAGTTGTGGTGTGTCAGACTGACACACCACACCATCGCCGTCATATGATCGCCTTCATTTGACGTTCAGTCAGGATAACTGAACCACTTTGCGCACATCATATTGCTATATGGCGGGCAGGAAGTGGTTAACAATGGTTATGCCTTTAAAGTAATGAACTGTGTGATTTACACAATGCGTAACATTTAAAGACATCATTGCATCTGTGTGTTGTTTTTCTCTTACTTAACTTAAAGTATTAAAAAAAAAACTTTTAAGACTGTGACACATTGGGGGTTTTGTAGCTCATTGGTAGTGCAAAACAGTGAATTTACTTCACGCCAGAAGTACATTTCAGGGCCTTTTCTGCCCACTTTTATTTCAAAGAGAACAGAAGTTTGCACATAAATAGGCGGTTCTCACCATCAATATGAATCAAACATAGGGTTCAGCTTCCCGGCTCTTTATCAGCCCTGCAGCTCAGACCTCATGCCTCAGTCCTCCTGACCACCAAACACACAGTCCCAGTGCTTGTGCAAAAAAAACACTGTACCTCTGTCCGCTTGCCTTCTTATCCTGCAGCTCCTAGCTGCTACATCCTTCACAGGCTCGGTCCTTGGTCTGTCCTGACCTGGACAGTATGGTGCAGACATGCACCTCTCAAGGCTGCCTTCACACACTGACCCTCTCAGGAGGGAGGGGCCCTCAACTCTAACCCTGGCTCTAATATGAATGCAGCACACACCTGCATCAATATTGGGCATGTTTCCAGCAAAATCTGGCCCAGACAGCCACCTTAGACCGTAGCATGAGCTCACCCTGCCACAAGACCTTGCACTTATGTTTACGTAAATCCATTACCTTACTCTTTATACCACTAGTGAACATCACCACTCTGGTGAGTTCCACCCTGAATGATTCCCTGTTCTATTAGACTGTGGTCAGCTTGTAGCGTAAAAGCCATGGAAGCCTTATTTCAATTTTCAGCTGGGTAAAAGCAACACTGTCTAAAGGAATAGTTCCGCTAAATTCACTGGCTAAATAGAATAAGTGATTTTATGACTTGAAGGAATACATCAGTGAAATAAAGGATGTAGTAGTTTATTTGTCTGTAGATATACTTTAACCAAAGCATACTTAGTTCAGCTTCATAAATTACTGCTTTTATGACTATCATTTGACACAAACAATAAATCATAGGGATGCTTACACAGAAAAAGCTATTTTCCTAACATTTTAAGCAGATAAAACACAATATAGCTGGAACCCTCTAAAACATATCAGTTTAGTTTTTTGGCTCAAATAAGTGATAAAACAAATTTATCTAACAATACTGAAAAACTAAGTTTCAGGGTTCATTCACACTGCTTGCATTCAAAGTGCACACATATGCATTTACTGTAAGTACATTTTGGCACATTTATGATGTAGCAAAACACATTTTCTATGCATTTTACGTGTGTTGCTTGCATATTTCAGCCTGTGATTTTAAGTTATTTTCCATGCCATCACATACTAGGTCATAAGAACGTATGAAAATGAAAGTAAAGTCTGCGTGTAACCCCACGTATATACATTTTGCATATTACAAGTACTTCAATGTACTCCTGGCCAGAAAATGCTTGTTAAAGCGCAGCATACTTAATTTTCTTATGACACACTGCCTTGTGAGAATGAGGCTTCAGCTTTCTTAAGGGCAAGCTTTTACATGGCATTTGCAAAGTTTTCAGACAGCTTCAATCTGCATTGTTGATACCTTTAAAGCACCATTTACTTCCAGTTTGGGGATGTTAAACGATTTGAATAGGATTTTAATGAGAGTGCTGGCTGTCACTTGTAACAAGCTGCTTTCAGGCTTCAGCCCTACTTAATTTTTGTTGAATGCCTGCTATTTGTAATATGTTAACATTAGCATGGTATGGCGAGCATTGAGTCATGCATTGGTGCAATGGCAGCTAGCGCAGAGGCAGGCATTGGCACAGGGGTGAGTGAAGTGAAGATGGTTTAAACCAGTAGGTGGGGAAGTCAGGTGTGGGCAGTTGGAGAAGTCCAATGCAGTGGTGAGATTGGGGGTTGGTGTGCAGGTGCTGAGAGCATGTTGGAGTTGGCCTAAAGGCACAGAAGTGGGGATATTTTAGGCATGGTGGTATGTGGTGCCTCGGAGAGGAGCAGTCAACCATTACACCAGAAGAGTGGATTGCTCAAATGGGGGCCACAATCAGACTGGAGAAGTTTATTTTCCAGCACAGAGGTAGCGGGGATAAATTCGACAAATTATGGTCTCCGTGGCTGGATGTTCCAGGCTTAGCCCCAGTTGATCTGGTTATGGACCGTATACTTTTATAAAAAAAGAGGCCACCAAACTTCATGGGTGATGACTTGATGGGGGGAATATGCTATGACCCTATGGTGATTCCACAAAGAAATGTGTTTTGAACATGTGAATGAGATGAAAACCGATGTATGTATAGTGATGTTTATGGTTTTGACAGTATACTTACTAATACTGGCTATACTTCTGGATTTATTTTGCTCTGACATTTGTATGTTCTGTATATTTTGCCCAATAAAAAACATTTGCTTGAGAAAAAAAAACAACACACTAGTTACTGGTAAACACCGTGGCAGAACCCCAGTGGAATTGGTGCCTGAACTGAGTATACCCACTTCCAGCCCAAGGACGTCATATGACGTCATTGATTTTGAGTGGGGATATCTGAATGATGCTTACATTGGGTTTTGATCATTTATAGACAGACAATCAAAAGACTATGGTAGATGCCATTTTTGCTTGTAGTCTTAAAATGGTGAACATCCTTTGTGCCTTTCTGTAAATGGACTAAGTGTTCCTATAGAAGGGATTAGGTTCTAATAGTCTGCCAGTCTGCACATGAAACTATAAAACTGTTAAGAGACAATTCACAAGGGATATGTATGGACCTAGTAGTGAACTGCGCCTAGCATAAAGCTACTGTGTGGAGCACCTCACTGTGATCCTTACAACCTAAAGTCTCGCTCTGCCAAGATCAAAGCAACCCATAGGGCACAAAACACTAAGAGTCCCAGTGCAGAGAAAGAGAATTATATTGTAACTAGGGTTGTCCCGATACCACTTTTTTAGGACCGAGTACAAGTACCGATACTTTTTTTCAAGTACTCGCCGATACCTATTACCGATACTTTTTTTTTAATGTCACGTGACAGTGTTTTTTTTTTTGTTTTTTTTTAACAGTGTTTTCTTTTTTTTGGGGGGGGGGGGGGGGGTGAACGGTGTATGTGTGTGTGTGTTTTTTGTTTTTTTTTACAGTTTTTATTTTTTACAATAATATTTTTTTTATTCTTTACATGTTTTTTTTTTTTTTTGTTTTTTTTTTAATCAGCCCTGTTGGGGGGCTTTGGTGAGATATCAGGGGTCTTAACAGACCTCTGATATCTCCCCCTTGAGACAGAGAAAGAGACAGAGGATAGAGATTTCCCAGCCAGTCCCTTTCTCTGCAGCCTCAGCTGCACTGAGAATGAATGGAGAGAAGACAGCGGCTCCTCTCCATTCATAAATTGAGACATCGTAATCACAGGAGATTACAATGTTTCAGTTATGTGAATGGACAGAGTCAGCTGACTCTGTCCATTCACACAGCGGAGAGAGACAGTAGAACGGAGGGGGACAAAGAAGGAGAGGGGAACGGAGGGGACAGCGGAGAGGCACAGGGAAGGAGAGAGGAACGGAGGGGGACAGCGGAGAGACACAGCAGAACAGAGGGGACAGCGGAGAGACACAGGGAAGGAAAGAGGAACGGAGGGGACAGCGGAGAGACACAGGGAAGGAAAGAGGAACGGAGGGGGACAGCGGAGAGACACAGGGAAGGAGAGAGGAACGGAGGGGGACAGCGGAGAGACACAGCAGAACGGAGGGGACAGCGGAGGGGACAGAAAAGGAGAAAGGAACGGAGGGGACAGCGGAGAGACACAGGGAAGGAGAGAGGAACAGAGGGGGACAGCGGAGGGGGACAGCGGAGGGGGACAGAGGAATGAAGGGGGCATGGAGGAGGATGCAGTGACATACAGCGGTGACCGATCACAGCTGTATGTCACTAAAGCTGCTGAAAGCCGCTGGGGGAGAATCTTGTAACTCCCCCACGCGCCGATCACAGCTGACTTCCAGGTATCGGGGGAAGCATCGGGAGCATTTGCCCGAGTACAAGTACTTGGGCAAATGCTCGGTATCGGTGCCGATACCGATACTAGTATCGGTATCGGGACAACCCTAATTGTAACTGAGGTTTGGCAACACAGAACAGGCCCGACGGTAAGGTAGACTGGGAGAACTTACAGGATATAACAGCAGTGTGTCAGTAGAAGTAGTATCTATCTCGATGGGGTGGAATGTGACCTAGGCTCGTCTGTACCCAAAGGGGGAGGCTTCCAGAAGGATGGCATGTCCTGTGCCTCCCCTACTCCTCTAGAACCTCTTCCTGATGCTAAATACTTTCCCTACCAGCAGGGTATCCTGTCCCTACTCTAGCCACACGCAAAACACGCACCAAACCAGGGAGCCTTAAAACCAGGGGTCTTAAATAGACTCTGTCTGACCCAAGTGGGCCACCAAAGTCACATGGGGTGCCAACATCCAATCAGATGCTGCCTTTCTGTGACTGTGGAAACCATAGAGGAATTAGTTTCCTCTCAACTTCCTCCTCCACCTGCATTGCTGCTGTGGATAAGTGTCACCTGCAGTGGAACAAATAGACTGCACCTGCCTCCACACTTTTCCAGGCACATGGAGACAAAAAGGTCCACTCCACCACACAAATGAGCAAAGCTTGACAGGGGTATGGCAATAGCATTGGGTACCCTGGCATGATTAATTCTTGGGTCACTCTGCTTGGCCATGGTAACCATATGCAGCAACTATATAGTACACATTGTAAATATGTGAAATCTTGTGAGCTGCTGTGTTAATCGAATTAAAACTGCCAGCACTAAACACACTTCCTAAACATGTGAATAATCAAACTAAAATCAAAATAAGTGTTATCGCTGCACTTATTTTGATTTTAGTATATAGTACATGTAGCACCCTTTTCCTATTGACCAGGCGATTGCATGTAAATTTAGGGGGTTATCTGTTCTGTATACAGTTCAGATTTAATCTGTGGCTAAATTAGCTTCTGTTCCAGCATTGGCTGTGTTGCGTGTAGTTCCACACTGTTGTCTGTAGGTGTCGCTGTCACCACAGGCCAGTGTTGGAAGAACAACAGGCTGAGGTGGATTAAATGTCCTTCTTTCTCAGAAGTAACCCAGTGGGGGTGGTCCACCGCTGTGCATTGGCTGTGTTGCGTGTAGTTCCACACTGTTGTCTGTAGGTGTCGCTGACACCACAGGCCAGTGTTGGAAGAGCAACAGGCTGAGGTGGTTTAAGTGTCCTTCTTTCTCAGAAGTAACCCAGTGGGGGTGGTCCACCGCTGTGGATTCTGGGAGAGGGTACTTAAGTGACAGACGCCATTTTTTCACTCTCTTGGCTCCTGGCCTTCCTGACCTAAGGTATGTGACAACTTCTTTCCAGTCTCAGGACCATGCTGGCCTGAGGCTATGTTACTACAAGTAGGCCCAGAGGTCGTCTGCGGCCTGTTGGTTCAGAGGTGGTCCTGTGCTGTCTGTCCTGCGGGAAGAGGCTGAACAATTGAAGGATCCGGGGGAGTACTCATCTTGGAGAGGACCGAGCTAAAGGCTGGTATCTCAAGAAGAGCCTGGTGACTCAATTGGAGGATGCATCCTAATCAACCTACCACACAGTAATGCTGGGTCAGCTTAACGGTTCCGGTACTGTGCTGCTGTTCAACTAATACTAAATCCTGTGGCAGAGGATCATTCATCTAATACTAAATCCTGTGGCAGAGGATAATTCATCTAATACTAAATCCTGTGGCAAAGGATCATTCAACTAATACTAAATCCTGTGGCAGAGGATCGTTCAACTAATACTAAATCCTGTGGCAGAGGATCGTTCAACTAATACTAAATCCTGTGGCAGAGGATCATTCAACTAATACTAAATCCTGTGGCAGAGGATCGTTCAACTAATACTAAATCCTGTGGCAGAGGATTGTTCAACCATTTTGTTCTTCTCAAGTCTGTGGTAGAGACTTTTTGTCCGTGCGTCATTCCGGTTGCTAGGCCAGTGAGAGAGGCCTATCCAGGTAAGCAAGATCTGTGTACTGAAAGTGTACTTGTCTTCAGGATCTCAGATTCCTCAGTGATCTGCATAAGGTATCTGAACTCTCCTGCAACTCCTCTTCTACCTCTTTACTGCTAATAAAGTAACTGCTACTACCTCTTTATTGCTAAAGTTTTGCAATAAAGCACTGGAAACAGAACTAAGTGACTGGTGCATACATTGGTATACAGGCCTAATACAGACTCTAAGTCCCGTATATGGTGGAAATACAGGTAAGGGGGTGATGGCAAAGAACCAATAAAATATCAGACACTCCTTTGGGGGTAAGCACTACATACACATTGCCATGGACATGGTGTTTGCATGAGGCACTTTACTGGGCATATGGAGACTGCATGGGGCACCCTGCTGAAGCCACATTGTATAGGGAAAGGGGGAGATATTACTGAAACCTTTAAGTACATAAAGGGGGTGAATAATATTCAGGGGGGCAGTTTTCTTCAATATAAAAACCGAAATCAAGAACACGGGGACATGACCTTAAACTAATGCCGCGTACACACGATCGGACTTTCTGTGAAACTAGGTCCGACGTTCTTCCCGCCGGACTTTCTGAACGGATGGACTTGCCTACACATGACTGGACTTTCCGGCAGGCTAGGTCCGCCCGTCTTCCCGACGGACTTTCGCCGGAGTTATGGCGGACTTTCAGAATGAACGGACTTGCCCACACACGGACAAGTCTGTTCATTTTGAACGTGACTCGGGTACGACGGGACTAGAAAAGGAAGTCAATTTCGCCGCTTTTATCGGCAAGATTGACACCTTGAGAGCCCCGTCATGGGGCATACCAGGCCCTTCGGTCTGGTATGGATTTTAAGGGGAACCCCCTACGCCGAAAAAACGGCATGGGGTCCCCCCCAAAGTCCATACCAGACCCCGATCTGAGCACGCAGCCCGGCCAGTCAGGAAAGGGGATGGGGACGAGCGAGCGCCCCTCCTCCTGAACCGTACCAGGCCGCATGCCCTCAACATGGGGGGGTGGGTGCTTTGGGGAGGAGGCGCCCTGCGGGGCCCCCCCACCACAAAGCACCTTGTCCCCATGTTGATGAGGACAAGGGCCTCTTCCCGACAACCCTGGCCGTTGGTTGTCGGGGTCTGCAGGCGGGGGGGGCTTATAGGAATCCGGGAGCCCCTATAATAAGAGGGCCCCCAGATCCCGGCCCCCCACACTATGTGAATGAATATGGGGTACATGGTACCCCTACCCATTTACCTAGGGAAAAAGTGTCAATAATAAAACACACTACACAGGTTTTTAAAGTAATTTATTAGACAGCTCCGGGGGGTCTTCTTCCGGCTTCGGGGGTCTTCCGACTTCAGGGGTCCCTCCGGTTCCTCTTCTCCCGGCGTCCAGTTGGTTCTTCTCTGCTCTCTCTGGCCTCTTCTCCCGGTGTTCGACCTCTGCTCCCGGTGTTCCAGTTCTTCTGCCGGCTCCTCCTTTATCTTCATGCCGCTCTTTTGCTAGCGGGGGCCCTGGCTTCTGGCTTCTGGGCTTCTTCCCTCTTCTCTTCTTCCGATGTTGACACAACGGTCTCTCCGGCTGGAATGCTCTCTGAGCGCTCCGATGTGACTTATATAGGCGGAGACCCCGTCCCCTTATGCCGTCACAGTCCCTGGGCATGCTGGGACTGTGACATTTTAGGGGGGCGTGGTCACCGGGTGATGTTGACCACGCCCCCTAAAACATCACAGTCCCAGCATACCCAGAATAAGAGAAGAGGGAAGAAGCCAAGAAGCCAGAAGCCAGAAGTCCGGGCCCCCGCTAGCAAAAGAGCGGCATGAAGATAGCTGAGGAGACGGCAGAAGAACTGGAACACCGAGAGCAGAGGTAGAACACCGGGAGAAGGAGGCCAGAGAGAGTGGAGAAGAACCAACCGGACGCTGGGAGAAGAGGAACCGGAGGGACCCCCGAAGTCGGAAGACCCCCGAACCAGGAAGAAGACCCCCCGGAGCTGTCTAATAAATTACTTTAAAAACCTGTGTAGTGTGTTTTATTATTGACACTTTTTCCCTAGGTAAATGGGTAGGGGTACCATGTACCCCATACTCATTCACATAGGGTGGGGGGCCGGGATCTGGGGGCCCTTTTATTATAGGGGGCTCCCGGATTCCGATAAGCCCCCCGCCCGCAGACCCCGACAACCAATGGTCCGCCGGACCAAGTATTCTGGAAAGTCCGCTCGTGTGTACACGGCATAACTGGAGGAAAGTTCAAAACGAATCTTAGAAAGTATTATTTTACTGAAGGGTTTGTGAGCCAGTAAACAGTTAATGGCTCCAAACATGCTTGGGACAAACATAAATCTATACACAGATAAAAAGTTAGCATAAAAAAAAAAAAAATGGGCTGATTTGATGGCCTACTCAGTCTTTTTTCTGCTGTCACTTTTCTATGTTTCTAAGTATATTGACCTACTTTTTTTTAAGCATTTGATTAAATTGTTTTAAAATACACATGTGAAAATTATATATGAACATATATTTATTCAGCACACAATATATACTGCAATTTGAAGTTCCTTTTCTTATAACTATGTTGAAAGGCTCAGTATTTTTGCTGAGTGCATAGGATTATAACAAATCTCATAATTCACATAATAAATGCAATCTGTAGGTTGCTACAGTACTGTTATTTTACCAAGATAAATGGAAAGTAACTGAAAGAAGACCACAGTCATAGAAAGGATCTGAATTATTTATGTACAATATACATATAATTTGCAGCAATGCATCATGTATTGCTGACTATGCATAACCACAAGCAGTAACTTAAACTGTTAGGAGGATCTGCCAAGAGATATTTCACTACACGCAGGCTCCTGTCTTTAGTTATTTTACTAATCTCAAAATAAGCATACAAATGCATACAAAGCACGTATTAACATTCTTAATTTTATAACTCCTAGGTTGTGCTTTATGTATTGCAATATATTTATTAGATAGACTTAGGGAGAAAGTGCCATTGGTTTAACACAGGTCTACAGTTACTGTGAACTGTTTGCACTGCCCAATATTTCAATCATCAGTTATCAATAATACTGAATTATGCTACATCAAAAGAACAGCTTAGTTGCTTAGGTTTCACCTTTGCTATTTTAGATGTACATCTGTTATAGGTTTTGGATTGTGTTGGCTCTTTGCAGACTCCAGTCGTGATAATCACATATTAAGGAATAGGATGGTTTAAACCTACTTTTTCACTTGTCCATGTCTTGAGCTGTTCATTTCAGCAAAGTAATGACTTCATACTTTGTAGGAGAAAGCAGACCTCCATGATTGAAAACATATTTCATATAAAGCTGGTATTCTGCTGTTAGTAAATCCACTAATAGTGACCTGACGTGTTTTTAGCTGGGTTTTTATACCTTCCATATTCTTCAATAGGAATATTGATGACACACACTGCACACAAGCCAAAAAGCACATCTCCAAATATCACATCTATTGATTAGCAGACTCCTAGTCACCCAAGATATTTCAGAATTCATAGACTAGAGCAGTGTTTCTCAACCTTTTTCAGTCAACGACACTCTTTAAAATTCAGCACAATTTTGAGGCATAAACTAATGAAAAAACTAACCTGCTGCCAAATATATAAAAACTATAAAAGCTGCTCCCCAAATACTGTAGGCAAACTACTATGCAATGTGAAATGTGTGGATAGGGGGCGCTAAACAATAACACTAAAATATACATGCTAACAGAAAACTGTTTCAGACCATGTATCATGGATAGGGATGAGCTTCGAGTTCGAGTCGAACTCATGTTCGACTCGAACATCGGCTGTTCGCCAGTTCGCCGAACAGCGAACAATTTGGGGTGTTCGCGGCAAATTCGAAAGCTGCAGGACACCCTTTAAAAGTCTATGGGAGAAATCAAAAGTGCTCATTTTAAAGGCTTATATGCATGGTATTGTCATAAAAAGTGTTTGGGGACCTGGGTCCTGCCCCAGGGGACATGTATCAATGCAAAAAGAAGTTTTAAAAAAGGCCGTTTTTTCAGGAGCAGTGATTTTAATAATGCTTAAAGTGAAACAATAAAAGTGTAATATTCCTTTAAATTTCGTACCTGGGGGGTGTCTATAGTATGCCTGTAAAGGGGCGCATGTTTCCCGTGTTTAGAACAGTCTGAAAGCAAAATGACATTTCAAAGGAAAAAAAAGTCATTTAAAACCACTCGCGGCTATTAATGAATTGTCGGCCTGACAATACACATAAAAGTTCATTGATAAAAACGGCATGGGATTTCCCCACAGGGGAACTCCGAACCAAATTTTTTTTAAAAATGGCGTGGGGGTCCCCTAAATTCCATACTAGGCCCTTCAGGTCTGGTATGGATATTAAGGGGAACCCCGTGCCCAAATTTTTAAAAAAATGGCGTGGGGGTCCCCCTCAAAATCCATACCAGACCTGATTTTAAGAGGAACCCCACTCCAAAATTTTAAAAAAATGGTGTGGGGTCCCCCCAAAAATCCATACCAGACCCTTATCCGAGCACGCAACCTGGCAGGCCACAGGAAAAGAGGGGGGGAGGAGAGAGCGCCCCCCCCCTCCTGAACCGTACCAGGCCACATGCCCTCAACATCAGGAGGGTGCTTTGAGGTAGCCCCCAAAGCACCTTGTCCCCATGTTGATGAGGTCAAGGGCCTCATCCCCACAACCCTTGGCTGGTGGTTGTGGGGGTCTACGGGCGGGGGGCTTATCGGAATCTGGAAGCCCCCTTTAACAAGGGGACCCCCAGATCCCGCCCCCCTGTGTGAAATGGTAATGGGGTACAAAAGTACCCCTACCATTTCACAAAAAGTACCCCTACCATTTCACAAAAATGTTAAAAATGATAAGAGACAGTTTTTGACAATTTCTATATTTAAAGTCTTCTTCTTTCCATCTTCTTCGGGTCTTCTTCCTTCTTCCTTCCTTCTTCCTTCGGTTTCTTCCTCCATCTTCTTCTTCATCTGCTTCTTCCTCCGATCCTCTGCTTCTTGCTCCGGTGTTCTTGTCCAGCATCTTCCTCCACGGCGTCTTCTTCCCCACTTCGTTCTTGGGCCGCTCCGCATCCATGGGAGGCTCCCGCTGTGTGACGCTTCTCTTCTTCTGACTTCTTATATAACGGAGGGCAGGGCCACCCGGTGACCCCGCCCCCCTCCGACGCACGGGGGCTTGACGGGACTTCCCTATGGCTCTCCCCTTGACGTCAGAGGGGGCGGGGTCACCCGGTTTTGCCTGTTCGCATGTTCTGGTGCAAACTGAACACGGGGGTGTTCGGCTCATCCCTAATCTTGGATAGTGAATCAATATTAGTGACAATAATCATAAAAAATTGCAAATAAAAAGTCCACAAATTCTTCAGTGAATGAACTAATCAAAAACTTGGTGAAGGAAATACAAAGTGTGCAATATTAGAAAATATCAAAGAGAAAGTCCATAAATTCTTCAGTAAATATACTAAACAAAAATTTGATGAAACAAATCAGAAGTGTACTGACAGTCCTTCACCACTTGACTGAAATCCAAATCACATCCAATGTGCTCTAATAGAAAACCTGCTCATCAGATTTCCATGACCTCTTTAACTAAAAAGAAGGTCTGGGATCGCTAGATAGGAGTACTGGAACAAGTAGACTGAAGATGGGTCTGATAACTTCTGTGATTAACTCTCCTCTCCAGCATGGTTGCCCAAGGGGGGATAGAAGACAAGAGGAGGACCAATAGCGTAGTATTGTTTTTATTAAAAAATTACCAAAATGCATCAAATGCCTGCTTACATTAGATGGTGCCTATCCGGCACTAGGAATAGCCCGCAGTGGATGCTGGTGGAAGCCGCATGCCCCTCAGCTCATGCTAAAAGGTCGGTGTGCGTTCCACTTATGCTGAGAGACAAACCGGAAGCTCGGACATCGGAAGTGACGTAGCTGGAAGGCACCTCAACGTATGTTTCGTAATGCTATGGGTAATGTTGCGGTAAGTAGGCAGAAGACTCTAAACCAGCATCCATTGCAGGTTATTGCTAGTTCCAGGTAGGCACCATCTAATGTAAGATCTAATGCAAGGCTACAGATGTAGCCTTTCTACAATATATATATCTTTAAGAACCCTGCACAGATACATGCTTCCCTGTTTCTTGTGTTTTCCCAATACGCATGCTTTATCCATGTCCACTTCTTATACCATAATTTTTTCACCATTTTTTTTTTTTTTTTTTGCCTTCCTCTTTTTTTTTTTTTATTATTATTTAATTTTGTTTTTATTTATTTATTTATTTTTAATAATTTTTAATTCTTTATTTTATTAATATTAATATTTTTATTATAATATTTTTATTTTTGTTCTCATTTTCACATTTATTTTTATTTTTTTTTGTTTTTTTGTTTTTTTTGCTTTTTTTTTTTTTTTTTTTTTTTATCTTTACTGTTGCATTTTCTGGTTCTTTTGTATCATCACCATGGGAATTATTATTATGTTATGCTTTTATACTTACATATGCACATATGTGTGTGTGTATATATGTATATATGTATATATGTGTATGTGTGTGTATATATAGTTATATATATATATATATATATATATATATATATATATATATATATATATATTTTTTTTTTTTTTTTTATACATACCTCAAATTTTTGCCCCATACTCCCATTTTTACTATTGTTAATATTATTGTCTCCATGTTTTCTACCATGCACTTCTTCATATATATGTTTCCATGACACTGACTATTATATAACCTCCTTTTTTTCTCTGTGGATATTATGTTACCTTGTAGTTCCCCTCCCGCCCACAGGTGGCGCTGTGCTTTCTTTTGACAGATGCTGGGACCTGTTATCCCACAGCACTGCCATATAAAAGCACATTGCTGACACCTCCCTATTAGGCCTATTGAAGGAGCAGTGGCTCCGAGCGCGTAGCCTGCTCTCAACCTCCCTGCTAGCCCTTCTCCCTGGACGATCCCTCCCCTGGATACCAAACCCAGAAGCAGACGGACGACCTGTGACGTCATGCACGCTCCACGCTGGCCCCTAGTCTCTTCCTGATGGCCACAGAAGGAGCTCCCGGCTGGTAATCCACCTTCTGCAGCCCAGCATCCCTGCAGCGTCACCACCACAGGATCAGAGGGAACACCGAGGACCACATACCTATACAGATGAGCCTTTTATATGTTTTTATGCTGTAAGTGTGTTTTTACCAGGTGTCATTAAACATCATTTGTTAATACTACACTCAGGTGGCACTTCCTTCTCTACCCCTCTCTCATCCATCACAGAGCCAGCTCTCTGAGGACAGCAGCCGCCTAACCTACCAGCCTACTTTAACCATTACATTACCGGTTACCACTTAACCCTTGAACTTCCAGCCTGTCCCCTATGGACTAAGTTGCTCAGCCCTTTATATCTCTTGTTATATATGGACTTGTGTGTTTGCGCTTACAGTTACCAATACTCCATTTGTTACATTTTGGCAATTTTTTAATTGTAATTTTGTAATAGCATAGGTCGTGACAGGTCCTCTTAATGGAGAGCCAGTCCTCACCTTTGACCTCCAAAGCAGACGATCAGACACAGCCAATCACTGGCCAGTAACAGGCCAGTAAACAACGAACTGAAACTGGAAGTGGGGAAATCCTCGGAAAGGCCAAAGTAGGGAATTTCCGCCACAAAAAAATGATATCTTGATCACTGCTGCAGCTGAGAGATCACTGTTCCCATCCAAGGACGTGTATGTCCACACGGCTGATGGGAAGCGTTAAATTACAGTTTTTGTGCCCTAAAGGGCCATACCCAGATTGTGTCCACATTAAAGGCGAAGTTCACCTTTTCCAGAAAATAACCTAAGGGGACTCAGTAGATTAAAAAAAAATGTTTTAATTAATAAATGTTTATTAATTTTACTGTTATACCTGTAGGCCATTTGGTCCCCCCCAGAAGCCTGTCTGAAAAACTACCAGTTAGCAATATCAATGTCCTACCTCGTTGGTTTTCACTCTTGTAATGTGGAGATCCAGTGGTTTTAACATCCTAATAACAAAACAGGACATGGGGATTACTTATTGGCTTCCAAGTGGGGCCAAATTGTATGACAATAAAATGTATGAACATTTTTTCCAATGCTGCACAGTTTTTTTTATACATACTATGCAGTCCCTGACTGTATAGGCTATTTTCTGAAAAAGGTGAACCTAGCCCTTAAGGGTGATCCTGACTTGATCCTGCCCACTTTTTGGTTGTCCTGCCCTTTAATTATGCAGGAACCACCCACTTTCTGCGGCAATACCATTAGTTAATACTTTTTTTTTTTTTTAGTTACTACTGAGCGTGCTTGGTAACTCAAATAAGGGTGATGCTATGATATGAAGATGCAGCACAGGACATAGCATCATGGGACAGAGCACCTAGAAGCAGGACTGTCCCAGCAAATCAAGAACAGTTGGCATCTATGTACACATGCCCTTATGTCAATACCACACTTGCTATTTAAGTGGTAGTAAACCGCAGTTGAAGAGAAAAAAAAATCCCATGCAAGGCAATGTCATAATGTGCTAGTATGCATCGCATACCTTAAAACAAAGCCCTCAAGTGGTGCGCTGTCATCACTGAGAGGGCTTCTATCTTCCCCCGGAGCACGATGATGTCACTTCCCATTTACGGCACAGGCTTTAAAAGTTCGGCACTGTATGCCGAACCTTCAGAGCGCATGCACCAGTGACAGCACCGGCTGCATGCACTCTAAATATCTTCTAAACAGTGCAAGTTTAGGAGATATTCACAGTACCTACAGGTAAACCTTATTATAGGCTTACCTGTAGGTTTAAGCATTAAAATAGAGTTAACTACCACTTTAATGAATCGCCTCTTCCTTCTACTGATAAAACAAATGACATGAGGTTGTGAATGTCAGTCAAACAGTCACTACCGCTTGAGGCACAAAGAGATAGAAACAAAAAGCAATTGCTCTCTTTGTGTACAATATCCCCTGCCCTGGTAAAAAAAATATATGACATAGGAGCTTGGTATCCACACCTTGTTCTGCACCATGGGTTTGGAATTAAATAAGCTTGCAAGTTCACATATTTATTATGAAGTCATAGCTTCTTTTAAATGCCATGATACTGATTCCTGAACGTTTTCAGACTTTACTTTTTTTACGTTGTTTCTTACAAGGAACAATGGTAATAACCAGGGCTTTTTTTCAGCTGGAACTTGGTGGAACTCAGTTCCACCACCTCTGGCTCAGGCCCTTTGCTCCCTGCTCAGCACTATCACTTGTAAACACAGGTCTTCTGTGTTTACAAGTGACAACTTGTCTCTCAGCAGCTCCCACAGATCTAATCTCCTGAGTAGCTCCCACTGAGTGCAGGATGGGGACAAGGGAGATGTGGGTGCCTGGGGTCCAGTGCAGATGCCGGCACCCCCACTGGATGATCTCCCTGCAAGTGAAAGTGTGCGGGGAGGTCCTAAAGCCGGCTGGGAAGTGGGGTGAAAGTGAGATGTGGATGGGGGATGCAGAGGCAAACAGCTGTGGAAAAAGGCTGAACTCTGCACTCTCTGTGTAGCGCAACCCTGAACTCTGAACTCTGTGTGTAGCACAACCCTGAACTCTGCACTCTGTATGCAGCCCACCCCCGAACTCTGCACATAGCACACCCATGAACTCTGCACTCTGTACATAATGCACTCCTGGTGTTTAATGCCTCTTTAAGATCCTCCCACTGTTAGTGAAATATGACCATACCTAGTATTTGATGCTGTTTGGAGGGGGTGTGTGTGGGGGTCAAGGGGGTTTTGGGGGGTCATGGTTGAGTTCCTGCACCTATTTTCTGAGAAAAAAAGGCCTGGTAATAACACAGATGAGCGTACATATAGATGTTTGTTAAAGATGAACTCAACACAGATATAGAAAAATATAGCCCAAGTTTCAGAAGAACTGAATGTTAAGGGTCTCTGTCATTAAAATAGAAACCACAAAAAGAACAAACCTGTAAACCTCCATGCACATTAGCATTTTTTTTTTTAAGCTAAAAAAAATGCTGGAAAAAACGCTGGATAAAAATGCTGTTAATAGCTTTTTGTAGTAGAGTTTTAGCAGTGTTTTAGGAGTGTTTAAGAGCGTTTAGGAGCGTTAGCATTTTATTAGCGTTTTTGCAGTAAAAGGAAAAAAAGCTCAAAAAATGCTATTTGTTTTCTGCTCAAAAAACGCTCCAAGACAAAAACAATTTTTTTTCTGCTCTGCTGAAGCTCAAAAAATGCTAATAGCCTAAAATAGTGTGCATGGACATATAGGTGTTGATTTACTAAAACTGAAGAGTGCAAAATCTGGTGCAGCTCTGCATAGAAACCGATTTGCTTCTTTTTTTTGTTAAAAGAGAAGTATGTTTTTGTTTTTTTCGTAGATTCATACTTTCCTAGGTGGGTGCAGCATCAGTCCAATGCTGCATCTGTCCCCCGTTGCCTCTTCACTGAGAACCGAGTGATTGAACACCGCTGATGGCTCGGTTCTCTCACCTCCCCGAGCGGAGAGTTGCTGCCTGTCAGTCAGCATCTCTCCTGCTCTGCTACTCCTAGCTCATTGGAGCGCTGAGCTGTGGAGGGGCAGGGAGCGGCGGTCTCAGCCTCTCAGCAGCTCGCTGAGAGACTGTGACGCCTATCAGTCCAGGCACCTGGCGGATCCAGACTTTCTAAGTCGGGATGACGTGCTGCCTGGTCGTCAGCGGAGAGCGGACTTCAGACCGATCTCCGCGAAAAACTGGTCACAGGAGTGCAAAATGAATTGCACTTCTGTGACCCATATCAGAAACCCAGCCTAAAAAGCTCAGGCTGGACTTTTTCTTTAAAGCTTAATTGAACAGGCTAAAGTTACAAACTGATTGGCCACCATACACTCCCCCTAGAATAACACTAATTAGCTTCTAGGAGCAGAAAAAATGCTAATAACAGCTTCTATGAGCTTAAGAAAACACTGCATGGAACAGTGCATGGAGCCTCAAAGAAAACTGTGAATACTTATCTTTTCTGATGCCTTCACAAATAGAACACTGCTCCGTTCATTTTAAATCTTTATGTGAATTATGCAGGGAACTGACACTTCCTGGAGTGTCAATCTCCTTGGTCTCTCCTTCCCCAGGCCTTCCTGGTTCCTCCTGCTGACCTTTACGTCACTACTGTGTGTAGGTAGGTTGCCTACAGGCGTATTAGTTAGTTAGTGGCTGGCTCAGGCTGAGGGGGGGAAGAGTTAGGCACCTTCCACTTTTGTGCGACCTAGGATCCGACTTGTAAGACCCCCAGTCACAGGACATGTGAAATGCCATGTATCTCTACGAGAGCCGTTCCAATTGACACTACTGAAGTCGCTGCGATTTCAGAAAAGGTTCCTGCACTGCTTTGATCCGACTTTGACATGACTTCAATGCCAGAGAGTGTAAAAGTCTCATCAAAGTCACTTCAAAGTCATAACAAAGTTGGACTCCAGAGTTACACTAAAAATCATGCAAATTTGGAGTCGGCTGTCAAAGGAGCCTTAGCCTAGGTTCACGCTGCTGCGGGATAGAAATCGTGCGAGTTCAGCTGAACTTGCACGATTTCATTACCGCATGTCAGTCCAACTTCGGGGGGCGATTTCAGAGACATCTGTGCAGGTTCCTGCACACATGTCTATTGAAATTGCACCTGAAGTCACCAAAAGTAGTACAGAAACTACTTTTGGAAATCGGTGTGGCGCCGCATTGCTGGCAATAGCCGCCGATTTGGCATGTGATTTGACATGTCAAATCACATGCCAAATCGCATTAATGTGAACGGCTCAATGTGAGTGTTTCAGTTCCTGGGCTTTTTGGGTCCATGCAAAAAAGTGGACAAGGAAGGATTACTCCTGCGCTTGTGAGCCTGTATTAGGTTTGGAATGGTAGTATTGTAAGCTGTAAAGGAACTGAAAGAGATGGTATTGCAAGTCCCGCTGCCCAAACTGACCCCGGGGTGGTCAGAGTAAGATTATATGGAGAAGGGTGGATGGAATAACTATTCATCACAGGCTACACCTCCCAACTAGCCATTCCTTTTTATGTACACATGTTGGCCTACCGGCCTATACAGACTGTGCCATGGTTCTCAAGGCTCTGATGAAGAGGTTATCCTCGAAACGCGTCAGCCGATTTTAAACACTCACCTTAACATGGGCTTGTGTTACTTTAAACCTATTTTTATGTTTTATTTTATGCATATTTTGTTATCTGTTTGCATGAAACGTAGTATTGGTATTATCTATTTGTTTTTTATTTCATTTTATATGAATAAATTATACATATTTTGATGTGAGCAATTGATCACACGCCCTCCATCCACCCTTCTCCATATAATATAT
The DNA here is from genome assembly GCF_042186555.1 of Aquarana catesbeiana. Classification (NCBI taxonomy): domain Eukaryota; kingdom Metazoa; phylum Chordata; class Amphibia; order Anura; family Ranidae; genus Aquarana; species Aquarana catesbeiana. The sequence goes on from NC_133324.1 coordinate 696,126,740, forward strand.
GCTTTTTGGGTCCAGCCTGCCCACTTGTGATATAAAAGGGGGAAGGCTGAGGTCCAGGGATCGTTCTTTGCCTGTACACACAAGAAGCTCTATTGGATTCCTTTAGAAAGTACTCGGGGTGCTGAGCTCTGCGCCCTGAAGACTCCCTCTATAGCATTGTTCCCTGTTGTGGTGTGTGTTTGGCGGGTCCTGTGCCTTCACTTCCAGTTTCTCTGACTCATCCCGGCTCTGGATGGAAGGCGACTTGCTCTGAGAGCTGTGAGTACAGGGGGGGGACATCTGATGTAAAGGAGGACTCTGATGGGGACATCTGATGTAAAGGAGGACTCTGATGGGGACAGCTAATGTAAAGGAGGACTCTGATGGGGACATCTGATGTAAAGGAGGACTCTGATGGGGACATCTAATGTAAAGAAGGACTCTGATGGGGGCATCTAATGTAAAGGAGGACTCTGATGGGGACATCTGATATAAAGGGGACTCTGATGGGGACATTTGATGTAAAGGGGGACTCTGATGGGGACATCTAAAGTAAAGGGGGACTCTGATGGGGACATCTGATGTAAAGGAGGACTCTGATGGGGACATCTGATGTAAAGGAGGACTCTGATGGGGACATCTGATGTAAAGGGGGATTACTAACCGTTCCATTTTTTAGTTTGCGCCCCCCCAAAAAAAAATTTGGAGCACCAGAAGCCACTGGTCCTGACCCTGGTCTGAAGTTATTCAAAGGGGTGCATGTTGGTTCTGGTGTGGTACCTGGTAAAGGGGTCAGGTCCTCTGGTAGCGAGGGGCTTGATGTTCTGGCTCTCTCCCTAGCGGTCGGTTTCCAATAGCAACCAGAACCAAACCTGCATTATTGAGATCTATGGCCTGGTCACAAAGTACATGAAGGAGTTAACACGTAAACGCAGGAGGCACGCAAGTGCATGCGTATGTAGGAGATTTAAACTTGCCACCGACTTTCAGTGGTTATACCTAGCTGATCTGCGTACCTTTTTTTTAGAGCCGGTGGAGCACTTTCTTGTAAAAGCAATCCTACCGGCTAAATAGCCTCTGGACTGCTTTTGCAAGCCACTAGAGGAGGCTGCCTTCCCAGGCTCTCCCATCCCACCAGGAAACCCAAGATTACAGCCAGCAGTTCCAAAAGCTGACCACTGGAAAAAAGGTATCTCGTTACCAAGGTGTCACACAAGAAACATCTCATAATGGGTAAAAGCAAAGTGCTCTCTGAAGATCTTTGCAACCTTATTGTTGCAAAACATATTGATGACATTGGTTACAGAAGGATTTCTAAACTTCTGAATGTTCTAGTGAGCACTGTTGGGGCCATAATCAGGAAGTGGAAAGAACATCATAAACCGGCCACGACCAGGTGCTCCTCGCAAGATTGCTGACAGAGGAGTGAGAAGAATTATGAGAAGAGTTGTCCATGAGCCAAGGGCCACTTGTGAAGAGCTTCAGAAAGACCTGAAATTATCAAGTACAATTATTTTGAAAGAAAACAATCACTCAACTGCCATGACCTTTATGCACGCTCACCATGCTGAAGAAAAAGCATGTTGGAGCTAATTTAAAGTTTGCTGCACAACATTTAGACAAGCCTGTGAAATACTGGGAGAATATAGTCCGGTCAGATGAGACCAAAATTGAACTCTTTGGATGGCTTAATACACACCATGTTTGGAGGTAAAATGGCACTGCACATCACCCCAGAAACACCATACGAACAGTGAGGTTTGGAGGAGGGAACATCATGGTGTGGGGCTGTTCTTCTTACCTGCTCTTCTTACCTGATTTTACAAGCTTGAGCCCTAAATAGGAAACACCAGTTTTTAATAACTCCTGTGCTATTAGAATACATTTCAAACATAGACAACTAGTATACTAAGAACAGATTGATGATCTGTCTTGAAAGTCCCTTTGAAGACATCAGACATAGATGATGAAAAAGGGACTAGACTTTAGTGCATTTGTGTTAACCTTTTGTGAATGAAAAGGATTAGACTAACAATGTAAATACTGAGATTATTCTTTAGAGGCCATGTTTAATAAAAGTCGGGTCTCTCTCAGCATGTTTGCACAAAAACCTCTGGGAACTTTTACTTTACTCGTCTTTATGTAAATGCATATATTCATTATGTTTAAATCTTAGGTCAGAAAATCTGAGGAAAAAAAAGACTCAATTTATGCAGATCTTGTCCAGACCACAAGTATTTGGTACAAAATACCCACTTTTATCACTCTTTTGTTGGTCCAAAATAGGAATAGTCATCGTATGAATTTAAAAAAAAGTACTTGTGCGCTACTCAAAGTGTGAATAAATGAATGAAGTGCAATGTGCGGATATATAGCTGCTCAACTCTCAACAAAGTGTCACCAGCACCTAATATAAATATTAATATAATCAAATGGAGCAGAGCTATATGTAAACACTTAAGTGACTCAAAAATTATGATATACTCTCCACAATATCACAAAGATAATTCCTTAAAGTCCAAAATATTCAATAAAGTGCAAATTGTGATAATAAATATTCAAAATTCATAATAAAGGTGCAAAATTCACAAATGACAATAGTCCAATCAGTGCAAAAAAAAAAAAAAAAACCTGTGAGAGAATCCAAAATAAACTGGAAAAAAAATAATAAATAAATCTTTTCAAAATGTGCAAAGACATGCAAAGAAAGGAAATAGAGGAATAAAGTGTCCAAGTGCGGGGAAATTTGAACGTGACCAAAAACTTGCAGACCCCTTTAGCAATTCACACGCCGTGTGTTCTAGCCTCTCACCTCCAATATTGACCCCAGTGGGTCTAGTCACACTGAGTATTCCTTGAAGACAAGCTCCTCTCCTTCCTGCTTGGGGATATCACAATGGAACAGGGGAACAGCAGTATCTGCAGATGGTGAAGGCTCTTATCCTGTATATTCTACGTCTTTACAGGCCACTCTCCAAGTATCCTCCAGTTAATGGATGTTATGTAGGGAGAAAAGGAATCTCCATTGTGTAGTATTTAAAAAAAAATTCATTTATTAAAAGTAGCAACTTACATTTTAAAAAGCACAGATCAGCAGCGTGTAAAACAAAGTTACTTCCAGTCTCGGCCATGACCGGAAGTGATGTCACCCGGCTCCTCCCCACACGTTGCGTCACTACCACGTGACTTTTTCATCTTATGAATTTACAACAGAGATTTCCAACTTGTATACCATAAAAATGTGCTAGAGCACATTTACGTGTCATGGACACACAGGTGATGAGTCCCCCTTCCCCAAACACCCAACCAACTGGCTGCAACCACAGCGTCTAAGTTAGAGTACAGATGGAAATGCTTAACAAATACCAATTGAGTCCACATACACAAATAAAGATTTTTTTTTTAGATAAATGTCTATAATTACAGACCCTGTCAGTCATAGGACACAGTACTCTTAGTTATAATGCTGATTGTATGCTGTGTGGGTGGCTGTGCAGGGCAGGTGAGTGAGGGCAGACTATGGAATATCACCTGTGCTGCAGATTGGGACACTCTGTAGTATAAATAAATTGGATTGATTTATACAGCAGGGTAGATATGAAGGGGTATTATTTCTATAGCTTCTAACATGTTTCCAGTTGATAATTTATTTCCACCAAGCTGCACATTGTCCAAACAGCTATGCTGTCACTCACAAAATTCACATGTGGCATTTTAATAACTTCCAATATCAACCGTAGCAACAACAGCATATATTATACCACGTTAATTCTGCAGAAAGAGTTAAGCTGCACACATCGTGATCTCGTGCCTGACATCACCATGCCTACACTGACTGCATATCATCATACCAGTACAAAATCAAGGGCAAGGAGCACAGCCATACTTGGTTGCTTGGTAATTTAAATGAACAAGTAAAATATGTTGAGCTGATGAGCAAAACATACATACATTTCATAATGATTACCATTCAGGTAAGAATATTTATATCTTCTGTGCCAAGCTAATCATCTTAACACATCATTTCAAGCCAAAAAAAAAACATAAAGTAAAAAAAAAAATCTCTTTTACAAAATAACCAGTATTAACTGTCACCTGCACTTACTACAGGCTGCAATAATGAGGCACGGGGAGCAAGGGTCTCAGGTTTATTAACTAACAAAATAATAATGCTGCATGTGGGAACAAATGCAGGTTGCTTAGCAAAACCAGTGCCTGTCCTGTTTCGGAATACAAGAGCCCACACTAGGTTTTGATTTGTAGCACAGATAGCAATAATACTTGATTTAATTTGCATTTCTGTGCTGGGTTTTTGCTGGTTCCATTGTAAAATACAAGAGCCACAAAGCAATAGATTGTATATTGCTATGTCACAAGCATCTGAAGTTTCATTCGCAATTTAAAAAAAGGTTTGAAACAACTAATTTAGAAATAAAATTGCATTAGCATATTGTTATTATTATACAGGATTTATATAGCGCCAACATAAGGGTAGACAGTACAAATACAATACAATTTAAAGAGGTTCTGCACCATTGTCAAGTTGTACCTGTAGCCTATAATAAGGCTTACCTATAGGTACAGTAAATATCAGTGCGCGTTTAGGAGATATTTACTTTGTACTGTGCCGATGATGTCATCGGCGCATGTGCTGTGAAGAAACTGCCCTCCGAGACGTTTCTTCACTAGCGAGTGCTGTGACTGGCGGCTTCCGCGTGCATGCATGCAGTCACAGAGCCGGAGTCCGCAGCCCCAGAAGAGAGAGGGGCGAACATAGATGCGGCCTCCAGCAGGGACAGCGCGGGCTTCGTTTGCATGTAAGTGTCACATAATGTGCTAGTATGCGATGCATACTAGCACATTATGCTTTTACTTTGCAGGGAACAAAAGAGTATGTAAATCCCATCAGGGTTTACTTCCTCTTTTTAAACAGAAGGAATTTGAGGGCCCTGCTTACAACCTAAGAGGGAGGATATAATGCAACTAATTAACAATTATAAAATTACCTATCCATCAATCTGTCTGTCTCATTATGAAATGGGCATAATTGGGTAGTATAAGTGTTATAGAAAAAAGTCATATTTCAGCATTCCTATGTTTTCAAGCATACTGAAGAAGGTCTTCTATTATTTTCAACACACAAAATCTGTAAGAAATAGGCCTTATGCACACTGGGCATTTTTACAACATCTTCTAGGGGCGTCAGGTTTTTTTTTTTTTCTGCCTCTAAACTCCCCTGCATGTTCTTTTTTCCTGACAGACTCCATGGCAGCCTACGTATGGGTTAATCCCGCCTCTCATACCTCATAGGACCCCACTCCCATAAATCTTTGCTTCTAGCCATAGACCGTGTTCCTTTTTTGTCCTCCTCCTCGGACCAAGGTGTATCTTACCTTATGAAGTTTTCTACGGTCCGGTTCTGGTTGCACGGTGGTTCTGATGGCGGTTCTGGAGTCCAGCAGTCCCAGCTATTAGCAGGGTGGATACGGGCAGCTTTGCGATGCCATGAAGAGCTTACTAGCCTTGCCATTGGCAGGCAAGCGGCAACTGGGCCAAACGTCCTTGCTATTAGCAGGAGGCCCCCCCTTACTGAAAGCCCGGCCGTGCAGTGGATAATCGTCCCCAAATCAGACTGGACCAGGATCGTGCGGTGGTATCGTATATTGCTTTGTTTCATTCCATATATGGCAGCTGTTTTTGTGTGTTTTGTTTGTTCCTGTATCTCTCTTTCTGGCCTCTATGGGGGCTGGAACGCATTTGCGTTCCACTCCGCCGAGTCTTCCGGGTCCCTGCACATTGCGAGCCTCGTCTGAAAGCGAGGCTTGGTTCGCGCATGCGCAGTTCCGGGAAAATGGCGGCGGTCGCGCATGCGCACGAGCCCCGCTTGTCGACGCTGGGGGCGCGGTGACGTCATCGGCGGCGCCGAGTTTAAATAGCTGTCAGAATACAGCTATTACTTGGGTTGTCTGTGGGTGAAAACGGCGGCTTCCCGGTGCAGTGCTTATTCCCTGGCAAGGTAGGAGACTTCGCTGCTGGCTGTCCAAGCCTCTCTCTCTCTCTGATCCCTGTGTTTGACAAGGAATTGTTCATTTCAGATACCTGGTTTTCTGCTATGGACGTGTCACCGCCCCCCAGTGGCCAACCCTTGCGCTGCAGGTAGGAATTGTTTATTCCTTCTGCTTGATTGTTTTTGTTTCTTTCTGGATCCTGTTTATTTCCTTTTATTTTCCACAGCCCTCCTAGGTCTGATCATAGACCCTCAGCACGTGAAGATACCGATCGTTCCAGATCGCATCATCAAAAACAGTCATCAAGTTCAAGGCGTTCTGGATCAGCTTCTAGGCGCCATAGTGAAGAGCCCAAGTCTACATCTGGGCGTCACTCCCACCGCCATTCTAGCCGCTCTGATAAAAGGGCTTGCTGGGGATGTAAAGCTCAGGTCCCAGAAGGTAAATCCCTCTGTGAGCTATGTTATGCCCGAGCCGCAAAAGAAAGAGGAGCCGGAGACCAGCAGGTGGAAGCTATGGTCCGAAAGGTGGTTCAGGAATCCCTGATCAGATCGGATCCCAATCGTTCAGCTATCTTTCCCTCTGCTCCAGTGCTAGCTCCTGGCGGAGTCGACCTTGGGGCTCCTGGTCCCTCTAGGCGCAGTCCCTCCTTAAGCGGATCCTCCGAAAGCGAGACTGATCTGAATGATCCTGGTGTGGGTTTTGATTTCTCCCTGGTGCCACGGTTGGTCAAGGCGGTTAAAGACGCATTGAGATGGGAAGAGCCAGTTGAAGCACCCTCTAAACAGAGGAAATACTTTGAACATCTCAAAAAGGATCAACCGAATTTTCCCTTCTTGGGAGAGCTTGGCGAAATCATTTCAGATGAGTGGAGTAAAGTTGAGAGGAAGAACTCACTAATCTCCAAAGTGGCCAAGATGTATCCGTTTAAGAGTGAAGAGGTAAAGCATCTGGAGTCAGCTCCGCTCATTGATGCTGCTTTGATGAGGTTGGTGAGGCATGTCACCCTCCCTCTAGAGGATACTGTTTCATTTAAGGATGGTCTGGAAAGGAAGATCGACACTGATCTGAAACGCATCTATATTACGGCAGGTATGGCGTGTAAACCAGCCTTGGCTCTCGCAGCTCTGTCGAAAGCTATGGAGTCCTGGTCGGATGATGTGGATGCGGCATTAGCGAGTGTGTCCGAAGATTTGGTCAAGAGTTCACCAATCCATGAACTAAAACTGGCGTCAGTCTTCCTGGGGGAAGCATCCCTGGATATTATCCGCCTAGTGGCACGGGTCATGCTTTCCTCAGTCACAGCCAAGCGTGCTTTGTGGCTGCGCCCGTGGGTTGCGGATCCTGCCTCTAAACAGGCTTGGTGTAGAATTCCCTTTGAGGGTTCCTCCCTCTTTGGGAACAAACTTGATTCCGCCATTACCCGTGCTACAGGGGGTAGGTCAGGGTTCTTACCCCAGGATCGTCGCCTTTTGGGTCAGAGGAGACCCCAACCCAGGCAAGACCAAGAACGCGCTAGAGATGCCCGCCGCTATAGACCGGGCCGTGATTTCAGGAGAAACTGGAAGAGAAATCAACCCTCTGGCCAGAAGTCCTCAAAGACATCCTCTTCTGGTGGACGGGAGGCTTCTAAGTCCTTTTGATATGAAGTCTGTCCAGGCGGAGCAAGTTGGGGCTCGGTTACTCCTTTTTCAGCACGTCTGGGCAGCCTCGATCAGGGACTACTGGACGGTCAAAACAGTCTCATCAGGCCATTCGTGGGTGTTCTCCAATCCACCTTTACACCGGTTTGTTCCCACAGTCCTTCCTCACCAGGAAGAAAAGAAACAAATTCTTCTGTCGTACACGGATTCTCTGATAGCTCAAGGGGCTGCCGTCCCGGTGCCTTCGGAAGAGAAATTTCAAGGGGTGTATTCCCCCCTTTTCATGGTCCTCAAAAAGAGTGGTTCCTGGAGGCCAGTCATCGACCTGACATACCTGAACTCCTTCATCAAGAAGGAAAAATTCAAGATGGAGACACTGCTAACAATTCGTCAGATAATACAGCCAGGCGATTGGCTAGTCTCCATAGACCTGAAAGATGCCTACTTTCACGTACCGATTACGAGGGACTTCCAGAAGTACCTACGTTTTGCAGTGGGTCAGAGACACCTCCAATTTACATGTCTCCCATTCGGGCTTACAACATCGCCTCGAGTGTTTTCGAAGCTCTTACTGGCTGTCGTGGCATTGATCAGAGTCAAGGGTATCCGTTTACACCACTACCTGGACGACCTTCTCTTGCTTTCGCAGAACAGGAATCAACTAGTGTCACACCGAGATCAGGTCATTTCTACTCTGACGGAGTTCGGTTGGCTGTTGAACAGGGAAAAAAGTCATCTAGATCCGACACAGTCTCTGATATTCCTCGGAGCCCAGTTCAACACGTTGAAGAGTACCATCTCTCTGCCTCTGGAGAAAATCCCTTTGATTCGGGACAGAATTCACCTGGCGATGTCATCTTCCCTGCTCAGAGCTTCTCAGTGTCTCAGGATAATCGGCACCATGGTAGCAACAGCCCCATGGTGAAATGGGCTCAATAGAGGATGCGCCCTTTTCAGAAAGGTTTTCTACAGCAGTGGGATCCGGGTTCTCGAGACCATCTGGTTCGGATAACCCCGTCCATGCGGGAGAGTCTCCCCTGGTGGCTGCAGCGGAGGAATCTCCTCAATTGCCATTCCATAGCACCCGTTTCCTGGATCACGGTGACAACGGATGCCAGCAGCAGAGGCTGGGGCGCTCTCTGTCTGACGGAGATAGCCCAGGGTCAGTGGGATTTCCCATCCCGGGGCGTAGTTTCAAATGTCCTGGAACTCCGAGCTGCCCTCTGTGCACTTCGAGCCTTTCTCCACTTAACATCAGGGGCCTCAGTCCTCCTGAGGCTAGACAACACGACAGCGGTCTCTTATATCAAGAGACAAGGGGGCACACGCAGTCTCTCCCTACTGAAGGAAGTGAGTCCTATCATGTCTTTGGCTCAGACGAACCTATCAAATCTGACAGCTGTCTATCTTCCAGGAGTCCAAAATGTCCAGGCGGACTTCCTCTCGAGGTTTGTCCTGGACAACAACGAGTGGTCTCTCCACACGGAAGTTTTCAATTGGATCCTGTCTCTGGGAGTGTCACCAGAAGTGGACTTGTTTGCGTCCCCTTGCAACCACAAAATGGAGAAGTACTACACGAGATGTCGTTGTCCCCAGGCTTTCGGAGTGGATGCTCTGACGGACCAGTGGAGGTTCCACAGGGCTTATGCCTTTCCACCAGTTCCGGTCATTCTTCGCTTCCTATCGAGGCTCAGGTGGGAAGAGGTCGAAATAGTGGCAGTTGTTCCATATTGGCCCAACAGACCGTGGTTCCCCCTCTTACTACAACTCAGCTACCGGAATCCAATTCCTCTCCCAGCCAGATCAGATCTCCTATTACAAGGAACTTCTCTTCACCCATGTCCATCCCAGCTCCATCTGACGGCTTGGTTCTTGAGAGGGGAAGGTTGGAAGCCCTAGGATGTCCAAGTGCGGCTATTTCGACTCTACTGAATGCCAGAAGACCAGGTACCAATAGAGTTTACCAAAGAATTTGGTCAAAATTTGCGGATTACATTTCCACCACTGATGGTTCCTGTACTGACCCAAGGATTCAGGATATTCTTGGTTTCTTACAGACAGGCCTGGATCTATCCTTATCAGTAAGTTCTCTACGGGTTCAGGTTTCCGCAATCTCTGCCTTCACAGGTATATCCTGGGCCAGACATCCCCTTACAAGGCAATTCTTCAGAGGAGCGATAAGACTCAGGCCTCAAAGAAAGCCGAGGTTTTCCAAGTGGGATCTTCCCCTTGTCCTAAATTTCTTTTCGGAAAAGGAAATACGTGTGGATCAAGCAGCTATTAAAGATCTCTCTCTTAAAGCTGTATTCCTAGTGGCTATAACATCAGCCAAAAGGGTCTCCGAAATCAGTTCCCTAGGATGTAAAGAACCATTCCTTACCTTCTTCCCTGACCGGGTAGTCCTGATTCCTATGCTCGGATCAAAACCTAAGGTAACATCGGTTTTTCATGAGAATCAGGAGATTGTTCTTCCAATTTTCCGGGCAACTGAGGACTCTAGCATTCACCCTTTGGATGTGGGAGAAGTTTTAAGGCAATACCTTGAAGTCACTGCCTCTTTCCGAAGATCCGATCATTTGTTTGTTTATTTTCAAGGAAAGAACAAGGGTTTGCGTGCTTCCTCCAGAGTCATTGCAGCTTGGATCGTTCAGGCTATACAAGGGGCTTATGCAGCCAAGGGTCTGGTTCCTCCAGAAGCGGTGACCGCTCATTCTACTAGGAGCGTTTCTACGTCATGGGCAGCTTCCCGTCATGTATCCCCGGAAGTAATCTGCAAGGCGGCCTCTTGGTCGTCGATCAACACTTTTATGACACACTATTGTGTAGAACCGGCTTCTTTGTCTTCGGTTAATTTTGGTTTGCATGTCTTGTCTGTTGACGGTGCCAAATAAACCTTTTTTTCTTTGAACCAGCAATTTCCCACCCGGGAGTGTATGGCTAGTCATTTCCCATACGTAGGCTGCCATGGAGTCTGTCAGGAAAATGGAAAATTTATATCAAATACTTACCGTAATTTTCCTTTCCTGATGGACTCCATGGCAGCAGGAGTTCCCTCCCATTTGCTGGAGTAGGCTATATTACGGAACACGGTCTATGGCTAGAAGCAAAGATTTATGGGAGTGGGGTCCTATGAGGTATGAGAGGCGGGATTAACCCATACGTAGGCTGCCATGGAGTCCATCAGGAAAGGAAAATTACGGTAAGTATTTGATATAAATTTTCCATTATGTGTCCATGCACACATGGGCCTTTAGCAGTGTTTTGTGGCAGGAGAGATTAGTAGCAGGAAAACAAAACCCACAGTATTCTGAGGAGATCAGCGTTAAAAATGCACTAACACAGCTAAATGTGTGTAAACGCTACTACCAGCGTTTAGCTACGTTTAGCCGCATCTATGGTTTACAGGAGCTAAGCTATCTTATTGGACACAGGCAACATCTGCATACAGGAAATTCCTGTATGTACAGTTCCAAGAATCCTTTGCTGCTTTGTCTTTCTTTGTCTGAGCTGAAAAAGAGGGGGGGGAGGTTGGGACTTTGAATGAGGTGCGCATGATGCAGCCCAATCACACTCACAGAGGTGCAAACATATGTATGTTTATTAAGGACCAATGATCAACATGGCATAAAAACGCATTGCATACATTAGACATAAAAATAATCGCATATAGACAATAAATCTATGTATATACAACCATGGGACATGGGTAAGTACAATTATGCATCTTAATCCCCCAAACAAGATAAAAGTCATGTGAAGTAAAAAACATCTGAAAATTGGTCAATATGTGTCTGATGCATCAAAGGTAGGCCAGACGCTGCGTTTCATGGACTTCAATCCACTCTTCAGGAGCCAGATGCATCTAAATTCTATAAAAGATGTATTAAATGCAATATAGTTTCATGGGTCTGAAATCAACAGAAAAAGGGGAGAGGGGGGAAAAAAAAAAAAACAAAAAGGAAATTTGGGCATAATGGGACATGCCAACCCCCCCCCCTTTTTCATGATATTAAGGATGGGGGCGCAAACTTTCCCTTGCGTCCCAATTAAAGTCCTAAGTTCGCTTTTCCCCCCATTGCTTGCATTGATTAGGGATGGAGGTGCTCATGATTGTAGCCCATCGCTCTCTTATGGCAGATTCCTACTGGGTCCGGCCGTAATTCAGCATGCTTTATATGGCATGTTCATTGCACTGGCAGTTCACATACTTTGATCTCTTACTACTTCATACATCTTTTATTCCCTGTGGCCAGACTGGGTCTGTGTGACTCATTGTCGGTGGGTGGGCAGATGTCCTGTTTCCCGGAAGCTGCGATGCATGCTGGTGTCCGCCCTCCTACCTCCCCTCCACATGGTTGGGGGGTGGGTGGCTGGGTGGATCTTTCCACCGTGCTTCGGTGCCATGCCCCCGGCACTGTGCATGTGACGTCCTTGCCTGGGCGTCGCACACACAGACGTCCAGTATATCAGATGGGCTGACATGCGGTGAGCTTCTCCGGTCGTTTGCCGAGGTTTTGCTCCACTGTGTCGTGCCTGCGTGACGCTGAGGGGGAGCTGGCGTTCCATACTGGGGCTGCATCTCACTCCCTGCTTCATGGTATTCAGAGATGGTGCTGATACAATCTATGCACACCCTTATCCTCTCCTATCTATGTGGCTTCCTAAACCATATGTATTCTCCAAGGTAATCTTCCGGGTGCTTTTTTCAATCACCTTGGTTATATCCACAGTTAATATCATCTCGTTTTTTGTTACTTGTATCATCATAGATACATTTTATATATCTCCTACATTATAGAAGTCCCTTCTACTGCAGGGTGTTGGTGTGTGCGGTCCGGTGTTCCTCGTTGAGGTCCCCCTCTCAGCTCGCGGGCCAGGCTCCATGGCTTACCCCTGGCTTTGTTTTTGTCGCACAGTCCCAGTTTTGGCTATCATGTGAGTAACCTTTTTCGGCATGGCCCATTATGCCCAAATTTCCTTTTTGTTTTTTTTTTTACCCCTCTCCCCTTTTTCTGTTGATTTTGTCAGACCAATGAAACTATATTGCTTTTCATACATCTTTTATAGAATTTAGATGCATCTGGCTCCTGAAGAGTGGATTGAAGTCCATGAAACGCAGCGTCGGGCCTACCTTTGATGCATCAAACACATATTGACCAATTTTCAGATGTTTTTTACTTCATATGACTTTTATCTTGTTTGGGGGATTAAGATGCATAATTGTACTCACCCATGTCCCATGGTTGTATATACATAGATTTATTGTCTATATGCGATTATTTTTATGTCTAATGTATGCAATGCGTTTTTATGCCATGTTGATCATTGGTCCTTAATAAACATACATATGTTTGCACCTCTGTGAGTGTGATTGGGCTGCATCATGCGCACCTCATTCAAAGTCTCTACCCCTGTTTAGCAAATAGGTAATTTTTTTCACTATCACATAAATTGTTATATTTCACCTTTTATGTTTTAGGAACACCAGCAAAAAAACACCCATTACTATTAACATGTGCAGGGAAAATTTAAAAAAAATAAGATTTTTGCTTGCACTTGAAAGGATGATTGAAGTCAGCACAGCTTTACCCCATTCACTATGCTAAGTGAAAATTACATTTACAAACTAAATAAGCACTACCCCTTTATAAAATCAACCCCACCTTGAACAATTGTGTAGTGAAGGAAAAAATTAAAGTTCTGTGTGCAGAAGTGGGGTGCTCTAGGGCAGGGGTCCCAAACTGTGGCCCTTTGCTTACCTTTATTCAGCCCTTGGGGGACTGTTCCTCCCACTGATGCCCATGATGGAGTACTATTCCTGACACTGACACCAGAGATGGGGTAACTAATTCTCCCACTGACACCACCAAGCCTATGGCATCGTTTACTTTTTTTACTTTTTAGGCATTTTATACTCCTTCTGGCCTCCCAAGGTTTGAAGGGCAGTAAACTGGCCCTTTGTTTTGAAAGTTTAGAGACCCTTGCTCTAGGGTATGACAGTGGGTAGTATCTGTATCAAAGAAATGTGAAGGGTATGACAGAGAAATAAGAGCAGAAGGGGAACATGGAGGGTATGACAGTGGGGAGTATGTTCGGAAGACAGATGCAAAGGGTATGACAGTGGGGAGTATGTTAAGGAAAGGAGTAAAGAGGGATATGACAGTGGGGAGTATGTATAGCAAAGGAGTGCAGAGGGATATGACAGTGGGGAGTATGTTCAGGAAAGGAGTACAGAGGGACATGACAGTGGGGAGTATGTTCAGGAAAGGAGTGCAGAAGGATATGACAGTGAGGAGTATGTTCAGGAAAGGAGTGCAGAGGGATATGACAGTGGGGAGTAGGTTCAGGAAAGGAGTGCAGAAGGATATGACAGTGAGGAGTATGTTCAGGAAAGGAGTGCAGAAGGATATGACAGTGGGGAGTATGTTCAGGAAAGGAGTGCAGAGGGAACTGACAGTGAGGCTGAACCCCCTGGCCTTTGGCTGTATGAGGAGATGCAATTTGCAACTCTAACTGACACTATATTCTCCACCTATATGGTTCCCCCCCCCCCCATTGTAAACAAGAGGGTGTGATAGAGTCACAATGAGGGACTGAAATTTAGCAGGATGTGACAGTGGCAACTTTTTTCCTTTGTTAGGGGTAAGTTCACTGTGATGTGAGCAGAAGTAAGTGTAATTGTATAGTCAGATTCCACTTTTTGTGGTTCTACTACTATTGTGTTTTGTATCTCTGCAGAGTACATCTTGTGAATACTAATTACAAGCCACTTCAGTGAACTCTCTGTCCGTCCGGGTCTGTCCTGGGGTTGCTCCATCTCCCCTCTCCCCGTCTATGTGGTGGGGCTCCTATGTCCGCACAGGGGACATTTTTTACCAATCGCTCTCCATATACTCAATCTGAGTGTGGCCTTTGACACCATTTCTCACATCATCCTCCTTGAAAGATTAGGTTTCATTGGATTCACTGACACACCCCTGAACTGGTTTAATCTTATCTCTCTGCCCATACTCAATTCATCCAACTCAAATCTCTTTCAAATCTCAATCATCTCTGCTCTCTACTGTTGTGCCCTAGGGTTCTGTCTTGGGGCTCCTTCTGTTCATAATCTATCTTCTTCCCCTTGGTCACATATTTCATACATTTAATATCCAGTTCCATTGCTATGCAGTTGACACTTCGCTCTACCTGTCCACTAAACCTACCCTTCCACCCAAATCCCTTACTAATCGTTTACAGGAAATCAAATCTGTGCTCTCTTCCAATTTTCTCAGATTGAACAGTGACAAAACCGAGGTTCTCCTCATTGGTACAAAATCCACCCTGACAAAGCTTAACAGTTTTTCAGTTAATATTGATAACTCCACAGTCTTTCTGTCCCCTCAGGAAAAGAGTCTTAGTGTCCCCCTCGATAGCACACTGTCCTTCCAAGCCCACATCAGTAATGTCACTTGGTTCCATCTACATAAAATGAATCACCTCCGTTTGTTTCTCACACCCAATAGCACTGCCGTTCTCATTCATAATCTGGTCACTTCCCACATAGATTACTGCAATTCCCTTCATTTTGCTCTACCTTTCAAGTCCCTCCATAAACTGCAACGGGTTCAGAACTCTGCTGTTCGCATCATCACTAGAACTCCTTCCTTTAATCACATCACTCCTGTCCTTCAGCACTTTCATTGGCTTCCGGTCAAATATCGTATTAATTTCAAGATTCTGTTACTTACCTTTAAGGTTATTCATAACTTTGCTCCTCCATACCTTTCTGAACTCTTGCATATCAACAGACCCTCTTGCACTCTCAGGTCTTCTGCTTCCATTTATCTCAATGTTCCTGCCTGACCTCTATGGGATTGAGAGCCTTTAGCTGCTCTGCCCCCCAACTTTGGAACAGCCTGCCACCTAACATTTGCAATATTGATTTCCTACCCATCTTTAAATCATGTCTCAAAACTCATCTTTTTAAACTAGCTTACGCTGTATGACTTCATTGTTTTGTTTTTGTAATTTAATGGTTATGTAATGTATTTTATTTTATTTATTTACTTTTTTTGCTTTGTTGTTATCTTTGTAAGGTGACCTTGGGTGTTCTGAAAGGCACCCATAAAAAAAGAAAAATAATATTATTATTATTATTATTACGTCTTAACCAGGCAGACATACATTTCTTGTTATTATTATTATTTTTTGTTGTTTTTTGACACTATATTGAGAGTTATGTAAAAACATAGTATGTAAATTTTCAGATGATCTGTATATATTGTGTATTTAGATATGTATTTTCTGACACGACCCAACCAGCCCTGAGGAAGTGAGTAATCCCCTCAAAACATGCTGGCTTTTCAGAATGGAGTAACTATAAACACAAACTTGAATATTGATATAATTTAATCTCTATTAAGGAAACTGGTGTAATTACCTACTGGATGTTATTTCCATTTCTGGGCAGGGTCATTGCTGGTATTAGTTGACATGTGTACTTAAGGGTGTTGCTTTATTTTATTTCTTAGTTTTTAATCATTTGGATAAATAACATTTTTGATTTTTAATCAATAGCCTCATGTTGTGGCAATAAAGTCAGTTGTTTTCAAAAGTAGGTCCTCTATTATCCTATTATGTATTAATTTGGATGTGGTATGGTGGAGGTCTGTTTATTCTGGGTTGAACAAAAAAAACTCCTTGTGGGTACCCCCCTTTAAGGCCAGAGTGTAACAATGGTGACTGTAAAGAAAAGATCTCTAAAAATGGGAGTGAAACCATGTTAACCATCTGGGCTGAGAAGAGACAATCACCAGTGTGACCAAGTTAACCCTTGTGGTTAATAGTGTGCAAAGTAAACATCTCAGTTAACCTTTATGGTTATGGAGAAATGGTGTAAAGAATGTGTAGCAAAGCAGGTAGGAACAGACCTAGCCACCGGCTGAAGAGGGTTGTGTGTGGGGGGGGCTATAGTGTCAACTGTTTTCTGGTGTGAAAGTGTAATTAGCACACAGAACAGTAAGTTAGAGTGCTACTTTATTGGCTTGTAAGCAGTGTGGCCAGCCCCTAGGGGGCAATACAGTATGTTTGAGCCTCCCAGCATTTTGCCTTGTATTACTTACTTGTTATTACATTGCTGCAAGGTGCACCTAGAAGCACCCAAAATGAAGACACCCTGCATTTTCAGCACTTATAGCTTCGATGACAGCCCAAAAGTCTGCCACAATCCAGTCCTTCTCAAAAGGTAGATAAGGCTCCAAAGTGAATTGAGGGATCCAGCTGGGTCTTGGCACCTGCTTTTCAGAAAAGTTGAAATCTACATACTGAAGGGAGCCTGAGGGTCTCTCAGTATAAATACTAATAAACAAGTTACTTTATAGTAGTTATAAAAGATAAAATTGCTGAACACAATGAAAGTAAATGATGCCATCAGAAGGTCCTGGAAGACTGTCATTAGCATTTCAAGGGATGCTATGTTTTTCTTCATCTATCCTGATAAAGACAATAGTCATACACTGACAGCATTCTCCCAAACAATAATGGAAGGTTAATGATCTGACAGTTTGATAAGGATTGCAGTACCACCAGGACCAGTCATAATGTCCTCCATGACATGGCCAACAAAATTATATGGAAGGCATGGTGAAAATGTTTCTAAAAAGGGATGGACAGTGATTAGTCACACAGAGCTTTTTCGAGAAAATTCTCTACTTGCAATAAAGATTGCTTCTGAACTTTCCACTCTTATCCTGATGTTAACTTGTACTAAGCCCAGTGATATTTGCATCTACAGCATTGCTGGCTGTTATCCAATGGCGTGTCCCCACCCCCTACATAAAAAGTAATAAGTCTGTATGAACTAAATAATGGATTTGCATGTTGGCTAAAGAAGCATCATCTGAGAATACGAATGATCATGTGCCTCCATGTTTAGCCAGCTTAAGTCTCATATACCTGACTTGTCACAGCAGCATAGATTTGTCTCCCATTCCTCAATAGCCCTTTTTTTTGGCTGCCTGACGTTTGTGGGATGAATGGGATGTGGGAGGGCTGAGGCTTTAGTAAGATCACAACTATGAGCTGCTGGGAGACAGGAGAGAGGATGGCAGAGTTTACAGCACTGCTTGAAGCTGCTAGCATTACACATAGGGTCCCTAAAGGAGGAGGGGGCAAGGGACCTCAGCTTCGCAGTGACCACTCAAACTTTGCTGGAGCTGGAATGAAGAATGGGGCACAGAGAAGGCTGTACTACAGAAAAATGAAAGAAATCCAGCTTAGGGATTGTTAAATGTGAAGCGAAAGGGAGTCACAGCATCCATCAAGAAGACACCTACAAGATGAGCACTGAATAAAATCACATCTGTAACTGTGCCATGAGACAACCTGCTGGGGACCATGTTTAATGTGGGCAATCACATCATCCCAAGGACTGTCAGCAGGAACTTGGATGACCTGGACTCTGTGCAAAGTATCTTATTGCACAGGTAAGTTAATGAGAAGAAGGAAATAAGATCAGGCAGATTCAGACATATTATACCATTTGTAACTTTTATTGCTATAGCTATACTGTTTCAATAGGTCATCTTTTTGTGTGAATAGCAATTTTTTTTCATGCTGCAGCTGAATGTATTTTTACTCTATAAATTGCTGTCAGCACACTGCCTGACTTTTTCATACGTAATGAATCAGATTTGAATGTTGTTTTTAGCAACTGATGTAGTGCATGGAAAATAATTAAAAGGAGGTACATTCAGAAGCGATACAAAAACCTCTACACCAGCTACAGAAATCTTCATGGAATATGGGTTCATGAACGAAATCAAGGTGCAGATAGATGCCTATTATCTGAGTAACTTAGCAAAATCTCTGTGGCTACCTGAAAACAGAAGCAGGGAATATATAACTGTTGCCATTAGCAACCAACTACAGGGTTTTTTTTTTCTTCTTTCCGGTCGTTTTTTGAGAATGGTAGGTAAATCCAGATAGTTTCTAATGACAAATTCACTAAATTTTTTTTACATCCGTTTTTGAAAATCAAGAACTGTGAATTTTATTATAAAGATGCATGGTATATTATTATCCAAACTAAGTTGTTAAATATGTCACATGCCACTTTAGGCAAGATCAGGCTCCACATTCCACAATCGCATTTAAGATGCTGGTTTGGCTCGTCTCCACCAAAGCAATCAATTAATCCAGTAACAGGAATGCCAAACACCGAGATGCAAATTAATATTCTTTCTTTATTAAAATAGTCAGCAGGTTGTATTTTGACGTTTTGTGCTAGGTAGTCTTCTGGGCCTAGCGCAAAACATGTCAGAACATCACCTGTTACTGATGGTTATTTTAATAAAGTTGTAATATTATTTTTCAGCTTAGAGTGTGGCATTCTGGTAGCTGGTACAGTTAATCTGTTGCTGTAGTTTATGAATCACAACAATAGATTTAACAAAAAGATAAATTTGAGTCAGAACTAGAGTTGACAACCTGAGTAACTGTCATGAGAACAAGCAATGTCAATGTCTCAAGGACTCAGAAAATAGACCTGCTGGTAGCAAATAGCAAAACTGCAATGCACATAACAGAAAGCATATATTTATTACAGTTATTCGCTGGATCTAATTTTTCAGTCTGTCATTGATATACAGTATCCTCCTGTAGTAAACCTATACGTAATAATTATTAGAATAATTTATACTCGGTCTTGTTGATATTCCAAGCAGCCGCAATAGATTTCTACTGCTGAGGGTCATGGTTTATCATTCTCAGTACCAGCTCATGTAAATATTCAGGCCAAACACATATGTTCACCTAATAAAGAGAAGAAAAAAAAAGCTATGTGCAATGTTTTAGATTACAGTAACCAATCAGAAATGATCTTTCTCTGATCTAATTTTTGCAGAATGGTTGCCTGCTAAGGCACTGCTTGCTGTTTGCTATTAGTAGTGGCATGTGTACAGAAGCAATTAGTATTTTTATGGGTATTTCTTTCTTATAGAAAAAAAGCTAACAAAGTCTAGAAAATTTTTGGTGCTGAAGGTTACCTAGAGCTAACATATCTCCAATTTTGAGATGAATATATCTCGCAACCCAAGGCATGTGCACATGTAGTCATAGATGTTCGCAGTAACTATATCTATACTAAAACAACTGTATATTTATTCAGTCTTGGATCATAAGCTTCTCACAATTAATCGGTTGGCCATTGCACTGGAATTTTGTTTGCCAATTTTCATTTTGTGACATTTCCCCTATGCTTGTGAGCAAGCCGGGAGCAGTGAAACACATCAAGAAAGGTGGGTTTTTCAGGTGTAGACATAATGTATTCAGTCATTTTGCTGCCAGTTAAATAAATACAGCAAGAAGAGCGGTGATTGGAGTGCAGTTGTTATTTTTTAATTTTTACAGGAAAGTCAGTGTCTTATTCACAGGCTACGTCTTTTTACATACGAGAAGTCAAGATAAATGTGAATGGATCTATGTAAAGAGTTGCCTAACATGCCACTGCTATATAACTACTGGAAATAAATAACTGTACGTGCAAAATGTTTGCACAGGATACACTGATCACTAAAACAGGCAATTTTGCCAGTAGTATACCAGTTTTTAGACATATGTTAGATGTGCTTTTGTATTAGATTCATTTTTCATATTACAAGAGCCCAAAATAAAACTGCTATATGCTTTTTGTCCACCAAATTCTACCAGTAATTTGCTGTATTATCTGCCACTGGCTGGTATATTCTTCGATGTTGTAACACAAGATCAGAGACTTGCTTGTGCTCCTGCAGTAAGTGCTAATCCCAACTCTTTTGAAAGTCTGTTCTTTGAACAATCCAAAAATTGTCAAGCAAGCTGAGAATTTCACCCACTGATAATACTAATGTTTGCGGTTTCTGAACACTGATTCTGAGCTCATTATCTCAAAGTTAAAATTTCTTGTGAAAATAGCAGCTTGCTAACATTTATTGATACTTGGAATGTGTCTGACCCTGATCTTGTTGTCTTTACGTAGTTATTATTGCTTGAATACTCTCCTCATGGCTTGACCCTCCAGCAAAAAAACAATAAACCTGGAATGGATCCATGTTGGTTGGTGCTATGACAACCACAAAATATATGCAGATACCTTCCACCGAAAAAGAAACAGTGTTATCATAAAAAGATAATACAATTACTTGGGTGGTTGGTTTCCTATACAAGTAGCTGTAGGCATTTCTTCTACATCATTATTTCTATTGATTGATGATTGATAGAGTTTGTGGCTGATTAGGAATGTCTTTGCCTTCATTCATAAAACTATGTTTTACAAGATATTCAGTGTATTACAAGTACTGTGTGGATTTCTGTGAAGGGCTAGGCAACAATTTGTGTGAGCATAAACCCTTGATTTAGCATAATTAAATATACAAAAAAAGGAGTATTGCGTTAAGAACTTCCTTCTTTACAAATATATACTTTGTTATATTTGCAGGCTTAATATTAAGGTGCCCCCCCTGGCAGATGACCTAGGCTCACCCAGAGCGCAGAGTCCCAAATGGTCTTCACCAGAGCTCCTGATGGTCAGCTTGAAACCTTAGTGGTCCCTTGTTTTCTTTGCTGCAAACTGGCATCAGTTTAGGGAACTCAAGATCATCCAACTAAGGGGTTGCTGAGACAGAAGGGATACTGTGCTGAGACAATTTATGATGCGGTAGACAAAAGAGTATTTGGGTCCAGGCAATGGTTATTCTGGGTAGGAAACAAAAGAGTAGCTAGTCCAGGAAGAGATCACGGCAAGCAGCAGGCAAGAGAATAGTCAGGTTCAGGCAGGGACATGACAGGAAGCAGGCAAGAGAATAGTCAGGTCCAAGGAGGGACCATGGCAGGAAGCAGGCAAGAGAGTAGTCAGGTCCAAGTAGGCGTCAGGCAAGTGAGTAGTCAGGTTAATTGGGGTCGGCAAAAATCAAGCAACTGGCAGGTAAGTATCATAGATCTTTAGATCTCAGGTAGCTGGCGATAAAACACAGCACCAGCCACTTCAAAAGGCAGAAACTTAAAGCGATACAAAACTTTGGTGTAAAGTGATTATAAAAGGCAATTATTATTTTTTTTAATAACAAACATGTTATACTTACCTGCTCTGTGTAATGGTTTTGTGTGGAGCAGTCCCGATCCTCCTCTTCTCGGGTCCCCCCCAGCAATCCTGGCCCTCTTCTCCTGCTGAGTGCCCCCAGAGCAAGCTGCGCCCGGGTACGTGTGGCTAGCTCTCCCACGAAGCATGCTCATCAATGCCTGAGACCAGATGGAAACTGTGGTCATATGAGAAATCCAACATTAAGGCAGTTACCTGACTTAGAGATTAGCCTGCACTGTGTGCAGTAATTAAAATACAGAGTTATATTGAAAAACAACTTGTCCCATGTCACTACACACTGTAACATGTATGTGTTGCATTAGGATGGATGTGCTGAGCCTGCACACACTTTACTAGTCCAGCGTACCTCTGTTACCTCACTCCTAGTAACAGAATGGGGTCCCGCTGAGCACATAGTGCAGACCTCATGCATGCTCTTACTTAACTCTTTCCTTACCGTACCTTGTGACCAGGCCATAGATCTCCGTAACACAGGTTCGGATCCCATGCTATTGGATACCAACCGTTAGGGAGGAAGCCAAAACAGCAGCCCCCTTGATACCGGAGGACCTGGCACCTTATCAGGTACCATGCTTAACGACTGGTTGCTTGTAGCATCACTTGGTCACCCATAACAACAACACCCCTCTTCTTGTCTTACCGAGTTAACCTTTCATAGTAGTTTTACTTCATACTCCATAGTGCTTTACAAACCCAGGTTCTTTGGAATATGCCAGAACCAACATGCACCCATTTGAATAACTTCAGACCAGGCTCATAACTGTTAATATAACTTTACTGAACATTGATACAGCATACAGTTCAATATGATCAACGTCCTGTCCCTAATTCTAACTAAGATAATGTTGTGGCCCAGGCATACCTCCATTAGGTGTGAGTCAATTATGGCATTGTCCATGGCTTGGATGTTCTCCGCAGTTCCAGCACTCAAATTTCCTGATACCGCACTCTCATTCCCGCTCCATGTCAGGGTTTGGACTTGAACCTGGGACCTCTGCTGTGTCTGACAATGATACTTCTCACTGAGCTACCTGAGATGCTGGTCAGCACCCTCTCTGATCCATTGGACAACCCTGCCTTGTTCCTTGACTTCTGCTTAACCTTGAATGAATGAATTATATATCAGTTCATAAAAATTGTGCAAAAGTCCTCCAGATTAATGTTTCTTCAAACATACATGTTCGTATCAACATCAATCTTCAGTGATGACCAATCCCCACACCAGTGTAGAAATTTTCCCAGTGCTCATGAATGTACGCCACGTGACACCTTAAGGCTCTCAGAGCTCTCACCTCTAGTGTTGAGAAATGAATGTATTAAACCAGACACCACAAACTTCCACCTTCTTTGAATGAAACCACTGTAGCTTCCTGTCCACTAGGATCTCACTTGGGTATACTCCATAGTACCTCTTCAAAAATACAAGGTGCGGTCCCTTTAAGAAACTTAAGTATTCATGCAGCCCAAAATACCTTGTCAATTAAAAAATAAGTATAGAAAGAGGGCTCTGATAGTGTAGTTTGTTAAAACCACAGCCTATTTTATTCATTAAAATAGCACTTACAAAAAAGAAACATAAAAAACGCCTTGAAACCATGCATAAAACCAAATACCAAACTTCCTGCTACGTCACTCCAGTCTGCGTCTACAACCGCTCACACCTATCTGCAGGAAGTAATTAAGAAGAATAATATGACTTGCAGTTTTGTAGTCCATCAATACAGCTGTTAGGGAAAGTAAAGAAGTTCTATTTACAGTATTTAATTATTTATTTATTTTTAGGAAAAACAATACATATATTCCAAAAAAAGATCCTGATATGACAGTCCATGAACCTGGGAATTATGCAATTATTTTGTCTGGCAATAATTCAGCTAAAGCTTTACCGTCATTTTTGCGACGCTTTTAACCCCCGCTAATGGTCGAAAAAGGGTTAAAAGCGTCCGCAAAGCGCCGCTGCTTTGGTGGCGCTGCCCATTGATTTCAATGGGCAGGGGTGCTGTAGGAGCGGTGTATACACCGCTCCTACAGCGCCTCCAAGATGCTGCTTGCAGGACTTTTTTTAGCGCCCTGCCAGCGTAAGAGTCCTATGTAGTTGAAACAACTGATCTGTAATGCCGCGTATACACGAGCAGAATGTCCGACAGAAAAAGTCAGACGGAAGCTTTTCATCGTATATTCCGATCGTGTGTATGCCTCATCTGACTTTTTTTTTTGAAAATTCTGACGAACATAGAAATAGCAGGAAAACCGCTCGTCTATATGCTGTTCCAGACTGACCAAAAACGACGCATGCTATGAAGCAAGTTTGAGACAGAAGCGTTCGGTGTGGTAAAACTAGCGTTCATATTGGAGCTAGCACATTCCTCGCTGCTAATTCTGTGATCTTTTCTTCTTTATAATGCTAGAAGAATGAAGTTGTTTTGCTGCTCATATTCACACAGAGTTCTCACAAACTTATTTCTTCATTATTTCTCCTGATCTAATGAATAATATTCTATTTTTTAAAAGCCAGATCTCCATAATAATCTTTACAACTATTTTTTATAGTCATCTTTTATTATTTTTTAATTTCATCAAGATTTTTTAGGATTAATTAAAAATTATTTTCTAGTGACCTCCATATAATTTTTTTTTGTGTGTCAAGTTACCACAATAACATTATTATCTTGTATTTTTTATTAACTTCAACGAGGTTGGTGTCTCTTGTTAATTTGACATTGTCTTTTTGAAATGTACCTGCCTACTCACAAATAAACTGTCCAATTTGAAGAAAAACACATAGGCAAGTATTTTCTGAAAATAAAATATCCATTTATTCTGGGTAACAAAATAAAGAGGAAGGCAACGCTGGAGAAACTTCTGGAATTTGCAAAGCCTTTTGGCCCCCAGGGCACACATCAAATCTGTGGAAAATAAAATTGGAAGCTTGAGGAGTCCATATAATTTGGAGCCCAATCTGGTCCAGGAATCCCAGAGATCAGGACCAGCAGCAGATGACATATCTGTCCCCAGGCTGTGGTACTACCACAGCCTGCATCTTTTGTCAGACCAGACTGAACCCAGGTCATCACTTTCTTCTCTTTGCTGCAGCCTTCCCTCCATGCTTCCCTGCACTCTTCCCTGCACCCTTCCCTGCAGCCTTCCTTGGAGGCTGTGGCTCTGGTGGTGGACTTGCGGCAGGAGGAGAAGGAGGATGGGCTTGCTCATATATGTGGCTGTTCTCAGTCAGCTGGCCCCTCAACCCCTTCTGAAGGGCATCAAAAATAATTCCCTCACAGAGGAGGCATTGGCTCTTCTCCAATTCTAGCAACCTGGTGGCTAGATAGCAGCCATAGGCCTCTTCAGCGTTGGGGGGGCTCCTGAGGACATCGCTGGCTTCCCTAATGAGGCCCAGTGCTGCCTCCTCCGTCATCGCCCCCTTCCTGGGCCTTTTGGTGGTAAGGCAGAGGGGAGGCACCTGGGATTGGGTGAGTCTCCTACTGGGCCCGCTCACCTCCTGGCTGCCACTGGGCCCGCTCACCTCCTGGCTGCCACTGGGCCCACCCTCCTCCTGGCTGCCACTGGGCCCACCCTCATCCTGGCTGCCACTTTCCAGACCCTCCTCCTGGCTGAGCTCATCCTGTGTAAAAAAAAAAAAGGAAGATAGTTTTAGTTTTTGCTTCATCAATCACACACAATTTTCAGCCCATGACTTGTAAATTGAATGTTAATAAATAGAAAAGACTATCATTCTGACCCCAGCATTTTTCAAGCTGGTCACAAACATTTTTGGCCACTACTGTCTATTGATATGTAAATCTCTTTGTTTTAAATAAATTAATTTGTTATCAATTATAACATCTAGTTAACATCATTAATATTAGGACAATAAATATGTCTAAAAATAATATACCTGGCTCCAGCTAGGCGCATCCACTTCTTCCAGGATGGAAGGCCCAGGTTGTTCCTCGTCAGCCTCTGCTGGGGTTGAGGGAAGGGTGGAGGGAAGGCTGCAGGGAAGGGTCGAAAGTGATTCCCTGGCTTCAGTCTGGTCATCCAGAAACCGCAGTTTGTTGAAGTACCACAGCCTGGGTACATACACTTGCACTGCTGATGCTACTGATCGGAGTGATTTCTGGATCTTTTTATGCTCCTTCTTATACATGTTCCTCAAGATCCCAATTTTTTTTTTCCAAGAACTGGATGGTTGCATCGGGGACCCGAGTCTTCACAAATTCCAGAAGTTTCTCCAGCGTTGACTTCCTAACTTGTTTATTATAATATAAGCTGTGTTTCACCTCCCACAAATTCCTCATCTCCCTGTACTTGTCAATGAAACTGGCCATAAATTCTGGGTCCTTAAAGTGATTCATATTTTCTGTAAAGACAATACACAAGACAAAAACACTAATGTCAGCCTAAACTCTCATAATCTTATCCCAATATAGGCCTCAATCTTTAAGCAGTATAGACCACTGATGTTTCAAAGTTAAAACATTTTACCTTTGTTATAGAATGTTTGTCCTCCTTCCTCAGCACACCGAACGTACGTATGACACACGCGTGTTACTTTATATACACTGCGCATGCGTCGCCCGCGTCGGCCGCCCCTGACGCTCTTTCTAGTGTATTCCCCGCCCCTTCTCTTCGGCGCGTAGTAGGAGCGACATGGCGGAGACACAGCAGGTGTGTGTTATTAATTGGAGTAACGAGGAGGAGGAAAGCCCGGAGGCAGAAACGTTCCGATCCCGGAGGCGAAGATTTAAGGCCTCAAATATGTCCTTTGGTGAGATGGTGGAGATGGTGGACATCTTGAGAGTCTGCACACAAATTTTGGGGTATGACGATCAAAGGAGCAATAAGGAAACACTGGTCAGACCTGAAACTGAGGGAGCTGGATTAGTACAAAAGGATCAAGAAAGTGCTTCGAAAAAGTAAGTACTTATCATGTGTTCTGATTATTCTTATTATTGCTGCGCCATGTGATTTTTTTAACTGTAGGACATTTTAAAATGGCACGTTATAGGTTAGTGGGCACAGTAATCGTTCGTAGTAAACATCACTCGCTCATTAAATACGATGTGTTGGGCAGATACAGGTTAAATACATTTGGTCATGCCTAAATATCTGTGTGCTAAGTATACCTTTTGTTTCCTTCTCATAGGGGACCAAAGACTCGGAGGACACCTCTCAACAGAGGACACCAGGAACCCCCCACCTGAGAAGAAGGGGAACTTCAAACACCACACCCCGAGGATCTGGAGGAAAGAGAGGTGGAGGAACTTGGCGAACTTGTCACCACAACAGGTGAGTGTCTGACACTACAGCTTCAGGTAATATATGTATGCTCGCATATTTATAAGACATGTTTTTCACAAATTTTTTAGGTGATTTGCTGGTTGTGGAAGAGCAAGCTCAACATTTCACAAGTGCAAGTGCACAACTACTAATCCAGGACATCATGACATGGAAATGTGAAATCGACATCATAAGAAACAAACTACATTTTATGGAGCAACACATGAAGAACATGATTGATGTGTTGGGGAGAATTTAAAAGATCTTCAAAATACAACCATTTTCTCAATTGTCGTTGTCTTAAAAACACTTTTTTTTAGGAATTAGTAAAAGCCAAATTTTGAAGATGCACACGGTGTGTCAACATGTGCTATCTGCCATCAGGGGATTTCAATGTACGCGTTTGGTGGGTGCAACCCCTTCCTCCCAAATGAAGTAGGTGAGAGGAAGGAGTTGCCCCCCCAAAACACGTGCATTGATCCCCCATGATGGGAGATAGCACTTGTTGACATTAGGCATGGGATCAGGAAGGAAATCCCCAATTTGTGTGCATCTTCAAAATTTGGCTTTTACAGGGGTGACATCACCCCATCTCATGAAGGCAATATCAAGACACTTTGGACACTAGAATGTCTGATATTGCCTTCTGTTTTTCTACATTAAACTTTGTAAGTTCCAGAGTTTTGTATGTTTTATGTTCTTAAACATGCTTATTTACAACAACAAAAAAAATTGTTGTCAACAAAAATTAGATAACGCACATGTGTGAATGTCCACACAGTAAAAAAATTGATAATCAACAATGTGTGGCTTCTTCTTTCAATACCAGTTTTTTAAGGAATTTTGTGTTTACAGTGACAATGGGCCTTATTTACTAAAGGAAAATCCACTTGACACTACACGTGCACTAGGAGAACCTAGGATACAGCCAAAAACAAACACAAGCAATAAAGAAAAATCAACATTTTATCAGATAATATTTTTTTTATTAAAACATTTTTTAGACATTGTCTGGCATAGCAATGGCCCCCTACCCATAAAATAATTTACATATTTTTCCCGAACTTCACGGGCGCTTTGGGGGCCAAGCCAGGGCGGCCAGTATCCAGGCCCGTCAGGGGATTCTCTGTAATAAGTCCGGCCTCAGGCCCAACTGAAGCTATATAATTTTGTGAATTTTTTCTTAAATAATTGTGCAGTATGCAGCAGCATAGGATGATATGTTTGATTTTGTAGTCCGCCATATGGATTGCTGTCAGAAACAGGCAGAACCGGCAGGCCATTATCCTGAAGGTATTCTCAACGACTCTTCTCGCTCTGGCCAGCCGTTAGTTAAAAACCCTCCTCTCCGGGGTGAGGGTCCTTTGGGGGAATAGCCTCATCAGGTGCTCGCCCAGACCGAACACTTCATCTGCAATAAAGATGAAGGGGAGTCCTTCCATGGTATTCGCATCAGGTGACAATGCCAGGCCACCAGTCTGGAGACGCTGGTAAAACTCCGTCTGGGCGAAGACTCCTCCATCCGACATCCGGCCATTCTTCCCCATGTCCACATAGAGGAACTCATATTGTGCCGACACCACCGCCATTAACACTACACTATTAAACCCCTTATAGTTATAATAGTAAGACCCCGAAATGGGGTGGTGGCACGATGTGGACATGCTTCCCATCTATAGCCTCTCCACAGTTGGGAAAGTCCCAACGGTCGGCAAAATGGGAGGCCACAGTCTGCCATTCCTGTGGCTTTGAAGGAAACTGTGGAGTTAAACAAGAAAAAAAATATAAGTACTTTTGCACATAACATTGCAAGCAGATTACACAAAAAACATTCTTGCACAGTATAAGTATAATATTTATTTTAAGGAGTATTTAAAGACAAAAATATAAGGCCCACTTATCAGATTCTTATCAGAGGTGACTTTGGGAGCCAAGAAAAAAAAAGTCTCCAGCACTCTGCCTGAATTTAAGGACACACATAACATTTGTACACATTTTAGGGGGGGGGGTTATAAATTCATTTAAGGACACACATAACATTTGTACACATTTTAGGGGGTGTTTTGGGTAAAGCACTACAATGGAGCTGACAATATACATTGTTAAGTGACTAGGCTATAGGTGTACATGGGCCCAGGATAGCATGCTGGGGAGGTTAGTGAAGGCAAATATGCATGTAGGCCAAAAAAGGAGCATTAAAAGCTTCCAGCATGCATGAGGATAAAGGGGACATTCACAGTATATTACAATCATGGTAATTATGGAATGATGAAAGAAATACAATACATTAGCAAACATTAAATACATATAATGTGATGTTAAAGGAGAAAACTTACCTTAATATAGTCCTTCTGCAGGACCTGGATGATGGCAGAACAGGTCTCTGGGATAATGATCCCCAGAGCCTGGGGGGAGATGCCTGTTGAGAACTTGAGGTCCTGCAGGCTTCTCCCAGTCGCCAAGTACCGCAACGTGGCGACTAGCCTCTGCTCCGGAGTGATGTCTTGCCTCATGCAAGTATCCTGCCTGCTGATATAAGGGGTCCGCAAAACCAACGGACGGTGAAAAATGGGGTCCATCACCCTGAGAAAGTTCCTGAAATCATCAGGATTATTCTCCTGGATCTCACGAAGCAAAGGCATGTGCGAGAATTGGTCACGCTGGAGTAACCAATTCTTGGTCCATGAACTCCTCCTCGCCCTGTTCATGGACTGGACTTGGGTAAAGTATAAACCCCAACACCAAGCCCCCAAGTACTGGACGAGTACGTAACCGCATCATGGTTTCAAAACGGTCGGCTGGTCAGAACAAACTTAACACAACGCACTGAAGAACAGCAAGGCCTGTGAATAGCGAGTTGAAAATCAGCAACAAGCGGACAAGAACGCACTGAAAAAACAGATAAGAACTGACTACACACACTGAAAACCAGATACAAACCCACAGGCACAAACTGAACAGCAGTAAAGCGATCTGAAAAAGCTGGAGTCTGAAAAGTGCGAATCGTCTTTAACCAAACTTCTACTAACACGAGATAAACACGAGATTAGCAGGAGCCCAAAGGGTGGCGCAGTGGCTATTGAACTTCCTTTTTCTAGTCCCGTCGTACGTGCTGTACGTCACCGCGTTCTTGACGGTAAGACTTTGGTGTGATCGTGTGTACACAAGACAGTTTCAGCGGAATTCCGACTGGAAAAGTTTATTCCCACAGGAAAACCGGTCGTGTGTACAGGGCATAAGAATTACACTACCTGCCTCCCTAATATTCATGTTTTGCAGGTGGGTGTAAAAAGATTTTTAAAAATACATACAAATAAAAACCCTTAAAGCGTATCTTCACTGCATCTGAGCACCACAAACCAAAAACTCTATTAAATGAATTTTTAATATTCAATGCAAACTCCCCCATCCATCCATGTCTCTATGCTTTACTCCGTTGAGAAATTGCTTTGAAAAACAACCCCCTAGCATTTCTGGTTGTGGCCATCTTAATTAAAGGGGTTGTAAAGGTATTTTTTTTTTTTTTTTTAAATAACAAACATGTTATACTTACCTTCACTGTGCAGCTCGTTCTGCACAGAGTGGCCCCGAACCTGGTCTTCTGGGGTCCCTCGGCGGCTGTTTCAGCTCCTCCCCGCAAGCATTTACCACCTTAATGCGAGCTCCCTCGCATGGTGGTGAGTGCTTGCGGGCGCGCTCCTGTGATACAGCCGGCGGCTATAGCCGCTCGCTGTATCACTCGGCCCCGCCCCCGGCGCGCCGCGTCATCGGATGTGATTGACAGCAGCGCGAGCCAATGGCTGCGCTGCTTTCAATCCATCCACTGCAGCCAATCAACGACCAGGCTGAGCTGCAATGAAGATGACGAGGACGAGCAGCGAAGATTCGAGGCGTCAGGTAAGTAAAACGGGGGGGCTGGGGGCGGCGGTACTGTCAAAAGTTTTTTCACCTTAATGTATAGAATGCATTAAGGTGAAAAAATTTTTACCTTTACAACCCCTTTAAGGGCAAATGAATCATGTAACATTTACTTCCTGGAATCCATCTGCTCTTAGCTCAGGTATTTTGCATTTCTTCAGTTACTTCCTGGTTTCTTGCCTAGACAAATTAGGTCATATATCCCAGGAGTCTATAGGAGAGGAGGAGAGGAGAAGAGGAGGGGTTTTCTCAGCTGCAGTGCCTTAAAAAAAGTATTCATATCCCTTAAAATTTTCCAAATTTTGTCATGTTACAACCAAAAATGTAAATGGATTTTATTGGGATTTTATTTGATAGACCAACACAAAGTGGCACATAATTAGGACACAGGGGGACCCATCCACACAGGACCCAGTGGGGCCCATCCACACAGGACACAGTGGGGACCCATCCACACAGGACACAGGGGGATCCATCCACACAGGACACAGAGGGGACCCATCCACACAGGACACAGGGGGGACCCATCCACACAGGACACAGGGGGGACCCATCCACACAGGACACAGGGGGGACCCATCCTCACAGGACCCAGGGGGGACCCATCCTCACAGGACCCAGGGGGGACTCATCCACCCAGAACACAGGGGGGATCCATCCACACAGGACACAAGGGGGAAACCATCCACACAGGACACAGGGGAGACCCATCCACACAGGACCCAGGGGGGAACCATCCACACAGGACCCATCCACACAGGACACAAGGGGGAAACCATCCACACAGGACACAGGGGAGACCCATCCACACAGGACCCAAGGGGGACCAATCCACATAGGACACAGGGGGGCCCACCCACACAGGACACAGGGGGGAACCATCCACACAGGACCCATCCACACAGGACACAAGGGGGAAACCATCCACACAGGACACAGGGGAGACCCATCCACACAGGACCCAAGGGGGACCAATCCACATAGGACACAGGGGGGCCCATCCACACAGGACCCAGGGGGGCCCATCCACAAAGGACACAGGGGGGATCCATCCACACAGGACCCAAGGGGGGACCCATCCACACAGGACACAGGGGGGGCCCATCCATACAGGACACAGGGGGGACCCATCCACACAGGACCCAAGGGGGACCCATCCACACAGGAAACAGGGGGGACCCATTCACACAGGACCCAGGGGGGCCCATCCACAAAGGACACAGGGGGGGCCCATCCACACAGGACACAAGGGGGGAACCATCCACACAGGACCCAAGGGGACCCATCCACACAGGACCCAAGAGGGGCTCATCCACACAGGACCCAGGGTCCCATCCACACAGGACCCAGGGGAACCCATCCACATAGGACCCAGGGGGACCCATCCACACAGGACACAGGGGGGCCCATCCACACAGGACACGGGGGGGCCCATCCACACTGGACACAGGGGGGGCCCATCCACACAGGACACAGGGGGGACCCATCCACGCTGGACCCAGGGGGTCCTATCCTCAAAGGACCCAGGGGGGGCCCATCCACACAGGACCCAGGGAGACCCATCCTCACAGGACCCAGGGGAACCCATCCTCACAGGACCCAGGGGGGACTCATCCACCCAGAACACAGGGGGGATCCATCCACACAGGACACAAGGGGGAAACCATCCACACAGGACACAGGGGAGACCCATCCACACAGGACCCAAGGGGGACCAATCCACATAGGACACAGGGGGGCCCACCCACACAGGACACAGGGGGGGCATCCACACAGGACACAGGGGGGCCCATCTACACAGGACCCAGGGGGACCCATCCACACAGGACCCATGGGTACCCATCCACACAGGACACAGGGGGGACCTATTCACACAGAACCCAGGGGGGCCCATCCACAAAGGACACAGGGAGGGCCCATCCACACAGGACACAAGGGGGGAACCATCCACACAGGACACAGGGGGGAACCATCCACACAGGACACAGGGGAGACCCATCCACACAGGACCCAAGGGGACCCATCCACACAGGACCCAAGGGGGGCTCATCCACACAGGACCCAGGGTCCCATCCACACAGGACCCAGGGGAACCCATCCACACAGGACCCAGGGGGACCCATCCACACAGGACACAGGGGGGGCCCATCCACACAGGACACAGGGGGGGCCCATCCACACAGGACACAGGGGGGGCCCATCCACACAGGACACAGGGGGGGCCCATCCACACTGGACACAGGGGAGACCCATCCACACAGGACCCAAGGGGACCCATCCACACAGGACCCAAGGGGGGCTCATCCACACAGGACCCAGGGTCCCATCCACACAGGACCCAGGGGAACCCATCCACACAGGACCCAGGGGAACCCATCCACACAGGACCCAGGGGGACCC
Source organism: Aquarana catesbeiana (assembly GCF_042186555.1). NCBI lineage: Eukaryota > Metazoa > Chordata > Amphibia > Anura > Ranidae > Aquarana > Aquarana catesbeiana. The sequence continues at coordinate 696,160,087 of NC_133324.1, forward strand.
ATCCACACAGGACACAGGGGGGGCCCATCCACACTGGACACAGGGGGGGCCCATCCACACAGGACACAGGGGAACCCATCCACACTGGACCCAGGGGGTCCTATCCACACAGGACCCAGGGGGACCCATCCACACAGGACACAAGGGGGCCCATCCATACAGGACACAGGGGGACCCATTCACACAGGACACAGGCGGGTCCATCCACACAGGACACAGGTGGGCCCATCCTCATAGGACACAAGGGGGACCTATCCACACAGGACCCAGGGTGGACCCATCCACACAGGACCCAGGGGGACCCATCCATACAGGAACCAGGGGGGCCCATCCACACAGGACACGGGGGACCCATCCACACAGGACACAGGGGAGACCCATCCACACAGGACCCAAGGGGACCCATCCACACAGGACCCAAGGGGGGCTCATCCACACAGGACCCAGGGTCTCATCCACACAGGACCCAGGGGAACTCATCCACATAGGACCCAGGGGGACCCATCCACACAGGACACGGGGGGGCCCATCCACACTGGACACAAGGGGGGCCCATCCACACTGGACACAAGGGGGGCCCATCCACACAGGACACAGGGGGGACCTATCCACACTGGACCCAGGGGGTCCTATCCACAAAGGACACGGGGGGGCCCATCCACACAGGACCCAGGGGGACCCATCCACACAGGACACAGGGGGACCCATCCACACAGGACACAGGGGGGCCCCATCCATACAGGACACAGGGGGGACCCATTCACACAGGACTCAGAAGGGCCCATCCACAAAGGACACAGGGGGGGAACCATCCACACAGGACACAGGGGGGAACCATCCACACAGGGGGGACCCATCCACACAGGACCCAAGGGGGGCTCATCCACACAGGACCCAGGGTCCCATCCACACAGGACCCAGGGGAACCCATCCACATAGGACCCAGGGGGACCCATCCACACAGGACACAGGGAGGCCCATCCACACAGGACATGGGGGGGGCCATCCACACTGGACACAGGGGGGGGGCCATCCACACTGGACCCAAGGGGTCCTATCCACAAAGGACACAGGGGGGCCCATCCACACAGGACCCAGGGGGACCCATCCACACAGAACACAGGGGGGCCCATCCATACAGGACCCAGGGGGACCCATCCATACAGGACCCAGGGGGACCCATCCTCACAGGACACAGGGGGACCCATCCACACAGGACCCAGGGGGACCCATTTACACAGGACACGGGGGGGACCCATTCACACAGGACCCAGAAGGGCCCATCCACAAAGGACACAGGGGGGGAATCATCCACACAGGACACAGGGGGGAACCATCCACACAGGGGGGACCCATCCACACAGGACCCAAGGGGGGCTCATCCACACAGGACCCAGGGTCCCATCCACACAGGACATGGGGGGGCCCATCCACACTGGACACAGGGGGGGCCCATCCACACTGGACACAGGGGGGGCCCATCCACACTGGACACAGGGGGGGCCCATCCACACAGGACACAGGGGGACCCATCCACACAGGACCCAGGGGGACCCATCCACACAGGACCCAGGGGGACCCATCCACACAGAACACAGGGGGGGGCATCCATACAGGACACAGGGGAGACCCATCCACACAGGACCCAGGGGGGGAAACATCCACATAGGACCCAGGGGGACCCATCCACACAGGACACAGGGGGGCCCATCCACACAGGACACAGGGGGGCCCATCCACACAGTACACGGGGGAGCCCATCCACACTGGACACAGGGGGGGCCCATCCACACAGGACACAGGGGGGACCCATCCACACTGGACCCAGGGGGTCCTATCCTCAAAGGACCCAGGGGGGGCCCATCCACACAGGACCCAGGGGAACCCATCCTCACAGGACCCAGGGGAACCTATCCTCACAGGACCCAGGGGGGACTCATCCACCCAGAACACAGGGGGGATCCATCCACACAGGACACAAGGGGGAAACCATCCACACAGGACACAGGGGAGACCCATCCACACAGGACCCAAGGGGGACCAATCCACATAGGACACAGGGGGGCCCACCCACACAGGACACAGGGGGGGGGCCATCCACACAGGACACAGGGGGGCCAATCCACACAGGACGCAGGGGGGTCCATCCACAAAGGACACAGGGGGGCCCATCCACACAGGACCCAGGGGGACCCATCCATACAGGACCCATGGGTACCCATCCACACAGGACACAGGGGGGACCCATTCACACAGGACCCAGGGGGGCCCATCCACAAAGGACACAGGGAGGGCCCATCCACACAGGACACAAGGGGGGAACCATCCACACAGGACACAAGGGGGGAACCATTCACACAGGACCCAAGGGGACCCATCCACACAGGACCCAAGGGGGGCTCATCCACACAGGACCCAAGGGGGGCTCATCCACACAGGACCCAGGGTAACCCATCCACACAGGACCCAGGGGGACCCATCCACACAGGACACGGGGGGGCCCTTCCACACAGGACACGGGGGGGCCCATCCACACAGGACACGGGGGGGCCCATCCACACAGGACATGGGGGGGCCCATCCACACAGGACATGGGGGGGCCCATCCACACTGGACACAGGGGGGGGCCCATCCACACAGGACACAGGGGGACCCATCCACACTGGACCCAGGGGGTCCTATCCACACAGGACCCAGGGGGGACCCATCCACACAGGACACAAGGGGGCCCATCCATACAGGACACAGGGGGACCCATTCACACAGGACACAGGGGGGACCCATTCACACAGGACCCAGGGGGGCCCATCCACAAAGGACACAGGGGGGGCCCATCCATATAGGACACAGGGGGACCCATCCACACAGGACCCAGGGGGACCCATTCACACAGGACACAGGGGGGACCCATTCACACAGGACCCAGAAGGGCCCATCCACAAAGGACCCAGGGAGTCCTATCCACAAAGGACACAGGGGGGCCCATCCACACAGGACCCAGGGGGACCCATCCACACAGAACACAGGGGGGCCCATCCATACAGGACCCAGGGGGACCCATCCTCACAGGACACAGGGGGCCCCATCCACAAAGGACACAGGGGGGCCCATCCACACAGGACCCAGGGGGACCCATCCACACAGAACACAGGGGGGCCCATCCATACAGGACCCAGGGGGACCCATCCTCACAGGACACAGGGGGCCCCATCCATACAGGACACAGGGGGACCCATCCACACAGGACCCAGGGGGACCCATTTACACAGGACACAGGGGGGACCCATTCGGGCCCATCCACAAAGGACACAGGGGGGGAACCGTCCACACAGGACACAGGGGGGAACCATCCACACAGGGGGGACCCATCCACACAGGACCCAAGGGGGGCTCATCCACACAGGACCCAGGGTCCCATCCACACAGGACCCAGGGGAACCCATCCACATAGGACCCAGGGGGACCTATCCACACAGGACACAGGGGGGGACCCATCCACACAGGACATGGGGAGGCCCATCCACACTGGACACAGGGGGGGCCCATCCACACAGGACACAGGGGGGCCCATCCACACAGGACACAGGGGGGCCCATCCACACAGGACCCAGGGGGACCCATCCACACAGAACACAGGGGGGCCCATTCATACAGGACACAGGGGGACCCATCCACACAGGACCCAAGGGGACCCATCCACACAGGACACAGGGGGGACCCATTCACACAGGACCCAGGGGGCCCATCCACAAAGGACACAGGGGGGGCCCATCCACACAGGACACAGAGAAAACCCATTCACACAAGACCAAGGGGGACCCATCCACACAGGACCCATGGGGGCCCATCCACATAGGACACAGGGAGAACCCATCCACACAGGATCTAGGGGGGACCCATCCACACAGGACCTAGGGGGGCCATCCTCATAGGACACAAAGGGGGACCCATCCACACAGGATCCAGGGTGGACCCATCCACACAGGACACAGGAGGAACCCATCCACACAGGACACAGGAGGGACCCATCCACACAGGACACAAGGGGGACCAATCCAAACAGGACCCAGGGGGGACCCATCCACACAGGACCCGGGGGGGCCCATCCACACAGGACACAGGGGGGCCCATCCATACAGGACACAGGGGGGCCCATCCACACAGGACACGGGGGGACCCATCCACACAGGACCCAGGGGGGTCCCATCCACACAGGACCCAGGGGGGACCCATCCACACAGGACCCAGGGGGGACCCATCCACACAGGACACAGGGGGGACCCATCCACACAGGACACAGGGGGGCCCATCCACACAGGACACAGGGGGATCCATCCACACAGGACCCAGGGGGGACACATCCACACAGGACCTTGGGAGGCCCATCCACACATGAAACAGGGGGGATCCATCTGCACAAGACACAGGGGGGATCCATCCGCACAAGACACAGGGGGGACCCATCCACACAGGACACAGGGGGGACCCATCCACACAGGACACAGGGGGGACCCATCCACACAGGACACAGGGGGGACCCATCCACAAAGGACACAGGGGTGACACATCCACACAGGACCCTGGGAGGCCCATCCACACAGGAAACAGGGGGGATCCATCCACACAAGACACAGGGGGGACCCATCCACACAGGACACAGGGGGGACCCATCCACACAGGACACAGGGGGGACCCATCCACACAGGACACAGGGGGACCCATCCACACAGGACAACCTTTTCAGGAAGTGAAAGATAGCTTAGCAATAAAGGGAGATAGGGTTGTCGGTGAAGAACAGGAAGTAGCTGATGTCTAGCTTCGATAAGACTTTCTAAGTTAAACACAAGGGGGGGCATCCACACGGGACACAGGGGGGACCCATCCACACAGGGCCCAGGGGGGCCCATCCACAAAGGACACAGGGGGGCCCATCCACACAGGACGCAGGGAGAACTCATCCACACTGGACCCAGGGGGTCCTATCCACAAAGGACACAGGGGGGCCATCCACACAGGACCCAGGGGGACCCATCCACACAGGACACAGGGGGGCCCATCCATACAGGACACAGGGGGGACACATCACCTTGGGAGGCCCATCCACACATGAAACAGGGGGGATCCATCCGCACAAGACACAGGGGGGACCCATCCACACAGGACACAGGGGGGACCCATCCACAAAGGACACAGGGGGGACACATCCACACAGGACCCTGGGAGGCCCATCCACACAGGAAACAGGGGGGATCCATCCACACAAGACACAGGGGGGCCCATCCATACAGGACACAGGGGGACCCATCCACACAGGACCCAGGGGGACCCATCCACACAGGGGGGGACCCATTCACACAGGACCCAGGGGGGCCATCCACAAAGGACACAGGGGGGGCCCATCCACACAGGACTCAGGGGGGACCTATCCACACAGGACACAGGGGGTGCACATCCACACAGGACACAGGCGGGACCATCCACACAGGACACAGGTGGGCCCATCCTCATAGGACACAAGGGGGGACACATCCACACAGGAAACAGGGGGGATCCATCCGCACAGGACACAGGGGGGATCCATCCGCACAGGACACAGGGGGATCCATCCGCACAGGGCACAGGGGGGATCCATCCGCACAGGACACAGGGGGGATCCATCCGCACAGGACACAGGGGGGATCCATCCGCACAGGACACAGGGGGGATCCATCCGCACAGGACACAGGGGGGATCCATCCGCACAGGACACAGGGGGGATCCATCCGCACAGGACACAGGGGGGATCCATCCGCACAGGACACAGGGGGGATCCATCCGCACAGGACACAGGGGGGATCCATCCGCACAGGACACAGGGGGGACCCATCCACACAGGACTTTTCAGGAAGTGAAAGATAGCTTAGCAAATTCTGATAAAGGGAGATAGGGTTGTCGGTGAAAAACAGGAAGTAGCTGATGTCTAGCTTCGATAAGACTTTCTAAGCTAAACAATCAGCTAGCCAGAAAATGAATAATATCAAAGATAATGATAATTAACATATTATTAATAGGAACAATTTCATTTTTGACTGGACTTCCACTTTAATGTAATAGGAGGTCTCATTGAGCAGTGGAGAGGATTGGAAGCTATGAAGATGAGCTATTACAGGAATTTGTATGCAATCTTTATATCATCATTCATTTTTCAGGTTATTGAAAGGCATACCTTTGGCTAGGTAAGCAAATTAACAGACCACCTTTTTCCTATATTGGACATTACCTTGTTAATTTTTGGGGGAGCATTCCAACTGAAAACAACAGACTAACCTACCTGTTCCTTGGTTTTGCATTACACCTATCCAGCTTTGTTTCTTGCGTAATCATTGTATTGACTTTCCTAATCTGACCTTCCTTCCGTCTCTGTGGCTCTTTTAGTGACTGTAGACCTGTCACTACTTCTCCATAAGGCTTGGCATAACAATATCATATACAGAACTTGCCATGACAACTGAGACTCTCCTCTTCTCAGCCTGTATTCTCCAACAGACTGTGTGTAAAAAGGACCTTCATACATTGGAAATTAAAAGGTTAACTTTCCTACAATATATTATAACCATTGTAAATCTTTGACTGACTAAATGGCTATAGAGGGAAGGATTATGGTTGTTCGTATGCAGTCCAACAAACCACTTGGTCCACGTATTTTATTACATGTTAACAGTCATTTGATTTACAAGGCTTAATGTTACTTAACCAGTTCCTGTACAAACAAAATTATTATAACATAATCACTAAACTTGTTTAGGATTTTATGTAATTATCAAAGCATTTTCAGTAGCAAGAGTAACAGTCTTGTGTAGGCCATAAGTTTGACTTGCCTACAGCAGTGCTTCAGAGACTTTGTTCACTGTACTGTAGTGCAGGCATCGCTAAATGGCGGGCTGCTATCTGGACCCAGACCAGGTGACAATCTTATTTGAGCAACTACAGCTGCTGATGTCATCCTCACTACAGGACAGAAGGTGCGTCAGGTCTGAACAGAAGGTGTGAGCTCCCCACCTTTTCAAGTTAACAAGTGGGAGATTCATTGACTGATGGTTTGGCTATCTTAGCAATCAACCTCTTATTAACATAGAACTCTCCTGTGGTCCATCCAGACCTGCTGTACCCCATGTCTTCTGCCCTGCTGTGGATAGAACTGTAGAGGGGGGAAAAAGTTGATCTAAAAGGGGCTGAGGATATTGATATGAGGGGTGAGCTGTGATGTGAAGCAGGGACTGAGGACACTAATGTAAATGGGGGGGAGCTGTGATGTGCTGGGGGGACTGGGATACAAAGGAGGGGGATGTTAAGGAAGGACTGAGACTGCTATAAAGGGATTGCACTGATGAGACTGCTCTGATGAGATTGCACTGATGAGACTGCTATAAAGAGATTGCACTGGTGAGACTGCTATAAAGAGATTGCACTGATGAGACTGCTCTGATGACATTGCACTGATGAGACTGCTATAAAGAGATTGCACTGATGAGACTGCTCTGATGACATTGCACTGATGAGACTGCTCTAAAGAGATTGCACTGATGAGACTGCTCTGATGAGATAGCACTGATGAGACTGCTCTGATGAAATTGCACAGATGAGACTGCTCTGATGACATTGCACTGATGAGACTGCTCTGATGAAATTGCACAGATGAGACTGCTCTGATGACATTGCACTGATGAGACTGCTCTGATGAGATTGCACTGATGAAACTGTTCTGATGAGATAGCACTGATGAGACTACTCGGATGAAATTGCACAGATGAGACTGCTCTGATGAGACTGCTCTAAACAGATTGCATTGATGAGATTGCACTGATGAGACTGCTCTGATGACATTGCACTGATGAGACTGCTCTAAAGAGATTGCACTGATGAGACTGCTCTAAAGAGATTGCACTGATGAGACTGCTCTGATGACATTGCACTGATGAGACTGCTCTAAAGAGAGTGCACTGATGGGATTTCTCTGATGACATTGCACTGATGAGACTGCTGTAAAGAGATTGCACTGATGAGACTGCTCTGATGAGATAGCACTGATGAGACTGCTCTGATGAAATTGCACAGATGAGACTTCTCTGATGAGACTGCACAGACGAGACTGCACTAACGAGACCCATGGCACAATCTGTCACTGCGATCTGTCACATACTATGTCCATGAATGGATGTCATTCATAAAAAAATAGTGACAATCACTATTAAAACATTGTTTACTATGATTCAGTTTATAAATAAACAGGAGCCTTTGTACAGAGTACTTCCTGTTCATTCATCTGCAGTGCAGCTGATGCTGCAGAGAAATAATTGGGGATCAACAGTATGTCCTCAATTTCTTCCACTGTGTCAAAAGTAAGATATCAGGGGTCCGTTTAGACCTCTGATATTTCACCAAAGGCTCTTTCAAAAAATAATTGAACATTGTTTTTTTTTCCCAAGGGCCCATTCACGTGGGATCTCTGGCCCACACAGTGTAAATGAGCAGTTTGTGTAGCTGAAGCTGTCTGCTACTCTATGGGGAAGCAGCAGCTGTATGAACACAGCCACAGGTCCTCATTTGACTAATGTACAGGTATGGGTGTGCTTTATTACCTCAATACACTTTATCTTTTAGATATGGCAGTCCGTTTGTAAATTATTCCATGTTTGTGCTAATGATTTTCAATATTCGCTTGATATGGAGGGGTCAGGTAGGCTGCACCTTATAGCAGGAATACACGGTTAGAAAATCTCCCGATCGCTCGACCAAACAAAACAGCGTTCGTTGGCCGAAATTGGCGCCAACATTAACCAATCAAACAAAAATCTTTAAAAGAGCAATCGATTTCATACAGTGTTGACATCTCACATACAAGTGGGGTCTTCTGCTAGTTCCGCTCAAGCGTGATAATGTTCAAGACACTGAAAGAACAGGAGGAAAAATATTGGAGGATCTGGAATCCCTACTTTCAATATAGGGAACAGACTCTCCTATCTGAGTAATGTTGGTCAATCTTGAGATAGTTATTTGTAAAATAATAGAGACTGGGCAGTGAATATGGCTGAGATGGCCTTATGGGGGGGGGGGGGGTGGGGGGTTGGATGGGGGGGGAGGTGAGAGGTGAGGGGGAGGAGGATTCAATGGTTTGTTTTTTTTCTCTCTCCTTGTCTATCTCTCTGCCTATAGAGGCAAAACCAGGACTTGTTTTTGGAAAGGAGAAAGAAATGGTGCTTATTTTGAGATTTAGAGATTGAGCATGTAACATGATAATTAATATCAATTAGAATTAAGATAAGCATATGGAAAAATGCAGCGCATGTACAAATGAATATAGGTCTTTAAAATGGTGAAACAGTCAAGAAATAACTAATTGACCACAGGTGCCTTGAAACACAAACGTCCATAGATGGATGTGAATGTCCAACCGCACAGGAGGTATAAGTACTCCAAGGGGTGGTGATGGTCTGATGGTTGTCAAAAAACACCTGGCATCATACAGCGACTTCCCAACCGAGAAACCGGGTCCCAATGGGTCATTCAGAGAAAGTGCAAAAAAGCCTCTTACCAGATCCTGTGGATTCCCATGTCAGCGACAGGGAATCGCATGCGCAGTTTGTCACAAATGACGTGGAATGGGAGCTCAGGAATCGCCAATCTCTTGGATTGTGGTCTGTATGGATCTCGGCCGGCAACCGGATGGGTCCTCACAACGAACCGTCCTCACACCGAACCGTCCCAGCGTGCATCAGAAGTTTCACAAACGGTCCCCCGAAAGGAGCAGTTGGAGGGACTGGATCTCATGCGGTAAATGTGGAAACAAAAAGAATGTGCCTCCACATGGTGCAGATAAAAAAGGGTGTTTTTATTGACAAAAACGACCATACACAAATAAAAGCGTGATCACGGTGGATAAAAACAAATGGGCAACAAAGAGAGTGGTGTATGTAACCGACGTGTTTCAACCTATTCCACATAATTGTTTGAATTCTATCGGGACATTTGTTGCTAAGATTTTGCAAGAAGATATTTGAGTTTCTCCTGAGAGTTTCCTTTTCTGTCTCTTTCCTGCTATTTCCTAAAGTTTGACTGTTCAATAAAGCATTGAAAATGTACTCCAGTGTTGGTGTGTGTGTCGTCCAGCAGTAAACTCAACGGAACCCCTAGACCCGATGCCGGTGAAACAGAGGGAAGCAAAGCGAAGGTAACAGACCCGCTTAAACGAGCAGCTCCACCGAGAGTTATTGCTACACTGGCTATTAAAATGTACAAATGCAGCAATTTATAATTTAGATGAAAGGTTTAGCGCTGGGAAACACTTTTTGAAAGCTAAAAAGTGCATTTTATATACAACTATACAGATCAGACCAAAATGAGGAGAAATGAGGGACAGAGGGACATTGCTCCAAATCAGGGACAGTCCCTCGAAATCAGGGACAGTTGGGAGCTATGGGTGTCCCCCATTCCCATCTCAAAAAGTTGGGAGGTATGTAACAGAAGCCAGGAGTCAGGTGTGTAAAACTCTCAGTATCCCTCTGTATGAATGGCAATCACACAGGACTAATAATCACACTATGAAGTCAGAGATATAACACTAATACAACTCTGAAGCACGATGTACAGCATTGTACACAAGGAGAAGCATCCAAGCTCTCTGTCGCACAGCATTCTGGGGAGTGTAGTTCTGGGATGGCCGCACAACAACTCCCAAGAAGCCTTGCGGTCACAGGTCATGTGCTATCCGTCAGCCCAATCCCGAGGTGAGATGCCCGGAGGAGGCGGAGCTAGGCTCTTACCTGTAACTGTTGCTACAAACGCTTTGTGGGAGGAGATGTGGTTGTCAGTGTTGGAGTGGGAATCGTGGGAATAGTGCGGCTATGTGCTGACAGGGTGTAGTGTGGTGGGTGAGACTGTGTAGGACATGGAGGGGGTGAGGGACAGAGGCGCTCTGCAGGAGGACGAGGATGACGGAGGAGGAGGATGGGACAGCCGCTCATCATCATACACTGACTGCAGCAGCTGTTGCTCCAGGTAACATGACCAGCCAGTCACCAGTATATACTGTGTGTAGTTCTGGAAACTTCATCATCCTGTCCAACAACTCTCCTAACAAGCAATACACCCCCTACAAGCCAGGCTCCTCTGCCCCCCACACTGAGCTATTCTGATATGCGTATCTAAAGTCATATCAAGTACATTAAAGCCCCATATACGCGATCCGATTATCGAATGAATGGTCGTCCGTTTTTATTTTGCATGCCAATGCCAATCAGATCGAATCTGATGAGTTTACTAAAGTCACGAAAATTCCCGTATGACAGAATAAAAATTCAGAAGTGATGTCATGTGTTGTAATGCATTTGTATTGCATTTTCGAACGATAGCTGTACTGAACTGTCCTGATCGGCTCTGGAAAGCTCTGTACTAACGATCCGATTATCGTACGATCGATTCGATTTTCGGATCGTGTGTACGGGGCTTAAAGCCCCTTTCACACTTGTGCGACTTGTCCTGTGACTTGGGACTGACAAGTCGCACCCCATGCTTTCCAATGAGTACCGTTCATATCTGCTCACATCTGCACTACTTTGGTCTGACTTTGATGCGACTTGAGGTCCATAGACCTCAAGATTACACAGGCGTTGCTTCAAGTCGTGTGACTTTTAGGTCACACAAGTGTGAAAGGGTCCTAAAGGGCATTTTTACTTTTTAGATGGTCTGATGAGGGATCAGACCCCCTGTCAGGTTTTCATTGCTGGTTGTGTTCTGCTCAGCCCCTTTCACATGGACCGTGCAATCAGATCTGCCTGTCTGTTATTCAGGTGATGTGTACTGCCTTGTCATGGCCCATACACACGATCCGAAAATCATACGACAGACCGTTCGACTTTTTTTGCTTAATAGTAGAAATTGAATAGGTTACTAAAGTCACGAAAATTGTCGTACGACAGAAAAAAAAAAAAAATCGGAAGTGATGTCATGTGTTGTAATGTATTTGTATTGTATTTTCGGATGGCAACTGTACTGACTAAACGAAAATCGTACGAGGAAAAATTTCATGCTTGTCCAATCGGATGAATTGTGATCGGCTCTGTACGAACGATCCGATTATTGTACGATAGCGGCGAAAGCGGTATTTTTCATCCGATTTTCGGGTCGTGTGTACTGGCCACATTAGTCTATGGGCAGGTGGATGTCAGTGTCTGTATTCCTCTGATTACATCCAGGTCCAATAAAAAAAAAAAAAAAAAAAAGATCAGCACCCCTTTTGTCTTTCTGGACCTAAATGTGTCGGATTCTAGGTGGTCCGAACTAAGTGGACAGAGGTCCGTTTTCACATGCCCATACGTAGATCCAACACACATCTGTAAAGGACTGGTTACAGAAGAATACTGAATGGGCACAGATGTCCTGTCCCGTCCTGCTCCCATTGAGCAGGGGATCTGTTTACAGAAAGGGTTAAAGAATATGTAAACCCAACACTTCATATTCCTGATATGTGCCTGTTGTAGTATGCACTTGTATATGAGAGTCTCCTGTTCTCTTTGTATTGCTTCCGTTGAAATCCCTGGTGTTCCTAACAGTCCGTCTGTTTTCGTATCAAAAACTGACCACACTAGGCATGAGCATAGCGTGGTCAGTTCTCTAGCTGTGCTGGGAACTCAGCCTGCTCTCACCCAATGATCAGGCTTGTCCTGATCCTGACACCCCCCCCCCACACACATACAGCCTTTCACTAGGAAGATTAGTGTTCTGCTGTTTCTCCTCCCCAGCTCTCTAAGCTCCTTATGCAGCTGAGAACAGAAGGTATGTGATTGCTTATAAAAAAAAAAAAAAAAAAAAAAAAGCATTTAAAATAGAAAAGAAAAGCAAAACATTTGTACATAAATATAAAAGAAATATATAATATGAATGGGTTCTTTTACTAGGTACGGGTTTACATATACTTTAAAAATGATCACGCAGCCTTGAGATCTACTGATCTGGAACTAATGAACTAGAAAAATTCATCCAGACCGGCCAAATTTCAATTAATCTCTGGCCATTCTGGTCCTTGAGTTAATGTAATGATTGACCCCTCTCAAATGGGACTGTTTGGTATATTTTCATTTGATCAGCGCTTGCAGCCAATTAGCTGCATTCCCTGATCAGTGCAGGAGTCCCGCTGTCAAAATACTGTAGTGTTTCATCCACCTCAAATTTGTAGATGGGGGAATTTTGCTTGTGGTGGTTTTTTTTTTTTTTTTTTTTTTTTTTTATCAGACGGCTAGCTGATCAAAAAAAAAAAAAAATCTATCCATGGCCAGCTTTAGTTCCTTCTTTCTCTGTGATAAGAGGAAGGGGCTGGCTCTGCAATGTAAACACTACACTGTTTACCTTTGTGATCACAGTGATTGGTTAATTTAACATTCAGCATACACAGCATGACACGTATGTAATACTTGTAGCCTGTGCTGAAATAGTATCAATAGTGGTACACTGCAGAGTTTTTAATACTGGTACACAAATATGGGGCTAATAGTGGAAGGAAGAAATGCCCTTATGTCAGCGGTGTCATTTAAAAGAAAAATAAATCTCGGCATTGGTGGTGTCACTGAAAGGAAAAATGTCCCTCCGTCAGTGGTGTTGCTAAGAGGAAAAATGGCACTGCCTCAATAGGAAAAAAAAATGCTACTGTGTTGCGGAGGTAAGTCTGAGCAGGACAGGTAGGCCTCTGTCAGTGGGATGAAGGAGAGGTGGGCTCTGAGGGATATAAAAAAAGGGGGGGGGGGGGATGGACTAAAAGGGCTCCTCAGGCGCCCGTTTGGGAAATTCACCCTCTCTATTTGTCCCGTTTACAATTATCATTGAAAGTAATAGTAAAAGAAAATCCTATATTTTGGGTTGTCCCCAGAAAAGTAATAGAGAATAAATCTTCCAATGGGGACACTAGTTCTGGTGACCTGGGGGTCCCCAAGGAATTCCCTTAAAGTGTTAAACCCCCCAAAAATAGACATCCTGGTCCCTTGAAGCAGATTAAACAGCATAGTCCTTGTGCTGTGTAATCTGCCCCCCCTCTAAACTGTAATAAAAAAAAAAAACCTGCCTGATCCTGTATACCCACCCCTCTCTGTGCTGACCATGAAAATCGGGGCTGCTGAGCCCTGACCACCGCGGTCAGAGTATGTCCATTCGTCATTCACAGCTCTGCTCTCCTCCTCACCCCCTCCTCCCTGCCTGTCAGCTCTGTGGTCTGTGTTTCTGTCTCCGCCCCCTCATCCCCGCTGCTATTAGTACAAATAAAAGTTTATATATGTTCTCCCTGTGCCTGCGTGGGTTTCCTCCGGGTACTCCGGTTTCCTCCCACACTCCAAAGACAAGCTGGTAGGTAATTGGATCCTGTCTAAATTGTCCCTAGTATATATGAATGTGAGTTAGGGACCTTAGATTGTAAGCTCCTTGAGGGTAGGGACTGATGCGAATGTACAATGTATATGTAAAGCGCTGCGTAAATTGATGGCGCTATATAAGTACCTGAAATAAATAAAAATAAATAATATATGGTCACTGCCAGCCCCTCTATTATAGTTAGGCATAGCACACTGTATAAGTCTTTTATAAAAACGAGGCTTGTAAATAATGATTTAGCGGGATCCTCAGGCCGGTCACGTAACTCTCGGACGGTTTCCAGGGCTACTGCAGGAGGGGCTGAGCGGCCATGTGACCTCCCTGGCTGAGGTAACGGAGATCTTGGCCCCTCCTGCAGTAGCCATGTATCGGAGTTGTACAGCAGCCGTGAGTCACGTGACCGGCCTGAAGATAGCTCTAAATCGGTATTTACAAGCCTCCTTTTTTAAGACTTTATACAGTGTGCTATGCCTAACTATAATAGAGGGGCTGGCAGTGCTTTAAATATTTGGGTTCACTAACACTTTAATTTGCAGGGATTGACTCTCACTTCCTATTGGTTATAGAACAGGAAGTGAAGGGAAATCTCCACAATGGGACACAGATGGTGATGAAGAACATTTGACAGGGGTTATAACCAGGGTGGATTTGATTTAAATCACTAGTAAAAAGGCTTGATTTAAATCAACTCGATATAACCACTTCAGCCCCAGAAGAATTTACCCACTTCCTGACCAGGCCCAAAAAAGGGCACTCCATCGCTTTAACTGACAATTGCGCTGTCGTGCAATGTTGTACCCTAACAAAATCCTTTTTTTCTCACAAATAGAGCTTTCTTTTGGTGGTATTTGATCAGCTCTGCATTTTCTATTTTTTGCGCTATAAACAAAAAAAGAGCGAACATTTTGAAAAAAAAGCAATATTTTTTACTATAATAAATATCCCAAAAAGATATATAAAAAAACAAAATTCTTCCTCAGTTTAGGCCGATATGTATTCTTTTACATATCTATGGTAAAAATAAATCGCAATAAGCGTATATTAATTGGTTTGTGCAATAGTTATCGCATCTACAAAATAGTGGATAGATTTACGGCATTTTTATTAATTTTTTTTATATTAGCATTGTCTGCGATCTGCGTGTTTTTTTTGTTTTTTGTTTTCGTGACTGCGACATTGCGGTGGACAGATCGGACACTTTTGACACTATTTTGGGACCATTTATACAGTGATCAGTGCTATAAAAATGCACTGATTACTGTGTAAATGTCACTGGCAGGGAAGGGGTTAAACACTAAGGGGCGATCAAGGGGTTAAGTGTGTTCCCTGGTCGTGTTCTAACTATAGTAGGGGGGATGGGCTCACTACAACACGACAGAGATCACTGCTCCGGATCACTGGGAGCAGTAGATCCCTGTCGTGTGGCTAGGCAGAACAGGGAAATGCCTTGTTTACGTAGGCATCTCTCCGCGTCACGATCGCAGGCCACCGGCGGACATCGAGTCCGCAGGTGCGCTCCCACGGCGGGCGCGCCGCCGATGACGCAGCGACATACGGGTACGTTATTTTGCGCACCCATGCCACTTTGCTGACGTATATCGACGTTAGCCGGTTGGCAAATGGTTAAATCAACTGTAATTTCTGTCCCGCAGCAGATCCTCCTCTAAACCGCTGTTGATTCACTTACAGTCCCATTCACTTTAATGGGATGGCTGGTGATGCGGCAGTGACACAACAAGCTGAGGGATGTGGCAGCAGCAGGTGAGTGGATGCCCGCTAACAGGCCCTGCCATGATGGGTCTGAAATGACAGGTGCTCTTTAAATGCAAGGACTTATTCTTGCTGTTAGTTCAAATCTTTAATATTTGCAAACAAAATGAAGGTTTCCTATTTAGAATAACAAGCTGTCAGGTTAGTAAAACAGCGATATCAGAACCAATTCAATCATACAGTTTGTAGTGTACATAAATCTGCAAAACAATGGGATAAAGGAATATTCCTGAACTTTGTTTTATCTCATGGCTACTGTGACATTGTGTGAATGCATCAATGTAGTGCATATTATCTCAGCTTGAGCGCTTGGATTAATTGAATTAGTTTACCAAAAATGTAAATATTGCTGAATATACAGCCTAAGCTCCATTTTTCCTATCACCTTCCAGGACGTTACACCTGAGAGATTAGGGCTCCTCCCTACAGGAAACCCAATCAATTCACAGCATGTTATAAGTCCCCACTCTTCCCCTTGATCCCCAGAATTGATTGTGTTTCTCCCGAACACAGCAGCATGTTTGTTTTGTTTAAAGACCAAATGACTGGGGAGGGTCGGATGGTCTCCTGTTTAGGCAGGTTCTAGGGAGACCAGGGAGGGCTGAACTAACCTGCAGGCTTGTCCTTCTCACAGGTCGCCCTCAAGGGTGCACCAGCGCTCGGGCCGCAGGGTGTGCGCGCCATCGCTGCATGTGCATGAAATGCCGCCACCAGCCACTCTCTTCATTTGCGGGAATCATCTAGCAGGAAGTTCTGCACTCCAAGCTTCACTCTGGTACACGGCCATATCACAGGAAGTGGATTGCACCGGAGTAACAGTGCAACCCGGAAGTGCTAAAAAAACGCCAGGGAGAACAGCTTGGAGAGCAGCGTGGAGAGACAATGCAAGGCGTGGTGGGCAGCGGTCGGCTCGCTGTACTAGCCCCACAAGCAGTTCCAGCAGCCCAGCCAACCTCCTCATGGAACAGGAGGAAGGGAAGACGACTACAACTGCGGGCAGATCCAGGTCAGGGCCCAGTGAGTAGAAACCCCACTTAGAAAGGGAGGAGGGGAAGGGAGTGAGAGGTCCTGGCTTCTAGGGGTCTGAGAATTCCTGGGCCGGCCAGAACAGGTTGCGCTTCACCAATCACTTTACCCCCCCCCCCCCCAGGACAAGCCCGCAGTTAGGGGGAAGGCAGAGTAAAATTACATGTATGCTCTATCTCATGTCTTACAGAATCCCCCAGTGGAACTCAGGAGGCCCCAGATAAACGGCCTCCTGCCACAACAGGGCATAGCTCCTCAAAAAAATGTGGGTACTGTAAGATTAAACTCCCAAAGTCCCATTCAAAACCCTTCTGCTATAAATGTATCAATAAATTATCGGGCAAAGAGGCTTCTACCCTGATGAAAAAGTTTTTTTCATCTATGCTGGCAACAGTCAAGTCTTTCTGTGAAGCCGCCGGGCAGTCAGCAGTAGAGGTCGACCGATATGGGTTTTTCTCTGGCCGATGCCGATATTTAGAAATCGCCGTGGCCGATTCCGATATGTGATGCCGATTTTTTTTGGGCCGATATATTTGGCCGTTTTTTTTTTTTTTTTTTCCCTTCATCTCATAAAATCTAACAGTTAGACCCCTTTCACACTGGGGCGTTTTTCAGGCGCTTTTGGGCTAAAAAGAGCGCCTGTAAAGTGCCTGTAAAACGGCTCCCCTGCAGTCTCAGTGTGATATCCTGAGTGCTTTCACACTGAGGCGATGCGCTGGCAGGATGTAAAAAAAAGTCCTGCAAACGGCATCTTTGGAGCGGTGTATACCACCACTCCTGCCCATTGAAATGAATGCGCACCGCTGCCGAAGCGCCTGCAAAGCGTTTTGGCAGCGGCGCTTCAGGGGCGCATTTAACCCCTTCCTCGGCCGCTAGCTGGGTTATAAGCGCCCCGCTAGCAGCCGAATAGTGCCTCTAAAATGACGGTAAAGCGCCGCTAAAACTAGCAGCGTTTTACCATCAACGCATGCCCGCTCCAGTGTGAAAGCAACCTTAAGTGATAAGTGATACAGAAAATTTTTTACATTTAAACATTAAACAAAACAAACCTCCAATCAGTTCACTTGTATGTATAATTTAGAAAAAAAAAAAAAACTATCTTAAATATTAAATACACAAAAACAGGTAATCAAAACTTTTGGACGAAAAAAAAATGGGTTAACTTTACTGCTTAGTTTTTTTTTTTAATTCATTACTGTATTTTTTTTTTAAAAATTGCGCTTGAAAGACCGCTGCGCAAATACCGCGTGACATAAAATATTGCAACAACCGCTATTTTATTCCCTAGGGTCTCTGCTAAAAAAATATATATATATAATATTTGGGGGTTCTAAGTGATTTTCTAGCAGAAAATACAGAATTTTTACCTCTAAGCAACAAGTGTCAGAAAAGATTTAGTCTTTAAATGGTTAAACTGAGAATTCCTACACGGAGTTCAGTCTATTGATAAAAAAGAACTTGAAGAGATACAATGTATCTTCTTATCAGACTTGGCAGGCTGCCCAGAGGAGGAGAGAAGATAACTTTCAGGCAACTTGCATTGACTCTATTACAGAAGTCATTTGCAAGTCACGGTGTCTTGTCAAATACAGTCCCCTATCATATAGTGTCCTCCCTGTACTGCGCAGGCGCAGTACGGAGGACAAACGAGACGCCGAAAGTCTCCGAAGTTTAACAGCTGATCATCAGCTGTACACGGCGCCTGCGCTGTTATTCTCACCCTATGTCCAGGATCATTCCCTACTATCCAAGTGGACATAGAGTTAGAATAAATAGTTGCCGAGCACAGCGAGGCCGTGCCCGAAGCGTGGCGAGCGAAGCGAGCCCGCGAGGGGCCCTCTTACACAGCCATCGCTAACAAGTGCCCGAGCGCCGTGTACAGCTGATGGTTAGCTGATCAACTTCGGACATTTTCGGCATCTCCTGCTCCTCCGTACTGCGCAGGCGCTGTGCCTGCGCAGTACGGGGCGGACACTATCTGATAGGAGGACACTATATGTCAGAACAACGGCTGAAGTTACAATCGGCCTTTTTTATCAGCACAATCGGCCGATGCCAATTAAGTAAAAAACGCCAAATATCGGCCGATATATCGGACGACCTCTAGTCAGCAGCCAAGGGTTCTGACCCAGAGGAGCTTGCCCCTAGAGAAGGCACATTCTCCCTGGAGAGCCTCTCCGGAGGGGGACCTAGTGCTCTCCTCCCACCCTGACAGTCACTCCCTCTAGCTCAGGTAGAGGAGGATGGGGGAGGGAAAGAAAGCCAGGTCAGACCACAGCTCAGATGGGGAGGTGGATCCAGACCAGCTAAGCGAGACATAGGAGGATGCAAGGTTAAGGAGACACCTCTTCACCATGGATGATCTGGATGGGCTCCTACAGGCGATATATGCCACTGAGGAGATTCCAGAAACCCCTAGAGTAACCTCCGCACAGGACAAGGTATATATGGGGCTGAGCAAGGCTCAATCCAGGGTGTTCCCACTCCATCAATCCCTAAAGGATCTGATTCTGCAGGAATGGAGGGAACCTGAAAGGAGAATTGTCAGACAAAAAAAATGGAAAAAGGAGGTTTCCCTTTTATAGAGAGTGACGAGGAGACATTCTTTAAGATCCCAAAATTGGATTCCGCTCTGTCTCAAGTCACCAAGCAGTCTGACCTCTCCATTAAGGATGCAGGCAGTATTAAGTATCTGATGGACCGTAGATCAGAATCCCTCCTTACAAAGGCTTGGTATGCTAATACATCAGCCATGGGTCCAGCCTTAGCAGTAGCCAGGAATGCAGATTTCTGGGTGGAGAAACTGACCAAACACCTGCCTTAGGAATCCGAATCGGATGACATCCTTGACTCCCTATAAGTGATAGGAAAAGCTGTCGCTTACCTTGCAGATGCCGCAGTTGAATCTGCAAGAGCCTCAGCTAAAATGGCCACATTAATCAACTCAGCTGGAATAACTGTCTGGATTAAGGCCTGGGAAGGAGAGTTCATTGCTGTTTGTTAGTGAGCGCCAGATCCTAAAATGTAAAGGTTGCTCAGGAAGAGTGATAAATACCCTCCTTCTGGGCAGAAAACCAGTGACTAAAAAAGATTTACTCAAAAATTTGGAAGACTTTCTGTTCCTGGGGAAAAGAAAAACAGATGACTTCCACCACTGTTCCGGTTATCCTGGAGTTTCTCCAGGACAGAGTAGACAAGGTCCTAACAGTCAGCACCCTTCGGGTTCAGATAGCGGCCCTCTCAGGCTATCTTGATACAAGACTGACAAAGGAAGACCTAATTAAACGTTTCTTGGTGGCCAGGGAAAGTTTCCCCGGTCTCCAAAGTCAGTTTACCACCATGGGACTTGACAACGGTGTTAGAGGCGTTATCTAAACACCCATTTGAACCTATAGAGGAGGTTCTCTTTTTAAGTTTCTAACATCAGTTCACCAGCATAGTTAATGCTATACGTTTAACTTAAACCCCAACATTCTCTGCTGCATCACTACCTGTAAGTCCCCATTCACACCTGAGCGTTTTGTAGGTTGAAGCCTGAAGCTCCAAAACGTTGGAGGGGAAAAAAACTATTATTCTATGGAGATGGTTCACATCTTCACTCAAACACCTGAAGCTAGAAGCTCCAAAACGCCTGAAGCGCAAACAAGTTCTGGAACTTTTTTTTAAGGTAGATTACAGGTGTTTTTCTGCTTTTTACATTGGTGACCTTTTGACCTGTACAAAATCGTGGCAAAAAAAGCGGTAAAATCGCACAACTTTCTGCCTGAAAACGCTACGCTCAGCTGTGAATGGGGCCCAAACTAGTTATCAAGCTAACAACTGACAGGGTTGTTGTCATAAGACTTACAGCAGTGTGTGTGGTATAAAATTGCTCCCTTGTTTGGAGATTAGTTCACAGGCTGATGTCCGTAACGATTTTGCACCTGCTGTTTTGTTACTAGTAAGAGCATCCGTGGTGTTGATTTGCCAGCATATGGTAACAATAATATGTTTGACAGCAGCGTCTCCTTGTGTATTGGATTACTGTGAGCATTATATAGCAAATGTAACCTAACCTGAATACTTTCAACCAATTCATTGCTGGAGTGGAAGTAAATTATTAAAGCTAAACGTCCAAGTCCGCTAAAAACATAGATGCACGAGGGAACGGTTTAATCTGCCTTTTGTGTTTCTGTTCAGCCTTTCCTTAGATTTATGCAGCTCTGCCAGGACATAGGATGTCTCTGCAGTTTGGTAACACAAGTTTTGTCCCTCTTCCACCCAGTTATTGTATTAACTGTTATTTAAACATTGAAAGGAGAAGCAGCCGACTTAGGCTTCATACACACTAGAAAGCTAAAAACTGCTTTTGAAAATCTGGACAAAAAATGCTAATGTTTTAGTGTTTTGATGGCGTTTAGCAGTGTTAAACCCTACTGTAAGCTGGTTGTAAAGGAGTAGGGTGAAGCCAGCCACCGTGTCCTTAAAAACGATTAATCATCAGCTGTCAGCAGGATTCCCCGCTGTCAGCTCAATGTAAAAGACTCGTTGCCGACAATAATAAAAAAAAAAAATGTGGGGAAAAACGGCATGGGGATCCCCCTCCCCCAATCCATACCAGACCATTTGAGTCTTGTTTGTATTTTAAGGGGAACCTCGTGCAAAAAAAAAAAAAAAAAAAGAATAAATAAAAATGCGTGATGTCCCCCCCCCCAGAAACCCCATACTAGATCCTTAGGTCAGGTATGGATTTTATGGGAAACCCCCACGCCAATTATTTTAATTTTTTTAAATGGTGTTGGGGTCCCCCCCTGAAGAAAAAAAAAAAATTCATACCAGACTTTTATCCAAGCATGCAGCCTGGCAGGCTAGAAAAGGTGGACGAGTGAGCTTTGGAGGGCGGGGCTCTGCCCCATGGTGATAAGGGCCTCTTCCCCACAACCCTGACTGGTGGTTGTGGGGGTCTGTGGGCAGGGGGCTTATTGGAATTTGGAAGCTCTGTTTAACAAGGGGGGGGGCACCCAGATCCCAGTCCTTCCCCTACTCATTCAGCAAAAAAGTCCTTTTATTAAAAAAAAATGTCTCCCAGTGTAGATCCATTGTCAGTCGCGAAGCTCGTCGCCACCACCGACCCTAAAAAAGAGAAAAAAAAAAAAACACCTCAGGTCCCGCTGTCTGGCAGCTCCGCAGTGTGACAGCTCCTAAATAACTAAGGGGTGGGCCCACCGGGTGGTACCGCCCCCTTATGGCATCAGTGACCGAGGGCATGATGGGTCGGTCTCTTGTAGCATATTGTTGGGAGAGGAGGTGTGTTTTTACTCTTTAACCACTTAAGCCCCGGACCATTTTGCTGGCCAAAGACCAGAGCACTTTCTGCGTTTCGGCACTGCGGCACTTTAACTGACAATTGCGCGGTCGTGCGACTTGGCTCCCAAACAAAATTGACGTCCTTTTTTCCCCACAAATAGAGCTTTCTTTTGGTGGCATTTGATCACCTCTGCGGTTTTTATTTTTTGCGCTATAACAAAAAAAAAAATAGCGACAATTTTGAAAAAAATGCATTATTTTTTACTTTTTGCAATAATAAATATCCCTCCTCAGTTTGGGCCAATATGTATTCTTCTACATATTTTTGGTAAAAAAAAAATCGCAAAAAGCGTTTGCTTGGTTTGCACAAAAGTTATAGCATCTACAAAATAGGGGATAGTTTTACGGCATTTTTATTAATAATCTTTTTTTTTTTTTTTTTTTTTTACTAGTAATGGCAGCAATCAGTGATTTTTATTGTTACTGTGACATTATGGCACACACATCGGACAATTTTAACACATTTTTGGGACCATTGACATTAATACAGCGATCAATGCTAAAAAAATTGCATTGATTACTGTAAAAATGTCACGGGCAGTGAAGGGGTTAACCACTAGGTGGCGCTGTAGGTGTTAAGTGTGTCCCAGGGAGTGATTCTAACTGTGGGGGGGAGGGGCTGTGTGTGACACTACACTGATCTCCGCTCCCGATCACAGGGAGCAGAGATCAGTGACAGTGTCACTAGGCAGAACGGGGAGATGCTTGTTTACATTAGTATCTCCCCCCTTCTTCCTCATCGTGAGGCGATCGCGATCACGGTCACGGAGCTCCCAGCGGCGCTCGCGCCCGCAAGCCGCCTCTTAAAGGGCAATGTACAGGTATGCTAATCTGCCTGTACGTGCCCTTCTGCCGCAGTATATCTGCGTGAGGCGATCGGGAAGCGGTTAAAGTGACACTAAAAAAAAATTCTATGGTGTCCAAACTATGGCCCTCCAGTTGTTAAGAAACTACAACTCCCATCATGCCTAGTCATGTCTGTGAATGTCAGAGTTTTACAATGCCTCATGGGAAGTGTAGTTCCGCAACAGCTGGAGGGCCGTAGTTTGGACATCCCCGTTCCGCTCGGCCCATAGCAGATGACGGCTGGGCGGTGGTTCAGTTATCCTGACTGGGCGTCATATGATGTCCAGCAGGATAACATGCCGCCGCGTGTCCGCAGGGGCGCGCATCGCGGGGAGCGGTGTGTCAGTCTGACACACTGCTCCACCGATCTTGGTAATAAGCCTCCGGCGGAGGCTCTTTACCACGTGATCAGCCGTGTCAAATCACGGCTGATCACGATGTCAATAGGAAGAGCCGTTAATCGGCTTTTCCTCACTCACATCTGACAGACGCGAGTAGAAGAGAAAATCAGAAAAAGACTGCGCTAAAACTAAAGCCCATATTTGACAACATATATGATTATGTGAATATTCAGAAATTCGATCAGTCTGGTAATCAAACCAGATATATGAGTATAAACAATAAAGTGAAAAAATTTTTTTTACAGTATACTAAATATGACCTAAAATAACAATAATGGGAAACAAATATGTCAAATGACAGAATAATGTCCAAAGAAAATGGTGGAAATGTTCAAGGTAAATATATCCTTGGATAAAATAGGTGATTCTACGGTAAGCACTCAGCACCCAGTGAGAAATCCTCCACCATAATAGATGTACGCTTACCGGAGGTAAGCTAGATAACAGCTTATCAATGGATATCCACACGAGGGACACAACTCCTAGGATCTCCTCACAAGGAAGGGATGAGCAGGGACTTTCTTACAGCGAACCACAAACAGCATGCCAGGGGAACCCAAAAGAATAAAAAGTTTCCTCCATAGTGTGAATCCGCAAAGTAATTTATTTAAAATATGAGTAAATACACTTACATAAAAACTGTGGTTAAAATTCAAAGGAACGGCCGGCTTGCATACACCCGTTCAACGAGGTTAGGATGGAAACGATGACGTCAGCGCGTCGACCTTCCGACGTACGTTTCGTCCTATTGGACGTCGTCATGGGAACGGGTGACGCACTGACTCATCGCTACTTATAAAGACAAAACGAAACCAAGCCTCGCTGTGAAACTCGGATGGCGTCATCACAACATCCTGTTAAGAGAGGATGTGTGTGTCTAGTACTTGTGGGATAGGCCAACGCGAGTAGAAGAGAGCCGATCGGCGGTTCTCCTGACAGGGGGGGGACTGCACTGATTGTTTATCAGCGCAGCCCCCCCTCAGATACCACACTGGACCACCAGGGATTGCCACTAGGACCACTAGGGAAGGGGGCAACATGTGGATGGCCAGGTATGTACCCCATGGCCATCCACATGTGCCCAATGTGCCCAGTCTGGCCACAAATGGGCACTGATTGGCACCATTATATAGCACTGATGCCCAGCAATGCCACCCTTAGGGGCATCAGTGTCATCGGTGCCCATCAGTGCCCACCTATCAGTGCCACCTACGAATGCCCTTCAGTGCCACCCGTCAGTGCAGCCATATCAGTGCAGCCATATCAGTGCCCGTCAGTGCAGCCATATCAGTGCCCATCAGTGCAGCCATATCAGTGCCCGTCAGTGCAGCCATATCAGTGCCCGTCAGTGCAGCCATAACAGTGCCTGTCATTGAAGAAGAAAACGTACTTATTTCCAAAAAATTTTAACAGAAACAAAGAAAAAAAAAAGTGTTTTTTTTTCAAAATTTTCGGTCTTTTTTTTTATTTGTTGCGCAAAAAATAAAAAACGCAGAGGTGATAAAATACCACCAAAAGAAAGGTCTATTTGTAGGAACAAAATGATAAAAAAAAAAAAACAGTGTAGCATGACCGCGCAATTGTCATTCAAATTGTGACAGCGCTGAAAGCTGAAAATTGGCCTGGGCGGGAAGGTGTCTAAGTGCCTGGTATTGAAGTGGTTAAAGAAGAACTCCGGGCAAAAACTTTTTTACATGTTCTTTTTGCTAATTTCCTACATTCACTGAATATGCCATTCTTAGTTCAATAGTTTCCTTAAAATAGCCTGGTAACTGAAATAAAACCGTTATTTCCTGTTTTTAAGACTGGTGGCTGCTATTTCTCCTATTCCCCCCCCATCCACCGGTCTTGGCACAGCTCATTTGTAATTCTATCTACAGCAAGCAGGGATGTACTTCCGTCCCTGCTTGCTGTAGTGGGAGGACGGGACTCCGAGATCCCTGGTCTGTACCGCCCATGGAGGCAGTACAGACCTTGTCCTAAAAATAACAGCCCCCCGGGCTGGTCTGAAAGGCTGCATCTGTGTGTAACCGTGCTGCCTGTGAAACAGTTTCACATGCGGCAGATAGTGAGGCTTGCAAGAGCCGCTCAGTGTGTGAAACTGTCAGGTAATGTAACTGCTTCAAAGGGGAAATCCAGCTTTCAAAACGAAGTGGTAATGTCGGGAGTGGGCGGGCCCGAGCAGCTATCAAACGCCAGCCAATAGGATGATAACTGGGTGGGCCGCTACGTTTCTGTGACTCCGCCCCCTTTCTTGAGCAGCCCACTCATTGGGTGATGTTTGATAGAACAAAAAAAGGTGCAGCGCTAACTTACTAATCAATAACTTAACAATAATGGTGGAACCCTCTAATGCAGTGGTTCTTGACCCTCTAGTGCCGTGACCCCTTTATAAAATTTCCCAAGTTGTGGGGAACCCTAACAGTAAAATTTATTTTCGTAGCGTGGGTTGCCAGCACCCAAGGCAAGACAAGTAATTTGCGCCCCTAACCCACGGATAAATAGCATCACCTGAGTCCCTTCCACTCGTACAGTATTAAAACCCCTTATGGTGAATTTTAGGATGTACCACTCTTTTTCTTTGTTCTTTCTTTCCCTTTTATGTGTATCCTAATTTCTTGGGGGTTTTTCCCCCATCCCTTTCTCTAGCCCTCTTTCTTGTTCTTTCTCTTCTTTTTCTTTGTTCCTCCCACTCTTTTCCTCTCCCTTCCATGTATTCTCTATTTTTATTCCTTCTCTTGCTCCTTAGTGAGGGTAGTGGGATCAGTGGCAGTGCTGGTGGGGGGGTCGTAGCAGTGCTGGTGGGTAGTTCTGATCAGCCAACTTGGGTGCTCTTGATCAAGATCATCTGCTGATCTGAGAACTGTAGTGGGAACTTTTAATAGCGACTATAATCGCAGGTAGTGTTACTCACTGTGGGGTAGATTTACTAAAACTTGTGCACTCAGAATCTGGTGCAACTGTGCATGGTAGCCAATCAGCTTCTAACCTCACCTTGTTCAATTAAGTTTTGGCAATAAAACCTGGAAGCTGATTAGTTTCTATGCAGAAGTGAGCCTGATTTTTGCACTCTCCAGCTTTAGTAAATAAACCTCTGTGTCTCCGGCTTCACTGTGTCTTCGACTTTGTGGTGTCTCATAGCAGTGACACCTATGCCGAAATCAAGAGTAAGCCCTCATGCACACAGGCTGTTAAAAAAACGTTATGAAAACGCCAGTATCTTTGCAGTGATTTTTATAAACTTTTTTCAGCTTTTTTCAGCGTTTTTGCATTAGCGTTTTTGAGCGTTTTTGAGCGTTTTTTTTTTCAAATTTTTTTTTTTTCAATGGATCAAAAACGCTAAAAAACGTTGGTGAATGACGTTTTTAAGCGTTTTTCAGCGTTTTTGAGCGTTTTTCAGCGTTAGAGCGTTTTTACAGCTGAAAAACGTCTCTCAGAACCCACTGGTCCTGGGTTTTTTTTACAGCTTAAAAACGCCTATGCCACTTGCAGCTCAAAAACGCCTAGGTGGGCATGAAGCCATAGACTAACATAGACAGGCCTTTTTAAGTTGCAAAAAAAGCTCAAAAAAGCAGCTGTAAAAAGGTCTGGTGCATGAGGACATAAGGTCTGCTCCAGCCCCTCCCACTTCACATTCCTCACCAGTCAGCTGACCTCTAGTCTCTGCCCCTCACCCATACCGTGAACTGAATGGACGGCCGCAGGATCCAGGAACAGCTCAGCCGGGCCGCCACAGGCTCCAGGGACAGCCTTGCTGGGCGGTCACGAACAGGCTGGGAGAGGGGTGCGGGCTTCAGGAACAGCCCAGGATTTGGTGACCCCTGACAAATCGTCATTCGACCCCCAGGTTGAGAACCACTGCTCTAATGTATGGTAATCTCAATAAACTTCAATATTTCCAGTCTCTGTGATATGTAACTTCACATATAATAAACATCAAACTGAAAATAAAACATAAAAACTAAAATTGGCAGGGATGGTGGAAACCCCTTCTATAGGTATTTGCAATACAAATTACCTTCAGGTGCAACAACTTTTTAGTTAGGAGGTTTACGCCATTATTGCACTTTGGATTACTTTTTTTTTTTAATTGCTACACTAAGGCTTTTAATGTACACGGGACGTTTTTACAACCTCTCCTGAACAATTTAACTTTACAGATAGTAACCCACGTTTTAAAACATCAGTTTTGCCATGTTTACATGCCGCGTTTCCATTTTAAAGGGTTTGAAAAAAATTTTTTATTTACCATATTTATCGGCGTATAACACGCACCCCAAGTTTAGGAGGGCATTTTAAGGAAAAAAACTTTTAGGAGGGAAGTTTAAGGGAAAAAAAACTTACATTTAAATGCCCATCAATGCAGCCTCATCAGTGTCCATCTGCAGGCTTGTCCATCATTGCAGAATGATCAGTGTCCATTTGCAGCCTTGCCCAGTGCCGTTTGCAGCCTTGCCCATTGTCGTATGCAGCCTTGCCCAGTGAAGCATTGCCCATTGTCATATGCAGCCTTGCCCAGTGCTGTGTGCCGTTTGCAGTTGCCCATTGTCATATGAACCTTGCCCAGTGCAGCTTTGCCCAGTGCCGTGTGCCGTGTGCCGTTTGCAGTGTCTCATTGTTTAAATCTGCCGCCATGATAGAGCCTGTGTACTCGGCTCGTCACGCCGCCCCGCCTCCCTGCTGTCTCTGGATGAGGAGCGAGTGCTGCGGAAAAAGACCGAGCCGACTGTACTGTGTACTCGGCTCACAGTCCCGCCCAGTCCCACCATTGGACGGAGTTTTATGTCCATCACAGGAGCTGGGCGGGACTGCGAGCGGAGCACTCGGCTCGGTCTTTTTCGGCAGCACTCGCTCCTCATCCTCTCACAGCAGGGAGGCGTGACTGCGAGCGGAGCCGAGCTCCGGCTTGCTATTTTGCGGTGGCGTTCGGTCTTTTGCGGCGGCGCTCTTTTTTTTTCGGCGGCGCTCGCTTTTTTTGGCACACAGAAAGTGGGGATCGGCGTATAACGCGCACCCACGATTTTCCCCTGATTTTACGCCGATAAATACGGTATTTTTTTCTAAATAGCCAAAAATTAAAAACGCCTGTAAACGAAACGCGGCTAAAAGCGAGTTACCGCGTTCAGCCACGTTTGGCGTCTGAAATGTCGGAAACTTCAGCGTCTGAACTCATTTTTTTGCCTTCAAAGAAAAGCCTATAAACGCAACTACCTTAAACGAACCTGTGTACATGTACACATAAGATAACATTGGATGAGTTCAGGGGCAGTTGAAAAAAGCATCCAACTGCCTCTGAATGTCCGTTTACCAGCAGCAGTGTACATGAGGCCTTAGGATATGTAAAGTCCCATTTTAAAAAAAAAAAAAAAAAAAAAAAAACCTCCTTACCTCCTCTGTGCAGTTGGTTTTGCACAGAGTTGCCCCGATCCTCCTCCTTCTGGGGTCCCTCAGCGGCGCTCCTGGCTCCTCCTCTTCTCGAGTGTTTTGTTGGAGAGCTGCTCTTCCTCGGGGCACTCGTGCAGGTGCATTCCCGTGTCCTGCTGCTGCATCCATTGACACAGACAGCAGGACTTTGACAGCAGCGGGAGCCAATGGCTGCGCTGTTATCAATCTATCCAATCAGGACCCGAGACACTGACTGGAGCTGCTGTGGTCCTCCCTTGAGGGTTTACAACCCCTTTAATTTTATATGTTCTTGTTACTATTATATTGTGAATTATTGCACTTGAAGTTTATTTTCCACCACTCTATGCTTTAAAAAACGTATGTCTTATTCTCCTTTTGATGTGTATTACATGTGAAATCGCATATCGCTGGAATTATTGCACCTGAAGGTAATCTGTATGGCAAATATCTATAGAAGGGGTTTCCACCATCCCTGCTAAGTTTCATTTTGTATGTCTTATTTTCAGTTTGGTGTGTATTATATGTGACGTTACATTATCACAGAGACCGGTATAGTGGTAATATTGAGATTATCATACATTAGCGGGTTCCACCATTATTATTAAGTTATTGATAAATAAGGTAACGCTGCACTTTTTTTGTTTACACTTACTTGCTCTGTGTAGTGGTATTGAACCGAATGGCCCCATACTTCCTCTTTAGAAGTCCCCCGCCAGCGTTGTCTCGCCTTCTTTCTTTGTGTGCCCCCATGGCAACCTGTGTGCTGTAGCGACACGTGTGGGTGTGCTCCCATGCTGCGCTTTGTGCATCCATAGACACAAACAATGTGTCTCAGCCTCACCCTCGCTCCCTCTTCATGGGATTTGACTGACGTCAGCAGGAGCAAATGGCTCCCGCTGCTGCCTGAGTCTCCTGTTAGACTAGAAAGGGAAGAAGAGCTGCAGCTGGGGCAGCACTGGATTGAGAGAGGACTTAAGTAAGTGTTTGGCGGAGGGGGGCCACAACAACAGGGAATGCATTAAGGTTAAAAACATTTTAACCTTTAACGCAAATTATTTTCTATTGCTCTCATCCGCCTCCATTTTTTTTTCTGACTTCCTGTTAGAGGGTGGCTATGTTAGTTCTCTATGGTCCTACACTCCTACTGTATGTAGAAAAATAGCCACCCTCTTTTGCTCACTCCCAAAATGGGCTATTGATTGTGGGATTGGTAATGTGCATAGAGCAGTGCCTCTGACTGCTTCTAGCCTGCACTGCTTGTTCTAAATAAACAGAAGTGAGGAGGAAAAAGGAGAGATTCAGGTGCTCTCCTAGGACGTTACAAGGAGACAGAAAAAATAGATAACAGGGCCATTAAAGCGGAGTTCCACCCTCAAAGTTTTTTTTTTTTTTTTTTTTTTTTTTTTTTTTAAAGTGAGCAGCTACAAATACTTAATAAGGACACTTGCCTGTCCAGGGATCCCGCGATGACGGCCCCCCGAGGCCAGGTGCAGGTGCTGCCATTGCAACTAAGGAAAACCGGCAGTGGAGCCTTTCCTACTGGTGCTTCTGAATAGCCCCCGTCGTCTTATGGGGGACACACAGATCCCAGAAGGCAGCTGTGGCAATGAGGAGGGGCCGAGGCAGAAGAGGAAATGGCGAGGTGGAACAGAAGTACACATTTTGCACTTCATAAAAGGTAAGAAAAAAAAATGTATTTCTTTATCGTACATTACAGGACACAGAGCCACAGTAATTACTGTCTGGTTATATGGCACCTTCAGGTGATGTACACTGGTACACCCTAGACAGGAAGTTCAATTCCCCATATAACCCCTGCCTTTACTGGGAGTATGTCAGTTTTTCGCCAGTGTTTTAGGTGTTGGTCACGAGTAAAGATGTGCTAGCCTGAGCTCCACTGGAATATTCCTTTGCTGGGGCAAGCTATGCAACCAGATCCATTCAAAGTGTCTTTTCTAGGCCGAATTGAATGGTACCCGGGCCTCGTGTTCGAAGAAACAAGGTTTTGCCTGTAATGCTTCTCTTTTTAGAGAGCTGGACCCCAGGATCGAGTATTTGTTTTTTTCAGCCATATTCCTGGCGAGGTGCTTTACAGGCCCAGGAGTGTGGATCCCCCGACAAAAAAGGTCCCCAGTTCCTGAAGGTTTTTTAACGGAGCCCACCGTGAAGGGTGAAGATTGGGTCTGATTTTACCAAAACCCTGCGGCTGGATAAGGTAAGGGAGATTCCTAAGGAATTTTTCTAATTCTTGTGGGTATTTCTCCTTTTAAAGTAAATGTTGTCATGCCTATAGTCACCACCGGCGGCTGTCAAGACCACGTACCTGATTCCATGCTTGTCAGTCTCGCCTCTGTGTCACAAGCTGCATGCTTCCTCCAGCCCAAGCCCCAGGTAAGACCCAGGGAAGGGGGGGGGGTTTCCTCTTGGGAATGTTCCCCCACCTGGACAAGCTTCACCCCAGGAGGCAGTGGGTGCGTGGCTCAGTCGGCGGTGTTCCGCGCCACTCCCGCTGACATTACGGTGGTCCTCCATCCGGTGGCTCTCCTCCACCCCAGCCCTCCTCCACATGCGATCTGGTCGGATTGGAGCCTGCTTGCGCGGGAATGCTGTATCTTTTGAAAAAGATGAGGGGTGGGGCGCGGTGGGTGGTCGTAGGAAGGGGGCGGGGCTTAGCGGAGTCATCGTGCTTCAGCGTCCACGACGCGGGCTGTGTAGCTATAAAGTGTACCTTTTTTTTTTTTTTTTTTTTTTTTTTTTTTTTTCAGGTGCATAGAGCTGAAGGAGGGACAGAGAGCAGACGAATCGAATGTGAGTGTTGTTTAACGCTGGCATTCCCGGGACCCATTTACTTTGCATCAGGCTGAACTTAATAGCAGCAGCAGTTGCTGGACTATTGCTCAGCAGTAGGTGCATTTTTTTGACAGTACCTCTGCGTTTGTGCTTAGCACCATGACCAGCGGGAGTGGTACAAATACCACAAAAAACAAGGGCACAAAGGGGTCACTCTAAGGACCCCCCCTCTGCAACACCATCCCCCCTGAAAGATCTAGGGAGGCTGGTCAGAGTGAGCCATCAGGGTCATCAGGGGCTGCAAATGCTTCCGACACTTCAGCCCCTGTCTATGTAACTGAGGAAGTTTTTTCCTCAACTATCAGTGGATTAGAGGAAAGGTTAGCGGCTTTAATCACATCTTCACAGAGTAGAAGAAAACGCATTAGGTCCCCTTCTACACCCAGGATTCTCAAACAGAGGAACAGTGGGAGGAGGAAAATGAATCCCCCTTAGGTGACCATGGAGAGACTTACTCCTCTTCTGAGGGATCAAGTGGGAAAGGACCTTCTTCAGCTTCACGTGCTGAGAAGTTGCTGGTGCATTCTCTTACTGAAATGGTCAGCTCCACTTTTAAGCTACCCTTAACTGAGTCGGTTGAAGAGCCCACTTCTTGTTTGGGTTGACTAAAGCCTCCTCAAGCCTTGCTTGCCTTTCCTGTACATTCATTACTGGAAAAGCTTATGTATTCTGAGTGGGATCACCCACATAAGCATTTTTTCCCTCCTAAAAAGTTTTCAACACTTTATCCTATGGAGGAAAAATTCACTAAGATGTGGAGTATACCAGCAATTGACGCTGCTATATCCTCTGTGAATAAAAGTTTGACTTGTCCGGTTGACAATGCGCAAATGCTTACGGATCCAACTGATAAGAGATTGAAATTCCTGTTAAAAAATATTTTTTCCTTGGCAGGTTCAGTGGCTCAACCTGCAGTGGCGGCAATTGGGGTATGTCAGTCCTTGAGACCATTTGAAACAGGTGCTCAAGGTTTTTCCCTGAACAGCAGGCCCAGGAGTTAGCTGAGCTGCCAGCAGCTTTGTGTTTTGCAATTGACACAGAGATTCTATTCTTCAGACCTCTCACCTTACGCTTGGGTTGGTGCATATGCGTGGAATCTTATGGTTGAAAAGTTGGTCAGCCAAAGCGCCATGCAAAAAGCTCTTGGCTGGTTTTCCTTTCTGTGGTGAAAAGCTGTTTGGGGATGATTTGGACAAATATATCCAAAAAATATCAAGTGGGAAAAGTACCCTTTTGCCCGTTAAGAAAAAGAGTAAACGTCCCTCATTTAAACAGGCTCTTTCTCCAGTGCCAGGGGCATCGGCCTCCAGGCAGTCGCGACAGCCTCCACCATCGGGTTCAAGATGTAAACCTCTGGGTCAACCCCAGGGACAAAAGAAATCCTGGGGGAGGAAATCCACAAGACAAAACGCTAAAGCCTCTTTATGAAGGGGCGCCCCCGCTCGTTCGAGTGGGGGGAAGGCTTCTGCAGTTCTCAAGGGTCTGGCAGGAAGAATTTCGAGACAGATGGGTGGTCTCCACAATAGCTCTAGGTTACAAACTAGAGTTCTGAGAATTCCCAGTCTCCTCGTTTTCCTCAGGTCAAATATCCCCAAAGACTTTTGTCACAAAAAGTGATCATGATGGTCCCCATGGAAGAGCAAGGGTTGGGGTTTTATTCAAACCTTTTCACGGTGCCAAAACCAAATGGAGATGTCAGGCCCATTCTAGATCTGAAAGATCTAAACCTGTTCCTAAAAATTTGCTCTTTTCGCATGGAATCAATCCTATCAGTACTCTAGCTCAGCGAAGCTGGCCCCCCTACAATCAGCACAAATAAAAACTCAAGTGTGTTTCTTTAGTGCTACGTTTGTGCTGTTTTGTGCCGTAAAAATTTACATTTGTGCTGCTTTTATTTTTAAGATATTAGCAATTGTTTTTTCCAGACTATGACATCACCTAGCCCCCCTACAACGCCCAAATGACACAAAACTGGTCTCGTTGGTTAGTGCTACGTTTGTGCTGTTTTGTGCTGCTAAAAATTCCGTTCTATCTTTTATCGTTTTTGTGTTATTAATGATTTATTAAAGGTCACCAAAGGTCAGTCAGCCCCCCTACAACGCCCAAATGACACGAAACTGGTCTCGTTGGTTAGTGCTACGTTTGTGCTGGTTTGTGCTGCTAAAATTTTTATTTGTGCTGTTATAACAGTTTTTTTTTTTTTTCAAACCCCACTCACTTTGCCCACCCTACAATCAGCACAAATAAAAACTCAAGTGTGTTTCTTTAGTGCTACATTTGTGCTGTTTTGTGCTGCTAAAATTTCTGTCCTACCTTTTATCATTTTTGCGTTATTAATGATTTATTAAAGGTCACCAAAGGTCACTCAGCCCCCCTACTACACCCAAATGACACAAAACTGGTCTTGTTGGTTAGTGCCTCATTTGTGCTGGTTTGTGCTGCTAAAAATTTTTATTTGTGCTGTTATGGTTTTTTAGTTATAACAGCTTGTTTTTATATTTGTGCTTTTTTGTGTCATTATAAAAATTTGTGCTGCTTTTTTTTTTAAGATAATAGCAATTTGTTTTTTTCCAGATGATGACATCACCCTGCTCTCCTGTCATGTACCTGGTTAGTGAGCTCCTGGTTAGAAAGCAGCCATGGGAGCACAGTGAGGTATGAGTGCCTGTGATCAGTCCAGTAGACTGCGTGGTGGAAGCAGTCAGCAGGTGGATGTGGCGGCAGAACCAGCTGGTGGCAGATGAGCTGGCACTGAGCTTGGCTGGTGGCAGACTGTGGGTAAGCAGCTGGAAGCAGGAGACAGATGAGACCTTGCTGGGCTGAAGAGCTGTAGCAGGCTGGATGAGCAGGATGCAGGGTCAGATGAGCCGGGTCCATAATGGTCAGGCAGATCAGGCATAGACGGCACACAACAGGATAGTCGGGTCACAAACCAAGTCAGCAACAGGAGGTAGATCAGGCAAGAAGAGAAGGCAGAAGCAGAATCCAGAGACAAGCCAAGGTCAGGGCTGGTAGCAGTCAAAAGGAGGTCAGGAGTAGGGATGAGCCGAACACCCCCCTGTTCGGTTCGCACCAGAACATGCGAACAGGAAAAAAGTTCGCTCGAACACGCGAACACCGTTAAAGTCTATGGGACACGAACATGAATAATCAAAAGTGCTAATTTTAAAGGCTTATATGCAAGTTATTGTCATAAAAAGTGTCTGGGGACCCGGGTCCTGCCCCAGGGGACATGGATCAATGCAAAAAAAAGTTTTAAAAACGGCCGTTTTTTCAGGAGCAGTGATTTTAATAATGCTTAAAGTCAAACAATAAAAGTGTAATATCCCTTTAAATTTCGTACCTGGGGGGTGTCTATAGTATGCCTGTAAAGGGGTGCATGTTTCCTGTGTTTGGAACAGTCTGACAGCAAAATGACGTTTCGAAGGAAAAAAAGCCATTTAAAACTACCCGCGGCTATTGCATTGCCGACAATACACATAGAAATTTATTGATAAAAACGGCATGGGAATTCCCCAAAGGGGAACCCCGAACCAAAATAATAAAAAAAAAATGACGTGGGAGTCCCCCTAAATTCCATACCAGGCCCTTTAGGTCTGGTATGGATATTAGGGGGAACCCCGGCCAAAATTAAAAAAAAAAATGACGTGGGGTTCCCCCTAAATTCCATACCAGACCATTCAGGTCTGGTATGGATTTTAAGGGGAACCCCGCGCCAAAAAAAACCAAAAACAAAGGCCGCAGGAAAAGAGGGGGGGACGAGAGTGCGGCCCCCCCTCCTGAACCGTACCAGGCCACATGCCCTCAACATTGGGAGGGTGCTTTGGGGTAGCCCCCCAAAACACCTTGTCCCCATGTTGATGAGGACAAGGGCCTCATCCCCACAAACCTGGCTGGTGGTTGTGGGGGTCTGCAGGCGGGGGGCTTATCGGAATCTGGAAGCCCCCTTTAACAGGGGAACCCCCAGATCCCGGCCCCCCCCCCCTGTGTGAAATGGTAAGGGGGTACTTACCCCTGCCATTTCACTAAAAAACTGTCAAAAATGTTAAAAATGACAAGGGACAGTTTTTGACAATTTCTTTATTTAAATGCTTCTTCTTTCTTCCTTCATCTTCTTCTGGCTCTTCTGGTTCTTCCTCCAGCGTTCTCATCCAGCATCTCCTCCGTGGCGTCTTCTATCTTCTTCTCCTCGGGCCGCTCCGCACCCATGGCATGAGGGGAGGCTCACGCTCTTCTCTTCCTCTTCTTCTTCATCCTCTTCTCTTCTTCCTTCTTCTCTTCTTCTCTTCTTCATTTTCTTCTCCGGGCCGCTCCGCACCCATGCTGTCATGAAGGGAGGCTCCCGCTGTGTGACGGCGTCTCTTCGTCTGACGGCTCTTAAATAACGGGGGGCGGGGCCACCCGGTGACCCCGCCCCCCTCTGACGCACAGTGACTTGACGGGACTTCCCTGTGACGTCACGGGGAATGCCACAGGGAAGTCCCGTCATGTCCCGTGCGTCAGAGGGGGCGGGGCCACCCAGTTATTTAAGAGCCGTCAGACGAAGAGATGCCGTCACAGAATGGAAAGTAAATAGGCACAAATCAACACAAACGTGGCACTAACCAACCAGCCCGTTTTCATTTTGTTTGGCTGCTGTAGGGGGTGTCAGGGAAGGCTTTCGCATAGCACAAATGATGTCTCCCTGTACATACATATGTGCATGCGCAGACTGGCAACTGGCTGGGCAGATGAGCGTGAGCCTGTCACCAATGCTGGCACCAGACAGACTTTAAACAGGCTGCAATTTGGTGTGCCGCTTCTGTGTGTTCATTCCTGATTCCTGTGTTTGACCTCTGATCCTAACCCAGCTTGCTCCTGACCTCCGTTTGACTGCTACCTGCCCTGACCTTGGCTTGTCTCTGGATTCTGCTTCTGCCTTCTCTTCTTGCTTGATCTACCTCCTGTTGCTGACTTGGTTTGTGACCCGATTATCCTGTTGTGTGCCGTCTATGCCTGATCTGCCTGAAAATTATGGATCCGGCTCATCTGACCCTGCATCCTGCTCATCCAGCCTGCTACAGCTCTTCAGCCCAGCAAGGTCTCATCTGTCTCCTGCTTCCAGCTGCTTACCCACAGTCTGCCACCAGCCAAGCTCAGTGCCAGCTCATCTTCCACCAGCTGGTTCTGCCGCCACATCCACCTGCTGACTGCTTCCACCACGCAGTCTACTGGACTGATCACAGGCACTCATACCTCACTGTGCTCCCATGGCTGCTTTCTAACCAGGAGCTCACTAACCAGGTATGTGACAGGAGAGCGGGGTGATGTCATCATCTGGAAAAAACAAATTGCTATTATCTTAAAAATAAAAGCAGCACGAATTTTTATTATTATGACACAAAAAAGCACAAATATAAAAACAAGCTGTTATAACTTAAAAACCATAACAGCACAAATAAAAATTTTAGCAGCACAAACCAGCACAAATGAGGCACTAACCAATGAGACCAGTTTTGTGTCATTTGGGTGTTGTAGGGGGGCTGACTGACTTTTGGTGACCTTTAATAAATCATTAATAACACGAAAAGTATAAAAGATAGAACGGAGATTTTAGCAGCACAAAAGAGCACAAACATAGCACTAACCAACGAAACCAGTTTTGTGTCATTTGGGTGTTGTAGGGGGGCTGAGTGACCTTCGGTGACCTTTAATAAATCATTAATAACGCAAAAACGATAATAGATAGAACGGAAATGTTAGCAGCACAAAACAGCACAAATGTAGCACTAACCAACGAGACCAGTTTTGTGTCATTTGGGCGTTGTAGGGGGGCTGACTGGCCTTTGGTGACCTTTAATAAATCATTAATAACGCAAAAATGACAAAAGGTAGAACGGAAATTTTAGCAGCACAAAACAGCACAAATGTAGCACTAAAGAAACACACTTGAGTTTTTATTTGTGCTGATTGTAGGGTGGGCAAAGTGAGTGGGGTTTGAAAAAAAAAAAAACTGTTATAACTTAAAAACCATAACAGCACAAATAAAAATTTTAGCAGCACAAACCAGCACAAACGTAGCACTAACCAACGAGACCAGTTTCGTGTCATTTGGGCGTTGTAGGGGGGCTGACTGACCTTTGGTGACCGTTAATAAATCATTAATAACACGAAAATGATAAAAGATAGAACGGAAATTTTAGCAGCACAAACGTAGCACTAACCAACGAGACCAGTTTTGTGTCATTTAGGTGTTGTAGGGGGGGCTGAGTGACCTTCGGTGACCTTTAATAAATCATTAATAACGCAAAAACGATAAAAGGTAGGACAGAAATTTTAGCAGCACAAAACAGCACAAATGTAGCACTAAAGAAACACACTTGAGTTTTTATTTGTGCTGATTGTAGGGTGGGCAAAGTGAGTGGGGTTTGAAAAAAAAAAAAAACTGTTATAACTTAAAAACATAACAGCACAAATAAAAATTTTAGCAGCACAAACCAGCACAAACGTAGCACTAACCAACGAGACCAGTTTCGTCTCATTTGGGCGTTGTAGGGGGGCTGACTGACCTTTGGTGACTGTTAATAAATCATTAATAACACGAAAATGATAAAAGATAGAACGGAAATTTTAGCAGCACAAAACAGCACAAAACAGCACAAACGTAGCACTAACCAACGAGACCAGTTTTGTGTCATTTGGGCATTATAGGGGGGCTGAGTGACCTTTGGTGACCTTTAATAAATCATTAATAACGCAAAAACGATAATAGATAGAACAGAATTTTTAGCAGCACAAAACAGCACAAACGTAGCACTAACCAACGAGACCAGTTTTGTGTCATTTGGGTGTTGTAGGGGGGCTGACTGACCTTTGGTGACCTTTAATAAATCATTAATAACGCAAAAACGATAACAGGTAGAACGGAAATTTTAGCAGCACAAAACAGCACAAATGTAGCACTAAAGAAACACACTTGAGTTTTTATTTGTGCTGATTGTAGGGTGGGCAAAGTGAGTGGGGTTTGAAAAAAAAATAAACTGTTATAACTTAAAAACCATAACAGCACAAAAAAAAATTTTAGCAGCACAAACCAGCACAAACGTAGCACTAACCAACAAGACCAGTTTTGCGTCATTTGGGCATTGTAGGGGGGCTGACTGACCTTTGGTGACCTTTAATAAATCATTAATAACGCAAAAACGATAAAAGATAGAACGGAATTTTTAGCAGCACAAAACAGCACAAACGTAGCACTAACCAACGAGACCAGTTTTGTGTCATTTGGGTGTTGTAGGGGGGCTAGGTGATGTCACAGTCTGGAAAAAACAATTGCTAATATCTTAAAAATAAAAGCAGCACAAATGTAAATTTTTACGGCACAAAACAGCACAAACGTAGCACTAAAGAAACACACTTGAGTTTTTATTTGTGCTGATTGTAGGGGGGCCAGCTTCGCTGAGCTCAGTACTCTCCGTCCTACAAGGAGGAGAACTTCTGGCATCAATCGACATCAAGGATGCATACCTGCATGTACCTATTTTCCCCGCTCACCAGAAATATCTGCGTTTTGAAGAAGAAAAACTTCATTTTCAGTGTATAGCCTTGCCTTTTCGGTCTAGCTACTGCACCTCGGGTGTTTACAAAACTTCTGGCCCTTCCTCTGGCCAGATTAAGGTATAACGATAATAGCATACCTAGATGACCTGCTCTTGATAAACCAGTCGGTAGCCCGTAGAGCTGCACAATTTATCGTTAAAAAATTGTGATCTCGATTCACCCCCTCTGACGATCTCTCCTGCAAAGTTTGCCGATTCTTTCATATAAACAAGTAGAGAGACTGTACTCATTCAGCTGTCAAAAGAAAACATCTGGGCATTCTGCCAATCTTTAACTTGATACATTTTAACTAAGCTTCCTTCTTAGATCAAAGGGAGAAAACTTCTGTGTAAATAATATGGGCAGTCTGCCAAGTTTTCAACAACTGTAAATGCAAGAAGTTTAACCACTTAAAGTCTAAATCTTTTTCTGACACTTCTTTCTTAAGTTAAAAACAATATTTTTGGCTAGAAAATTACTTGGAACCCCCAAACATTATATTATATATATTTTAGCAGAGACCCTAGGGAATAAAATGGCAATTGCTGCAATATTTTATGTCACACCATATTTGCCCAGCGGTCTTTCAAATGAAATTTTTTGGGAAAAAATACACTTCAATGAATAAAAAAAAACAAAAAAAAAAAAAACGAAACAGTAAAAATTAGCCACATTTTTTTTGTTTTATTGTGAAAGATGATGTTACGCCGCGAGAAACGTGATCTATCTTCTAAGCAAAAAAATCGTGATTCTCATTTTAGTCAGAATCGTGCAGCTCTAGTAGCCTGCCTGGACCAAAGCATGGCCACCACAGTCAACTACCTGGAATACCTAGGTTGGGTCCTCAACCTAGAGAAATCTTCTATAAAGCCAGTAAGAAGTTTAGACTTGGGTCTCAGTAAGATACAGCCCAGAAGAGGGTGTTCTTACCCCAGGCAAAAATCAGAGCCATAAAGGAACTGGTTCAGGTGGTCAGGACAAAGAAGGGTCCTTCTATCCTCCTTTGTATGAGGTTGTTGGGGAAGATGGGGGCTTCATTCGAAGCAGTTCCCTATGCTCAGTTTCATACGAGACTGCTGCAAAACAGTATCCTGTCAGCTTCGAACAAGAAGATCCAAGCACTAGATTTTCCAATGCGTTTGTCCCTAAATGTGCGTCAGAGCCTCAGTTGGTGGAGGATACCCAAGAATCTGCAGAAGGGGAAATCCTTCTTACCAGTTACCTGGAAGGTGGTAACAACAGATGCCAGCCTTTCAGGTTGGGGAGCAGTCCTGGAAGAGACGTCGGTCCAAGGGAAATGGTCTAGAACAGAATGGACTTTGCCCATCAACGTCTTAGAGATTCGGGCAGCGTACCCAGCCCTAAGGACCTGGACATTCAGGTTACGGAATTCTCCTGTCAGGATTCAATCCGACAATGCCACGGCAGTGGCTTATATCAGTCACCAGGGGGGCACCAGAAGTCATGCAGCCCAGGGAGAGGTAAACCAGATCCTAACCTGGGCAGAAAAGCATGTGCCGTGCATATCGGCAATCTTCATTCCAGGAGTAGAGAACTGAATGGTCTCTTCACCCTGACATCTTCCTGGCTATATGCCAAAGATAGGGGATCCCAGACGTAGATCTGTTTGCGTCCAGGTTCAACAACAAAGTCGACAACTTTGCGTCAAGGACAAGGGATCCACTCGCATGTAGAACAGATGCGTTGATGACCCCATGGGATCAGTTTTCGCTGATTTATGCGTTCCCTCCTATTCTGCTGCTACCTCGACTTCTTCGCAGGATCAAGCGGGAAAATAAGTCAATAGTTCTTGTGGCCCAGAAGATCTTGGTATGCAGAAATAGTAAAGATGATGGTAGGGGCCCCATGGCCCCTACCACCATGTCCAGACCGGCTATCGCAGGGGCCAGTGTTCCATCTTACTTTACAAACGCTAAATTTAATGGTTTGGCTATTGAAATCCACATTCTGAGGAATTGCAGGCTTTCAGGCTCAGTGATATCTACTTTGATTAATGCGAGGAAACCAGCTTCCAGAGTCATTTATTATAGAGTCTGGAAGGCATATGTTTCCTGGTGTGAATCCAGGGGTTGGCATCCTAGAAAGTATGTCATAGGTAGAATCCTTGCCTTTCTGCAGATGGGGTTAGAAATTAAACTGGCCTTGAGTACTATCAAGGGCCAAGTCTCGGCCTTATCGGTATTATTTCAACATCCGCTTGCTTCGCATTCTTTGGTCCAAAGCTTTATACAGGGGGTAACGTGGCTTAATCCACCGGTTAGAGCACCCCTGAACCCCTGGGACTTGAATTTAGTTCTGTCGGCGTTACAGAAACAGCCTTTTTTGCTGATGCAATATATTCCTTTGGTCCTTTTGACAAGGAAGCTAGTTTTTCTGGTAGCCATTTCTTCTGCAAGAAGGGTATCAGTTGGCGGCTCTTTCTTGTAAAGAGCCATATTTAATCATTCACAAGGATAGAGTAGTATTGCGTCCTCATCCTAGCTCTCTGCCAAAGGTGGTTTCAGGTTTTCACTTAAACCAGGATATTGTTTTACCCTCATTTTTTCCGGAACCCTGTTCTAAGGAAAAAAAGTCACTACATTCTTTGGATGTAGTGAGAGCAGTCAAAATCTATTTGCAGACGACTGCTCAGATTTGCAACACAGATGTTTTGTTTGTGTTGCCTGATTGTCCTAGGAAAGGACAGGCAGTGTCGAAATCCATTGCCAAATGGATTCGGCTAGTAATTATTCAAGCTTATGGTTTGAAGAGGAAACTTCCACCTTTTCAAATCAAAGCGCACTCCACTAGGGCTGTTAGTGCTTCATGGGCAGTGCATCACCAAGCCTCCATGGCTCAAATCTGCAAGTTCGCAACTTCGTTGTCAGTCCATACATTCACCAGATAGGCAAGAAGGCATGAGGATATCGCCTTTGGGCGCAGTGTACTGCAGGTGGCAGTATAGGTCCTCAGGTCTGATTGCACCCTACTTTTGTTTGTGCCCCCTCCCCTCAGGTGGCATTGCTCTGGGACATCCCAGACAGTAATTACTGTGGCTCTGTGTCCCGTGATGTATGATAAAAAATAGGATTTTTATAACGGCTTACCTGTAAAATCCTTTTCTTGGAGTACATCACGGGACACAGAGGTCCCTCCCCTCTTTGGTTACGCGTGTATTGCTTTGCTACAAAACAGAGGTACTCCCAGTAAGGGGAGTAAGGGGAGGGGTTATATGGGGAATTGAACTTCCTGTATAGGGTGTGCCAGTGTCCATCACCTGAAGGTGCCATATAACCCAGACAGTACATACTGTGGCTCTGTGTCCTGTGATGTACGCCAAGAAAAGGATTTTACAGGTAAGCTGTTATAAAAATTCTATTATCCAAAAACGAGGGGTGGTCTTTTGTTTTAAGACCAATTTAGTAAAGTTGGGTGTAACTCCGCTTTAAGTAGTGGATGCGTATGTATTTTGGAGAATAAGAATATAATTTAGTGTCACTTTATGCCCACGTTATACGGAAAATTACTTTGCTACAGGAAAATTACTTGACAGCAGTTTAAATATAGATAATGTATTTAGAGAATATCCTCTACTTGTTCTATTGTTAAAAATTACTTTCATACGCTTCTTGTTAAAAAAAAAAAAAAAAAAAAAAAAAAGGCTTTAATGAACATTGACGTATTTGTATATGCCGTTGCTCCTGTCTTAGAACTAAATCAAAGTTACTAATGGCTCCTGATTGTCATGGAAACAATGTGTTGAATTTACATTGTTAAAGTGTTTTATGTAAATTCATCAGCAACAGAAAAGCTTATGCAATGATATGTTTAAAGTGATGATATTAACCACCTCAATACAGT
The DNA here is from genome assembly GCF_042186555.1 of Aquarana catesbeiana. Lineage (NCBI taxonomy): Eukaryota > Metazoa > Chordata > Amphibia > Anura > Ranidae > Aquarana > Aquarana catesbeiana. The sequence continues at coordinate 696,203,562 of NC_133324.1, forward strand.
GCACTTACACCCCCTTCCTGCCCAAGTCAATTTTCAACTTTCATCGCTGTAGCTGTTTAAATGACAATTATGTGGTCATGCTACGCTGTACCCAAAGAGAATTTTTATTATTTTTTCCCCACAAATAGAGCTTTCTTTTGGTGGTATTTGGTCACCTCCTGGGTTTTTATTTTTTGCTAAACAAATAAATAAAAAAAGACCTAAAATTTTGAAAAAAAAAGTTTTTCTTTTGTTTCTATTATAAAATTTTGTAAATAAGTACGTTTTCTCCTTAACTGATGGGCACTGATAAGGCGGCACTGATAGGCAGTACTGATGGGCACTGATATGCAGCACTGATGGGCATTGATAGGCGACACTGATGGGCACTCATGGGTGACACTGGGCACTGAAAGGCTGCACTGATGGGTACTTATGGGTGGCACTGATAGGCGGCACTGATAGATGGCATTGATGGGCATCACTGCTTGCACTGGCAGGCATTTGGGATGGGCCAAAATGAAACTGTAAATAACACTGCACTAACCCAATAAACAATGGTGAAGCTGCTACACAAAAATACGACCAATATTCCAAGCGTAGTGTGATATAAACGTAGCGCTAAAACAAACAATCAAAACATAAACAAAATGATATAGTGGTCCGTGGATGCAACCCACTGAAACATAAAAGGCAAAATGGATATGTGAAGTTCAGTAATTCATGTGTATTTTAAACTAAAACATGAATGTGAAAAAGTCCCATAATAGAGAGTGAATTATAAATCCAAGGTGAATGGAAAATCTTCAGATCTGTGATTCATGGGCATGAAAATCTCGAGTTGGAAATACATGGAATACTCTTACCAGAACAGGTGGATTCGGATGCCAGCTACACTGGCATGTCCCAGTTGAAGTCCAATTGGACGAAACGCGAATCCACCTGTTCTGGTAAGAGTATTCCATCTATTTCCAATTCGAGATTTTCATGCTGATGAATCATAGATCTGAAGATTTTCCATTCACCTTGGATTTATAATTCACTCTCTGTTATGGCACTTTTTCACTTATCCACATTTTTTAGTTTACAATACACATGAATTACTGAACTTCACATATCTATTTTGCCTTTTATGTTTCAGTGGGTTGCATCCACTGACCATTATATCATTTGGGATGGGCACTGATTGGCAGCTGCTTGGACACTGATAGGCAGCTGCATGGGCACTGATTGGCATTTCCTTGGTGGTCTAGGGTGGCATACCTGGTGGTCCAGGGTGGTACCAATCCCTGGTGGTCCTGGCGGGATCCTGGTGGTCCTGGGCAGGCATCCAGGGGGGGGCTGTGCTGATAAATAATCAGCACAGACCCCACCTGTCAGGAGAGCAGCCGATTGGCTCTCCTCTACCCTGTCTCTCAGACGCGAGTGAGGAAAAGCCAAACAACGGCTCTTCCTGTTTACATCGTGACCAGCTGTGATTGGACACGGCTGATCACATGGTAAAGAGCCTCCGTCAGAGGCTCTTTACTGAGATCGGTGTAGTGGTGTATCTGACTGACACCCTGCACCACCGATCGCTGCGATGGGCGCGCGAGATCGGTCGTTCTGGGAGGATGTCATATAACGCCCGCCTAGAACGAAAGCTGCACCACCTGGCTATCATTTGGCACGTGAGGCGGTTAAATGAATTTTTTTTGTTTTTAATTAAAACAGGATATACTTACCTGCTCTGTGCAAAGATATTGCACAGAAAGATCACTTTCCTCTTCTTCTGGCAGTCTCCACCAGAACTGTTGGCACCTCCCTTTTTAGATCCCTCATGTAGCAAGCCGGGTATTATTAAAGTGAATGTAAACCCGATTTATGAAATTTGAGCTGGGCGCGTATATCTGCAGTGTTTTCTTATCTCTCTTGAAAGCACTATGTCCCATGGCTTTCTCCTGCTCCATTCTTCTGTTATCAGCCTAACTCCTGACAAGTTAAAAGCAGCTGGAGTTTTGTGTTGGGGAGGATGCTATAAATAGATTAACAGAGCACTGAACTATTCGAAACAGAGTTGAACGGCTCAGCCTATGAGGAGAGTGGGTGTGTGCCTTTCCTCCAATCAGCTGTCTTGGCTGTATGCCAAGACTTCACTGCAGTGTTGAACAGAAAGATCAAATCTCCTAACATGATCTGAACTTGCTGAAGACAGCAGATATACATGTAAAACGTATGTAGGGAGATTTGTTTCATCCCTGTGTATCATCTGAGGCTGTTCTCTGGGTATATGTGAGGGTTTACATCCACTTTAAGGTGGCACCTGTGTGTGCACATTCTTGAGGCGGGCTGTGTGCATCCATCGACACACACAGCACAAATAAACCTTGCTCCTGCTACCTCCTCGCAGGAGTTTGACTGACAGCTCTTGGTTTTTCCTGTAAAAGCAGGAAGTGAGGGGACCAGTGACATGGAGCCAGGTAAGTGTTTAGAGATAGAGGTGGGTGAAACCAGTAGTGGGCTGTTTCCTACCTTACTGCAGAACATTCATTAAGATAAAAGGCATTTAGACTTTAGTACTGCTTAACTATGTTGTGTTTTGCTATGTTGCTTTCCTATTCATTGTTTTATGTCCTGTTCATAATGTAAAAGCTAAACTATTCTCCCATCTGACTTTGGTCCTGGAGCCCTCGGTCATTTATTGAGTGTAAATTGGCTTTGAAAAGTGATACTATGTGCAATATTGTGGCTGTTTTGCTCTAAATATTGGAACAAAGCCTTATTTTACAGTAAGTGACTGACTAATGTTCTAGTATGTCTTGGCACTTCAGGTCAGCTGCTATAGTGTGAGTAATTCAAATGACCGTATATAAAGGAAAGGGAAAAAAAACCTCTCTTGCATTGCCTAACTCGCGGTATTAAACCCACAAGAGCTGCTGCTAGTACCCTATTTGCCATGAATTGAAAAATTGTACAAAATATTGTTCTGTAGATGATTTATATTTTTCATTTTGGCAGCAATATTTTACCAGACTGGGCTGTGGTTTTAAGGAGAAAGTTGTAACTGTGGGGATATTTGGTGTCATGTTCATTTTGTAAATTGCCCATCTGTTACACATCTACTTCAAAGATATATTACACCAATATTTATTGTGGATTTGGCAGCAATCAAATGTTATGTTTAATTGAGTGCTAATTGCGGTTTTTGCATTGGGTTTAAGCATGATGTTCCCAAAATAAAATGTTATATGGCAGACTGTTTTAATTGGTATAGCTGTCACTTTTGACTTTTTGTAAATTGTAAGTGTTCTTTGACTTAAATGCACAGCAGTAAAGTGAATATTTACATAAAGATATTAACAAATGATTTTGTGATCATTTAGACATTTTGCTTTTTTTATTTATTTATTTTTTATTATTTTTTAATTTTTTAAGAGGATTCTTTTGAATGATAAAGCCATATGAGTTTCAATGCAAAAAACTCTACACCTTAAAGAGGAAAATATGTCCAAAAAGACAAACGGAGGACAAAGGACTAGTCATCAATATTCTCTGTGTTCTCACTGCTGCTTCTTGGTAGAGGCAGGGCTTTGCTTCCACATATCAGAGCCTCCAGTAGGGAGTACAGTGAGCAACACGGTAGTGACTTCACCAAATACCACTGCAAATCTGGAGAGTTTAGCGGTCAGACATCAGTGCCTTAGATTTCACACTGCAGAAATGCAGATGTGAGGCTGTAGGCACAAAAGTGCCCAAGTACCCTCATACCAGTGCACTGCTATTTTTCAGGAGGAATTCAATACAAAATTTTCAGGGTCCTGCTTAGTAACAATTAACATTTCTTAAAGCGCATTTTCAACCCCCTCCCACCATTTTTTTTTCTTTTAAATCCCTGCTTACCTGGTGGTGTATTCTGCACATTTCAGATACTCACCCAATGGATCCAACATTGTCCAGTTGAGTTACCCTTCTCTTCTGGCAGTGCTCAGTCCCAAGCCGCCATGTTTTGGTATGACGTCATCATGTGGCTGCTGCTTGTTCCAGGATTTTTTTTTTTTTTTTTTTTTAACTCCCCAAACATGCTGCAAGCAAGATTTTTATTTTATTTTTTCCACCATCCCAGTGTGAAAACATTCATTGATTTTTAAAGGGAAGCGTTTTTCTTGAGCCTTTTTCATGCGCTTTTTTTTTTTTTTTTTTTTTTTTTTTTTCTCCTTTCTTTCTAAGTGTGACAGAGCCCTAAATGTGTATATCCAGTCAAAACTGTCTTTTTTTTTTTTTTTTTTTTTTTTTTTGATAAAGTAGAAAGGGGATGGAACCCATGTCAGGTTTTTATTACATTATTATTGTTTAAAAAAAAAAGGTTGGATGGCGTCGTTAGTGTATGTTTAATTTTTTTAATTGGCAGAAACATCTGCAAATTCTAAAAGAAGTGGGAATTAGCCATTTTGTTTATTAAAAAAAAACAAAAACGTGGGGCTGCAATATAACATTTGTGCAGTGAGTCTACATTTTGTTCTTAGTATCACCTTTTGTATATCAAACTGTTTTCCAGGATTTCAGCTGTTTATGATGTCATACTGGATAAGCTCACTGCCACAGAACCGTGAATTTATTTGGTCTTAGTGCTTTAAGACACACAAAGTAAGCCGAGTCTTGTCAAGGAAAACGCAGCAATAGAATTAGGGAAATGTCATTCACGCTGTCCATTTCTAAAGGGTCCCCAGCCCATGTGGACATGCTTGTTTATTTAGTCTGCCATCTGAAAGCCACAAATGAATGAGGTTGTGCTGTGTAAACGCTGCCTTAGCAGTGGTTGAATACTAAAATGCTTATATGAGCTGTTTCTGTCTCTGGAGGGGCATCTGTTTTTCATTCCCATGGTTTATGTAAAAAAAAAAAAAAAAAACAGTAAGCCAAATCTTCACGCTGTATAATTCTTGTACACTTTGAAAAGCTGAGTATTGAGAAGTGTTGAGTAGAAGGGGCCTGAAATCAGCTGTATAAGGATGTAATGAAATGCTATGTACACAAAAGTGAAAAGCCAGATGTCACCATGAAGGGCCTTTTTTTTTATAGATGACAAAATCCCAATTTATTGTACTAAAGTATGACACATTCAGACAATTGGATCATATTCTGAGGTCTCACCTTGACTGTATTAAAGCCTATTAATATATTTTTTTCTTTTGACAAGTATTTGTCCTTATTGATTGATGTGTTAATAATACATCCTTGCAGTGCTTCACAAACCCCAGGTGCCAGGCAACCATTATGCCTAAAACGTTCATCTGGTGCCTAGTTCTACACATTTATTCATGGGAAAATGTCAGGTCATAAAATTAATCAAGCTGACATAACTCCCATAGTGCAAACACTTTGTGGTCCTTTCAAATTGTTTTGTTAACCCTTAAATCATATTTTGTACACTTCTGCGAAAGTGGTCAGTACTTCTACCTGGCAGCACAAAGGGTTATCCATTCAAATCCCAACCATGGCACTACCTGTCTGGAGTTTGCATGTTCTTCCTGTGCCAGTGCTGGTTTCCTCCCACACTCCAAAGACATGCTGGTAAGTTAATTGGATCCTGTGTAATTTAGCCCTAGTATGTGTATGAATAAATGGGAGTTGGGGACCTTAGATTGTAAGCTCCTTGAGGGCAGAGACGGATGTGAATGTATAATATATATGTAAAGCACTGCATCCATTGTTGGTGCTATATACAGTAAGTAACTGAAATAAACAGATGACATGCTATAGATAGGCCTAGACCTCTTCCTGTCCCTATCCCTCTGGATAATGTTTCTCAGACATGAGAGAAGCATGGGGGCTACCTCAGATGTCTCACCCGTCCTCCAATGAATCTAAAAAACTGCACTTGATTCTTCCAAGCCATGCAGGCTAGGGAAAGTGACACAGAGAGGGACCCGGAAGTGACGTTTTTACATGTGTCAGCAAGAAGAAGGGGAGGAGAGCTGGCGCATGTCTGCTCGGCTTTCTCCCCTCTGCCTGGCAGCGCTCGCCATTCTGGTCCCTGGTGTTGGTATACCATTCAGGTGGAATTATGGACTGAATGAGCCAAGTAACTGCTCTATTGAAGGCAATGAGGAGTCGGCCTACAGCAAATTACAAAAGAAAATTGTGGCTGGTAATCAACAAATTCAGGTACTTGACAGGTACACAACAGGTCATCATTGCTCAAATAGGAAATGGAAAGAAGCAGATGTGAATTGTAAAATGCTTGCAAGATGGACTCCTGAATGTCAAGTGCAAGGAAATAGTTTGCAGTACAATTTTTACTGCCGTATCCAAAACTTTTGACCTTGAAAGTGAGTGCTGGTACATTGATGGTTCTTCTTACTATAAAGATGAAAGTAGAATGTTTGCCTAAAAGCATCTTTAAAAATGAAAAGCTTGAGCCTGGAGATGAGAGAATCCTGGACTTATGTGGATTGGAGCTCCCAGAACATACCAAGTTTACTTTCAGTGAGATGAGAGATGTGATGAAGTCAGACCGAAGAATGGACTGTGACATCAGCTCATCTTTGCGCAATTTTCAGGATCTTGATGTGATATAATAAGGCCTAACAGCTATATGGGCCACTGATGTTTACCAAATCCTTTTCCAGTCATGGTCTAAAAGTTATATTATCTAATAACTGTTTCATGGGGGTATTTTAGAGGCTGGTGAAGAGAGATGTAACCAGTTTCAACTTCATATTTTATATGAGCCATTGTAAAGCATTCAGTACCTTAAATCGTAATGATATTTTTTGTTGTTTTGATTTATGGGTCAGTTCTAGTAGCTAGAACCGACCCAAGTGGGGGTATATGTTGTAATATGTTTGCCCATTTATGTGGGATATTATATTATTATATATTTGTACACATTCAGTACATTATTGACCTAGCATAAACTCCCTTCCAGGGTACTAGTATATCAAAGTGGACTTGTTGATGTTAATATGCAAGAATACAGATTAGGAATGTAGGTATTGCAGGACTCGAAAGGGTGTGAAGGTGGTATCTGTTAATCGAATCTAATTACACATATCAAAGGGGACTTGTTGATGTTGATATGTGGGAGTGCAGATTGGGGCGGTTAATGACTGCAGCTGTTCAGGGCTAGGGGTTATTGTCTGTCTGAAAGACTCAAGCATATCAAAGGCCTAAATGGAAACAGTCAATCAAATTGCTCAGCCATTCAGTGTCTAGTGAATATAACATGGCATTCAGTCTATAGTTTAGTCCTGTCTGTGTGTTATTATGGAGGCGCAAATCTAGGAAAAATGGGACTCTGAGTTATATACTCTGTTGAATTTTTGTCATCTGTGGACATTGTTCTGTGTTGGAAGTCAATAAAGTGCATCTCTCTAGAAGAATTGGGTTGCTGCGGAAGAGTACTTACATCATCATTATAATAATTACTAATTAATTATCTACCCACTATATATCATATCACTACATTGGGGCCGTGACCCGTTCTTTCAAGGATATATCACTACACCTGGTGTGTCAGCTGTTACTGGGGGTGTTTGAAATCAATCAGGCGGCTACCCAGCTACTGGATCGCTTCCACCTGACAGCCAGCAGTCGGCTTCTCAGATATACATATACTTCCAGCAACTGCAGCCACCGATAGTGGGTGTAAAACCCCCTGCTATCAGGTCTGTACGCCGTGGCAGTAAAAGGGGTTAAAAAGTGACACACACACACAACTTTCAATATTACAGGATCTTGCAGTTGTACCTCGTAGTAATGCTATTTGCATTATCCAATGCAAAAATGCAACACCAAAGCCTACATTGGCAAAACAGGACAGAAAATGCAAACATGAATGAATTGGAACTTTACACGTAACAACTTGATAAAAATAATGTTCTTTAGCAAGGAACATTCATTCCACGTTAATAATTCTGCTACAAAAATGAGTGTGTGCTGTAAATTGCCTCCAGTGTTGTTCCCGTTTCTTCTTGCTGGAGGCTGCCATTTTGCTGAAGCCCAGAGCCCCTGAACAGCAGTAGAATCTGCCTCTGTAACTTGGCACAGTGCCTAAAAATAGGGTGCAACTGAGCATGTGCAGAGCAGGGTGGTACAGTGTTTTTCTGGATTTCAAACCATATAGGCACTTATTTGCCCAGTCGTCTTCCAGGACAGCCCATGAGAGAAGACCCTCCTCCGACAGGGAACACATCACCAATACACTTTAAAAAGACAGTCCCTCTCTGGACGGAGGAGATGCATCATCTGGAACCTGGGTGAGGGAGGCCTCTGTTCTCTTGACTCCACTGGGAGCAGCGAGTAGGATTTTCTGCAAGATGACCCTCCAAGACCACTCCTGAGAGAAAGGTGATAGCTTGGTTCTCTTTCTCCTTCTGTGCCTGGTGAAGGCCATGACTGGAAGTGGCAAACCCCCTTGACAGGAACCGGACAGGCAGCGTGGGTACCCAGTCCAAGTGTCGGGATGCATGCACTGTATGCACTATAAGACATTCTTGGGCGGGGGCTTGCGCAGTAGCCACGTTGGGTTGTGGCCTGTCTGTGTTCCTGTGTGACCGGATGATGCACGGCAGCAATCCTAGTAGGGGAAAGGTATTTTCCAGGTGCCAGAGGCTCTGGTTCCAAGCCTCTTTTTCGGCGCAAGAGTAGGGGGAAGGGCTAGCTGGTGCCTTTTTAATAGCATTTTCTTAAAGCATAGGCTGTCAGGAAGCTACAGGTGGAGGAGCTAATACTGCAATTTGGGCTCAATGCAGACTACAGCTCAGGCGGATACAGGCGCCCTTGACACCAGAAAAACACAGGTAAGATTGAGGTTGCTGTACCTACCTACTTGGTTTAGTCTGGTGTTGCAGCCAGTTACACTATAAGCCCTTTCCAGGATATGTGTTATACTCATGTACTTCTGATGTCAATCCTATTCCACAGTGTTAATCATCTAGGTAATGTTTTATACAGCTTGGTAAACAGTTCTGCAGCCAATTAGTGTTTTAACACTAGGACTGACAGGTCATGGGTGATTCTTGTGCTCTTTTGGTGTTCCATCCTAGATCAGGTTTAGGCATCTGCATGACTTCCTTGTAGTGAATGTCTCCTCTATTTAGAACATATAGAATGTCATGGTCTTGCTCTGCAGCACTAGTGTAATGCTATAACCATTAACGCTATAGCTTTTTACATGTGCTTTACAGGCGGTCCCCGGGTTTCAAACAAGATAGGGTCTGTAGGTTTGTTCTTAAGTTGAATCTGTAAGTCTGTCCCAGTGACAATTGGATTTTGAAAGTTTTGGGTTGTTGTGGAAACAAGCCTTGGTGATAAAGCATCAGTGGACACACCTTTTTCCCATAATAACTCTTACAGGAGTATATTTCCCTTCCTATGGGTAGATTTCCTCTCACTTCCCGTTGTCTACCTTCGTTTGTAAGTAGGAGTCGTTTGTAAGTCGGATGTTTGTAACTAGGGGACCGCCTGTACTTATGAGTGCTAGGGTTATCTATCTTGTACCACAGTGCTCTCTCACAGTGGACCTCTTCAGAGCTCCCTTGCACATGGATAGAAACTTGGTTTCTCCAATGTTTTAAGGCATTTTTGGAATGGAATGTCTTTGCTTTGCTTCACTTAGTGTGGAGTGTTGCAACAAATTTGCAACCCTAAGTCTGAAGGTCATGCATTGTACTTATGCATTTTGGGGTGGTGGTTATCCTGTATCAAAATGTTTTACCTCTTCCATGGCCTCATGTGTAGAGGAGATGATAGTTTATATTGCTGCATTTATGTAGTGCGTGTCCTTGTGCCAAAAGAAACGTTGGTACAAGGGTATAACCATATTTTGCATGGGCAGCGCAGCGGCTTGGTGGTTGGTGCTTCTGCATTGGGGCCCTGGGGTTATCGGTTCAGAGCCAACTATGCCATCAGTGTCCTGCATGGTTTTCCAAGTAGGCAAGTGGCGCTAAAAGCCATGGCTGGCAGAATATAAGGGCAGCAACTTGGTTGCTTACCTTCTGCCACTTCACATAAGACTGAGACAAACACAGCCAGCAGCAATGCCTTATCTTCGGTAATGATTGCAATAAGTGAGGTGATTGCAGGAGGGAATGCGCACATGTGCAATTAGGCGTGTATGTGCTCCAAACTAGCAGAAAGGAGGGTGCATTGGGAGGCTTGTTCCAGTGGATTTTTTTGCATCCTATAATCTGGACGGTACGGTAGTCAGGTCGACATTTTAAGCACCCCTCCATACTGCTTAGTCTTTTCAGGTGGCAGTGGGTGCACCGTAGCTTGGAGTATCAGTGCTGTCTCCATATAATACAGCTGTTGCACAAAACATGTTTGTGGAAATTTTAACACGGGTCCCTGAAGGGATAATGTATGTCTCAAGCTTTGTCACATTTCATATATAAGGATGTAGATGTATAAGGATGTAGATGGGGATGGTCAGGTGTATGCCTTTTGCAGATCCTTATGTTTATATTCTGTATAGGGTGGTGTTTTTTTTTATTTATATCTCCACCATAGTTGGTGCTAGTCGCTATTGAGAATTTAAGATAACTGGGCCAACCATATCTATGAAAATGATGTTAATTCCAAGGGTGGAAAAGGTCTTTGGACTTTTAATGACCCTCCCTAATAAGGATGAGCTCCGGCGTGTTCGCACAGCCCACGTGCAGAGCCCGCCAGGAAGTCAGCACTGCACTGCGCTAATCACATGCAGTGAGACATTGTCCCGATGCGCGGCTGCAGAGATCGGGAGATGTCTCACTGCCTGTGCTTAGCGCAGTGCAGTGCCGACTTCCTGGCGGGCTCTGCACGTGGGCTGTGCGAACACGCCGGAGCTCATCCTTACTCCCTAATATTGTAAGTTCTTGCTAATCCTCTCATTCTGTCCTGGAAGACGACTGAGGAAAACTGGAGTTAGACTTTACCGGTAACTGTTTCCAGGACAGCCAGGTTCCCGCCCTTATGTTAATGCTTGTTATGTTTGTATATGCTTTAAGATTTTGTCCTTCGGTTCTTGTTTGAAACTGACCAGTTCAGCAGAGGGACTGCCCTTTTTTTAAAGTGTATTGGTGATGTGTTTCCTGTTTCTGTCGGAGGTCGGGCTTCTCTCATGGGCTGTCCTGGAATACTCTTGGAAACAGAGTTACCGGTAAGTCTAACTCCGATTTTTATTTATTTATTTATTTATTTATTTATTTATTTTTATTTATTTTATTTTTATGTTTTAAATGGCTATGCCTGCAAAAGTGGCCATCCTGAAGTGATCTAGCAGGACTTTTCTGACTAAAGTTCCACTTTAAAGAGCATAACGTAGAGGATTTCTTCACACTTGTGTGACATAATTTTTCACAACCAGACCACACTATGGAAGGCATGAATGTTTTGGTTCTTAAAGACAACTTCAGAATTACTCAGGAAAGGAAAGCTTTTGAATTGAGAATGATAACTGTATTTGACACAAAGGATAATTAACAAAATTTTGAGCTCAGTTCTCTAAATTCCTATCCCAACAGTTTTATGACACTCTCACCTCTGCGACTCCCCCTTACTCCCCCCCCCCCCCCTCCCATATCTCACTAAGGCAGTCCATAGATGATGCATTTTATTTTTCGTTGACTTCTTTCGAGCGGGAACAGCCACACAAATGGATCAAGATTCGACTTGTGCCTGTTGAACAGACAAATTTCAATCAAACTGTGGCCAGCTTTAGATGGCAGCTGCCCTGCATGTAATGGAATCCCTTTCTTGTGCTACACAAGGAAAAGGTTGTTTTAAGGCCCATGGCCCCTTTTCTTCTCAAGATGGTGTCTTCATTTCACATTTAAAGCGGGGTTCCACCCAAATTTTGAACATTATCTCTATGCATTCTCTTCCTTGCCTAGATGCTGACATGCTGTGTAAAAAAATTTAAATCGCCGTAATTACCTTTTTTTTTCTAATCTTCTTTGCACTTCCTGGTTTTCCTCCCATGGGAGTAGGCGTGTTTCTAGCCTCTCCCAGACCTCCCACAGTCCCCTGGGAGCTAGTCTCAGGCTTCCCAGCATGCATTGTGCAACAGCGTCATCACAACATCTCTGCTCCCAGCATTCACCGCATCCAGGAAATACATGCTTGTGGGCTTCAAATGCCCACAATGAAGATGGAAACCGCCTTCAGTGAATTTTATAAGTTATTCTTTACAACGAAATCGGACACAGGCGGACTTATTACACAGAACATGTGAGTAGATAATCATGAGAAGAAAAGTTTGTGAATGAACTCCAAAAAAAAAAAACGATAGATAGGTGGACCCCCGCTTTAACGACATTGTTCTACCATTACTCTGTCCTGTTCCTAAACATCCTAAATAGATTTCCCGCTATTGTCTGGGTGAGGTGCATGCTGTTTGAGTATATCTCTCAGCTACAGCTCCCTTTCGTCAGTTGTTCTCTCATTCCTGAAAGACAGCCTGCTGCTTCTCATTCTGTTATTCCTAGCTGGATATGTCAGCTCATCATTTAAACAAGGTTCCCCCTTTTCTATTCAGACACCACTCCACTAGATCAGTTGGTGCTTCATGGGGCTGTCAGCATCAGCCATCGGTTGCTTAGATTTGCTGCTTCTTCTGCTTAAATGATGCCGGATTCAATCATAAGTTTTTTTTCAGGCAGCCCTGTAGGGTCACTTGAGTCACCTTTTTGTTAACTTTTTTTCCCCCTTGTGTACCTTTTTTTTTTTTTTTTTTTTTTTTTTTCTTTTCACTCTTCAGTTTGACAGCTTTTGGACATTTTAGTTTTTTCAGAATGCTATCCTGTTTTCTGAAAAAAGTTTTTTTTTTTTTTTTGTTTTTTTTTTTTTTTTTTCTTGCCTGTAAAATTATTTTCATGGAGTACATTATGGGATACAGGTCTCTCCCCTCTGTTCTTATGGTCCACTCCTTTCATTACCTGCTACTGAAGCATTCTGGGAGGTGGAGGGGTTATAGTGGGCTTTCCTTTTAGCTTTGAATTACCAGTGTTCTTTTTTTTTTTTTCCTGAAATTGACCGTAAAACCCTGTATTTTTTAGAATACTATCTTCTACTGCGCCTGTTTTACATCAAGAGGTGTATTGCATCCACTACAGTGTTGAGTATGGAAAGCATACATTATAGTTAACCACTTCAACACTGCAGTGTGTGTGTGTGTGTGTGTGTGTGTGTGTGTGTGTGTGTGTGTGTGTGTGTGTATATATATTTTGCTTTGAAGTGGTTTACCAGGGTTATGGCTGAGGCTCAGCCATACCATAACCCTAATATTTTTATTTTTTTTTCAGCTGACTGCTGGCCCACAAACAATCCGGCGGTGTGGCTTGCTGGTCACAGAGATAATAAAAGACCAGATCATCTTTGATTGCCTCTATGGCCTTTGGAGGACCGGAGCGATGACATAACTTCACCTCCGGACCAGGGTGGAAGTAAACCAGTGTGTGTATGTATGTATGTATGTATGTGTATATATATATATATATATATATATATATATATATATATATATATATATATATATATATATATATATATATATATATATATATATATATATTATTTTGCTTTTAACCACTTCAGTTCCCGGAAAATTTACCCCCCCCCTTCATGACCAGGCCATTTTTTGTGATACGGCACTACATTAATTTAACAGATAATAGAATGGCCGGGCAACGCTGTACCCAAATAAAATTTTATGATCTTTTTTTTCCCCACAAATGGAGCTTCTTTTTGGTGGTATTTGATCACCTATGTGGTTTTTATTTTTTGCGCTATAAACCAAAAAAAAAAAAAAAAAAAAAAAAAAAAGACTATTTTGAAAAAAAAAAAAAATTTTTACTTGCTTTAAAACCTATCCGATAAAAAAATTAAAAAATGTAATTTCTTTCTCAATTTAGGCTCATATGTATTCTGCTACATATTTTTGGTACAAGAAAATCCCAGTAAGTGTATGTTGATTGGGGTGTTTTTTTTTTTTTTTTTTTTTTTTTACTAGTAAAGGCAGCAATCAGCGAATTATAGTAGAACTGCGACCGGTGACGCTAATACACTGTGAAAATGAAAGTAAACTGCGCTTGTGTAGACGTATTAAACTTGTGTATAGCAGCACCACTGACGTGAGATGTGATCATATAAATAATGAACGTATAGCAAAAGTGTTGCTCTAAACAAAAATGTTGCTCATTTGTGCTAAAAAAAAATGCACTGTCACTGTACTAATGACACTGGCTGGGAAGGGGTTAACATCAGGGTGATCAAAGGGTTAAATGTGTTTCTAGCTGGTGTTTTACTAAACTCCTGGGTGGTGCTTGTACTAGGGGAAGGCATAGGTCTGTGTCCCTGCTTTACAGGAACATAGTATCAATGCCTTCCCCGCTGACAGAATGGCAATCTGCCTTGATTATATAGGCAGCCTGACAATCTGCCTGAGTAACGAACAACTGGCGGGTGCTGAAGGACATCAAGTCAGCGGTTCCCGCTGTGATTAATCACAGCGGGAGCGGGCCACCGGCTGCGCGCCCCCAACCTAGAAGTGCTGGATCATGTACTAGGTACGTGATCCAGCGCAGGAGAGCCACCTTGCCGCCGTATACTGTATGTATAGTATACAATCGGCAAGTGGTTAAAGGTAACCAGATCTCTCCATAACATGACATGTCGTCATCCTTATTTCTGTTACAAGGGATATTTACATTCCTTATAATAGAAATAAAAGTGTTAAAAAAAAAAAAAAGGGACAGTGTAAAAATAAAATAAGAAAAAAAAAGTAAAGCGCTGCCATCCCTCCGGGCTCACAGAGATGCGCATTATCTGCATTAAAGTAAAAAAATAACTTTCCATTGTCAGCTCCTCCCCAGTCCCCCACTACTTTCTTACCTTTTAGCCTGTTCTCGATCCAGCACTGTGCCCTAGAGCAGCGTTGTCCTCCCTCTCTTCACAGAACATGGAGGCAGCATGTCAATCTGCTGTCAATCAAATCCTGTGGGGGATTTGGGGGGGGGGGCGCGAGCTGTGTGTGTGTGTGTGTGAGGGAAGGAGGAGCCGACAGAGCACCCCAGAAGTGAGGTTCAGGGCTGCTCTGTGCAAAACCATCATGCAGAGTAGGTAAGTTTTTAATATCTTATTTTTAATACAAGAAAAAGTTTGAATCACTAGTTATTAAGAAATGCTTTTGTATTTCTTATGATTTTTGATTTAAAACAAATGTAATTGCTGATGACACACCTTGCTTTTCCTTGTAGTGACTTGGAGCCAGAGTGGTTGGAAAGTGTACAAAGAAATGGAGAGCTCTTCTATCTTGAGCTGAGTGAAGGAGAGGAAGAAACTCTTTTGAATTCACAAGGTGTAAACCATGTGCGGTTTTGTGAAAATGAGGCAGAAGTAATATCAGAAGATGTCAAGAAAGATAAAAAGACTGAGCCACGGTATAAGAGACTTGCTAAAATATTGAAAAATAAACACATTGGCAAGAAAAGATCTGCAGTATTAAATAGCCAAGCAGGGCCAACATCCATCCTCAAACAGCAGCCCAGCCATAAAACTGGAATGAGCATGCATCAGCAGTACAAAGATGTTTGTCTATATGTAAATCCAAACCGTTTGCTTGAAAATGGACCATATGAGAAGCTTAACCTACTGCAGGCTCTAATTGGGATTGTACATCAGTCCTCAAGGACCAGTAAGCTTATGGAAAGACAGGGCAAGTATGATGCAGTGCATAAATGGACAAGCCATGAGAAACTTGTTATACATGGTTTTATTCCAGAAAGTCCAGCTGTCAGAAGTCGCCAAATCTTTATTGGTAAGTGTAATTCATTTCTGCAAATTTCTTTACTTTCCTCAAAGTGTCCGAAGTCTTTTATTATTTTGAAGTAGTATGAAAAAAAGTATAAAAGTAATCAATTCATTAATACAGGGAAAAGTCCAGGCCCAGGCGGCTTTACTCCACGGTTTTATAAAACATTTAAAGAAGTCTTAACCCCTATTATTAAACGGACCCTTAATTCAGTATCTACATCTGAGCCTTTTGTCTCACAAAGTATGCAAGCATATATCTCACTTATACCCAAACCAGAGAAAGATCATACCATCTGTGGAAATTATAGACCAATCTCTTTAACAAATATTGATCTTAGATTATATTCAAAAATAATCGCTAATAGACTTACCCCTATAATACCAACACATATACACCTAGACCAAGTAGGTTTTATAAAGGGAAGAGAGGCAAGGGATAACACCTTAAAAACACTCACGCTGGTAGAACACGCACAGAGACGCTCCATCCTGCCTATGAAGGCGTTTGATAGGGTGGGATGGAGCTTTCTCAAAGAGACATTAAAGCAGTGGGGTCTGGGTCCCATACTTCTAGATAAAATAATGGCCTTTTACCATAATCCAACGGCGAAGATAAGAGCCAATGGTGATATATTTGACGAAGTCCCTATAATGAACGGAACCCGACAGGGATGTCCGTTATCCCCATTATTATATATATTGGTTATGGAACATTTATTAATAGCTATTTGGGAAAACAATGATATACAAGGAATAAAAGTGGGAGAGAGTACAAAATGTCAGTATACGCAGATGACTTGTTATTATATGTCACAAATCCGCTAGTATCTTTACCAAACCTGATACTAGAATTTAAACGATTTGACGCACTGAGCAATTTTAAGGTGAATTATAGTAAATCTGATGCTTTGAATATTAATTTGTCAAGTGCCATGGTGGAACTTCCTAAAAAAAAAATTTCTTTTAAATGGCAGGTAAATGCAACTAAATATATTGGAACTTTCATCCCTAAAGAGATGAACAAATTGCAAGAATACAATTACCTTCCGATAGTGCAAAAAATAACTAGAACACTACAACAGTATGATAAAGGAACGTTTTCCTGGATGGGTAGAATAAACATTATAAAAATTGATATACTGCCAAAAATATTATACATACTTCAAACGATGCCTATTTTCCCCTCAACAAACATCCTGAATCAACTATGTAGGGTTATAGGGAATTTTGTCTGGGCAGGTAAGACTGCCAGAATTAGTAGAGCAGTATTAATTAGGTTAAAAAAGGATGGGGGTCTTGTTCTCCCAGACATATTGGTGTACCTCAGATCAGTATTTATAACCAGGATTGTGGACTGGTTCCACAATGCGGATTGCAAACAATGGGTGAAGCTCGAAGAAGAGATCACGGTCATAAAACTGAAATCATTACCATGGACTAAGAGGGAGCGTAGACCATTGGATGGCGAAATGCCCTCCTTAGTTGTATCAACATTGAAAGTGTGGGACGATATGATAAAGCGGGGGATAGGATCTACTTATAGAGGTCCTATGACCCCCCTATTTAGCAATCCAGAATTCCCATTGGCAATGGAATCCAAAAC
The DNA here is from genome assembly GCF_042186555.1 of Aquarana catesbeiana. Classification (NCBI taxonomy): domain Eukaryota; kingdom Metazoa; phylum Chordata; class Amphibia; order Anura; family Ranidae; genus Aquarana; species Aquarana catesbeiana. The sequence goes on from NC_133324.1 coordinate 696,220,918, forward strand.
ATTTCTTAAATGGAAGAGATGTAAGGATACTAGGATAGTGGAGACGATGGAGGGGAATAGACTCCTTCCAATAGATGCCATGGGCATGGAACATAAAAAAAAATGGATGCAATACGGGCAACTTCAACAATACATCTCATCTTTAATAAAGGAGTCCGTATTAGATAGGCCTCTGACAGAATTAGAAAAAATATTCTTAAAAGAACATAGACCAGCACATACTTTAGCTAATGTTTATAAATATCTGATTTCAGAAAATAAGGAACAAGAGATATTCTGTATAAAAAAAAATGGTAGGAAGATCTAGGGATGGATATCCCTAGAAAAAGACGAGAAAAGGCAATTACATTAACACATAAACTTTCAATCTCTGCCAAACATCAAGAAAGAAATTATAAAATCTTAGCTAGATGGTATAGATGTCCAGTGGATATGCATAAAATAAATCCAGATAATGAAGATGTATGTTGGAGATGTCGTGTGGCAAAAGGCACATATCTGGTACTTCTGCCCAGAGGTTCAACTATTCTGGCAAAAAATATTTAAGATATATAGGGCTGTGACAGAGATAGAGTTACAACCAGATGTACAAGTGGCAGTACTATCTATGATCCCAGGATCAGTGAAAAGTATAAAGAAAGGAATATTAAAATGTTTTTTGACTGCAGTACGAACTATTATAGCTAGAAAATGGAAAAGTACGTGTGCGCCCTCTATAGTGGAGTGGGAGTGTGAGATGGCGGAGATGCGCGCCCTGGAAGAAAGAATGGTAATTGAAGAAGGGTTAAAAGAAAAAGATATTAATAACCTGGCATAAATGGGAAGAGTTTAGAGCCTCCTCGTTGCTTTTGAGGGTATTATAGGACCTGAATGGAGTATATTTTAGTGGAGAAGAGAGAAGAAGGAGGTATTTACCCCCCTTCTCCCTGGGGTTTTTTTTTTTTTTTTGGAATGGTGAGTGAAATGTGTGAGTGAGTATGAATGGGGGGGGGGGGTGGATTCGATGTACAAATATGTTAGTTAGCAACTGGTTTGAATTATATGGGGTATATATGCTTGAACATATTGTGTAATTAGCTAGGTGGAGATATGAATAGTGATTTGAATAGGGAAGTATAGGATAATCTAAACATATTATAGACAATGTTATGGATGTGTATATGTTTTATAAAAATTTGTAAAAATGTTTTCATAAATAAAGATTATAAAAAAAAAAAGCATAATACACTGCAGACAAAAACCACTCTGGGGAAATCGGGGTTGGAAGGTTGTTTTGTGATAAGGAGAGGTGTACAAAACTGTAGTAATCCCTCCTTCCTTTTTTATTTATTTATTTATTTTTCTTTGGGGAGGATTTCTCAGTGTGACATGCTAGGTATCTATTTACGTGGCGTAACATCTTTTAATTTTTTTTACCAACAAATTGGGTATTACATAGTTTGTGTTGCAATAAAATTTATTAAAGTGTATATTTTTCCCAAAAAATTGCAGTTGAAAAACCTCTGCGCAAATACCGTGTGACATAAAAAATTGCAACATCCACCATTTTATTCTCTGTTACCTCTGCTTAAAAAAAAAAAAAGAAAAGTAGGTTTTTACATATACAGTATGTGAGAAGTGTCAGAATTTTTTTATGACAAACAAAGCCTTATTTTTTTGATTATGAGTAGTTAACCACTTCAGCCCTGGAAGGATTTACCCCCTTCCTGACCAGAGCATTTTTTACGATTCGCCACTGCGTTGCTTTAGCTGACAATTGCGCGGTCGTGGGAAATCGACATCCTTTTTTTCCCACAAATAGAGCTTTCTTTTGGTTTCTTTTCATTTCTTCCACAGTTTAGGCTGATATGTATTCTTCTACACATTTTTGGTAAAAAAAAATCGCAATAAGTGTATATTGATTGGTTTGCGCAAAAGTTATAGCGTCTACAAAATAGGGGATAGATTCATGCATTTTTATTATTATTATTTTTTTTTTTTATCGGGACTGCGACATTATGGCAGACAGATCGGACACTTTTGACACTTTTTTGGGACCAGTGACATTTATACAGCGATCAGAGCTACAAATAGCCACTGATTACTGTATACATGACACTGGCAGGGAAAGGGTTAAACACTGGGGGGGCTATCAAGGGGTTAAGTGTGTTCCCTGGATATATTCTAACTGTAGTGGGGTGGGCTCCTTACAACATGACAGATCACTGCTCCCGATGACAGGAAGCAGAAGATCGCTGTCATGTTGCTAGGCAGAACAGGGAAATGCCTTTCCTCGCCACAATTGCGGGCTGCCGGTGAACATCAAATTTGCGGGACCCGCGGGTACGCTCCCGCAGCGGGCGCATTCTGCCGACAGGCGGTAAATTCAAAGGGGTACGCCCTTTTGCCTGCCTGTGCCATTCTGCCAACGTAAATCGTCATGCGCCGGATGGCAAGTGGTTAAAGCTGTATGTAGCAGGAACAACTCTCTTACACTGCAAGGGTTAAAGTAGAAACCTAATGCAGACTATCATGTGTGAAAATGATGTACAGTGATGCCTCGGTTCACAAACTTAATTCGTGAAACGACTCTGATCGTGAACCGAGGCAAATTTTCCCATAGGGTTGAATGTAAATCAGATTAATCCGTTCTGAACTTTTTTTTTTTTTTTTTTTTTTTGAACCACAAAAATATGAAACCAAGCACAGTACAGTATGAAAAGAGAGAGAACACTAACCTTGCTTGTCACTTGTCTTTTTCTGAGCTGCGTAGCCCTCTGGAAATGAGAGACCACGTTATCGTTCATCAGATTTAGCACACTGTTCATTACAGTTATGTCGGGGTGGCGTTTCCAAAAAAAAAATCATGGCACTTATTCCATTTTTCAATAATGGATTGTATGGCATCACTGCTAACCTCCTCCCTGTCTTCCTCTTCCTCAGTGGAATTCTCCTCAATAAGCGCCTTCTGCTGCTCACTGTGGAGTTCAGAAAGTTCTTCCGTGGTCAGCTCCTCCTCATGTTCCTCAACCAGCACCTCTATGTCTGCACCTTCGACGTCCAGACCCATACTGTTTGCGGTCTTATAGCAGCACCAACTTGAATGTAAACGCATTTTTAGAGTGTGCCCCCCCCCCCCCAAGTCTGTTTTGTATATTGTAAGGGTCCTGACCAGATCCCTTGGGCTTGAGCACCCCATCCCCCCTTCAGTGCCTCTTATTAGTGTCCACGTGTGTTATAGGAGGAGTCCTTATAGATCTCCCATAAAGAGGAGTTTGTCTCCCATGGTTGAGCTCCAGGACCTTTCATTCTATGAATAGTGTAGGACCCACTGATAACAGGGTACTTTGAAGCAGTAGTGGGCTTAACACTATATGGTCATATGGTGTAACCAAATCCCCATATTTTTGAATATGCTCAGGTGTTTTAAATAGCCTTGCAGAATTTAAATGTAATTTTTGTATGTGTGCGCTGTAATCTATTTTGTTCTGTTTGCAGTCTTATAGCAGCACCATCTTGAATGTAAACGCATTTTTAGGGTGTGCCCCCCCCCCCCCCCCCCCAAAAATCTGTTGTAACTATTTTTCTTTATTGCTCATCCCCAAATTAATCAAGTATTTAATGCTTGTAGTGGAGAGTGTAATGGAGAGCCCACTGCAATCTTTGTTTTTGTCCAATTCCTGGAGTTCAGCTTTAAGGTTCATAAAATCAGCTGACATATTAGGAATTTGCACTTGTGTACTCATGAGAGTTCTCTTCTGTTACGTTAATGGAACATTCCTCTGAGCACATGTTTAGCTTTAGTGTCCTGGGTAACGTTATGCTGGTTCAGCTGTAGCATACATGGTATGAATGAAAAGATTTCTTTTTTCGCTGATGCGTATAGGTGTTCTGTAGTACTTAGGTGAAGCATCAAGTGACTTTACACTTTGGATATAAACCTATACAAGCCTGTAGATCATTTTAAGCGGTGAACATGTGTTTTAACAATAGCGTTGAATAGCAGCTTTTTTTTTTTTTGACTGGCTCATCAGATTTGTCTAGCACTTGCTTTTAATTTTAGGTTACAAGGTAAATTAACCAACTAGTACAGTTTTTTTTTTTTTAATGCGGAATTTCGTTTTAGCTTTACACGGTACAAAGTGCATTTTTTCCATGTTAAAGAGAATTATTGACATTCAGGACATCATCCTCATCAGGATGTATATTAAAGTATAACTATAGGCAAAACGTATTTTTTCATTTTAGATAGCAAGGAAAGAAGATTTTTTTTTTTTTTTTTTTTCCCCGCCATCTGTGTCCAATTTTGGAGATTTACCTTCACTTCCTGTCCCATAAGCCAATCAGAAAGTGAGAAAAAATCCCTACAAATTGAGGGAACTCCTTGGGGACCGCCAGGTCACCAGAACTAGTGTCCCCATTGGCAGATTTTTCCCTCTATTTTTCTGAGGACAACCCATAATTTGGGATTTTCTTAACTTTTTCCTTTCAATGATAATGGTAAACAGGACAAATAAAAAAGGTGAATCTCCTTAACGGGGGCACAGACAGTGATTTAAAAACTGGCAAGCTTTCTAATCCTCTCCACTCCAAATCTAAAAATAAAAAAAAAAGTTTTGCCTTTATACTTCAAGTCAGTGGTTCTCAACTCCTGTCCTCAGGAACCACTAACAGGCCAGGTTTGCAAGATAACTGAAATACATCACAGATGATATAATTTGCTGCTCAGTGATTGCAGTATTCTAGTCTGCATCTCCCCAAGGTAAGACTTAAAATCTGGCCTGTTAGTGGGTCCTGAGGACAGGAGTTGAGACCACTGCTTTAAGTAATGACAACCTACAGCTACATCCAGCAGTCAGAAGTTTATGACATATCACGCAAAAAATTACAACTTTCCAACCACTGAATGCGGTTCTAACTGTGACCATTTGAACGTTATGGATCAATTCTAAGAGCCCTTCCACACTGGGTCGGTTTGCAGGCGCTATTGCGCTAATAATAGCGCCTGCAAACCGACCCGAAAGTGCAGCTACTTTCATTCCAGTGTGAAAGCCCCGAGGGCTTTCACACTGGAGCGATGCTCTGGCAGGACGGTAAAAAAAAGTACTGCCAGCAGCATCTTTGGAGCGGTGAAGGAGCGGTGTGTATACCGCTCCTTTACCGCTCCTGCCCATTGAAATCAGTGGGACGGCGCGGCTATACCGCCGGCAAAGCGCCTCTGCAGAGGCGCTTTGCGGTGGTATTTAACCCTTTCTCAGCCGCTAGCGGGGGTAAAACCGCCCCGCTAGCGGTTGCATACCGACGGTAAAACGCCGCTAATATTAGCAGCGTTTTACCGCCGACGCCGCCCCCGCCCCAGTGTGAAAGGGCTCTTATTGTTTAGAATAATTAACATACTTAGCAGGGATAAACACTGGGCCTTATTGTGTACATTTTTACTGTTTTTATTTTTTCCTTTTGACAGGCGATACTCTAATTGCAGTTAATGATGTGGAAGTCAGTGCAGAAAACATTGAAAGAGTTTTATCTTGTATACCAGGACCCATGCAGGTAAAAATGTCTAATTTCACTACATATATGTTTTTGTCGGAAATTACCCTAGAACTGTAATAAATCTTGAAAGTGTTATATCGTATTTTTGGTTGAATACATGTACCAGATTCTTATATCCTTTGGTGACTGGAGTGGCAAGGCACATCAATCTAGCTTTAAGCAAAAAAAATTAAAAAATGCAGCAACCTATATTAAGGACACAAATTAATTACAAAAATAATCTAAAAGATGTGCAAAACCAATATCTCTGTAGTGATTAATTCAAAAATGTGTGTGCAAAAATAAAGTTGAATCATATTAAAACCTAATGAATAATGTGCATCAAATAGTGAAATAGCGGTCCCATAACATATACAGTGCTCCGCATAAATGAGTACACCCCAACAGATTTGTCATAAAACCTTTACTTTCCTTTCACAATCAACATTTTCTATGGGACAAAATACACCCACAAATGTGGGCTATTGATTGTACAAATCTCGTAATCAAGATTTGTTGATTTGTACACACAAAGTATTTTTCCTAACAAATTCATTCAAGACCATGTTGCAAAAATGAATACACCTCAATGAAAGTCTTGGGGGCAAAGCTAAATTTTAGACAACAAAATCCTAATTAACAAGAATAAAACTTCAGGTGTCTAATTATTCATTAAACAGGTGTCCAGCAGACAGTTAATTATAAAAGGGCATTGCTTAACAAAGAAAACCCCTTCCCATTTCATGCTGTCAGCAATAGCACCACATGGAAGAGAAATGTCAAAAGGCTGGCGAAAGAAAATCATTTCTTTACACAAGAAAGGTGAAGGCTAGAAGATCAGCAAAGTTTTACTTATCAGTCAGAATACTGTAGCAAAAGTGATACAAAAATTTAACAAAGATGGAACTGCAACCATCTCACAGACGTCCAGGCCATCCACGGAAGTTAACACCTTGACAGGAGCGTCTTTTGATGAGGATTGAAGAAAATCACCATGGAAGTTCACTGCAGTTAGCTAAAAAAGTTAAAAGCCAATCTGTGGTGACTGTTTCCCGTGACGCAATACGGCGTACACTACAGAGGAATGGCATGCATGGGTGTTGTCCACGAAGGAAGCCTTTCCTGCCCATGAACTAAAAAGCCCGCCTAGAATTTCCCAGAGCCCATGCTGAAAAAGAAGACTACTGGGACTCTGTACTCTGGAGCAATGAGGCGAAGATAAATGTTTTTGGAACTGATGGCTTCAAAAACTGTATGGCATCACAAAGGGGAGGAGTACAAAGAAAAATGCATGGTGCCTACAGTGAAACATGGTGGTGGCAGTGTCCTTCTGTGGGGCTGCATGAGCGCTGCTGGTGTCGGGGAGCTGCATTTTATTGATGGTATTATGAATTCACAGATATACTGCTCTATATTAAAAGAGGTGATGCTACCATCACTCTGTGCCCTTGGTAGTCGTGCACTTTTCCAACATGACAATGACCTAAAACACATCTAAGGCCACTGTTGCATTTCCGAAGAAGAACAGGGTAAAAGTGATTCAGTGGCAAAGTATGTCTCCTGATCTGAACCCAATCAAACACCTATGAGGAATTTGGAAGAGACAAGTTGAGCATCATTCTCCATCCAGCATCCAGGCGCTAAAAGAGGTTGTTCTTGAAGAATGGAAAAAGATTCGGATGAGTCTGCTCCTAGTCGTTGCACCTCTTTCCAACATCCATGTCAGTGATTCTCAACTCCTGTCCTCAGGACCCACTAACAGGCCAGCTTTTCAGTATTACTTTAAGAAGATGCAGACTAGAATACTGCAATCACTGAGCAGCAAATGATATCCCCTGTGATGTATTTCAGTTATCCTGCAAACCTGGCCTGTTAGTGGGTCCTGAGGACAGAAGTTGAGAACCACTGATCTATGTGATCACATTAAGGAGAGGTCTTATTGGTGCCTGTTATTCCAGAATTTGTTTGTTTTCTTCAACAATGTTGGCTTGAATGGAGGAGAAGATTCGGATGCCGCACACCGGATGTAGTCAAAAAATTTTCACTTTATTGAAAAAATGGGATCATCAAAATAACAAGACTGTCATGCAGAAAGTACAGATAAGCTGTGAAGAACTTTGATGTCTCACTCTTGGATACCGTCTCTTTGACCACCATCCTGATCATTATTTCTACATGCTCAGTTGATGTCTTCTGGTAAGCGTGTTTACGCTTGTCCCCTGGGTGGTGGATGCACATGCACATGTTGACTCCCTAAGCCAGGAATGTCCAAACTTTTTTCAAAGAGGGCCAGATTTGATTAAGTGAACATGCGTGAGGGCCGACCATTTTGCCTGACATTCTTTGAACCATTAAAATTCGGTCTAAGTGGGTTCGTCCGAGCACTAATACACTGCCCAACAAGAATTCTCTTTGTGGCTGTATGTGGTGAAGAAGATGAGCTTGGGCATGTTATTTGGATATACCGTATTTAGTGGCGTATAACATTCACCTTCACTTTAAGAGGGAAAGTTCATGAAAAAATCTTAAATTTTAAATAAAGAACAGTGAAGCAAAATAAGGGTCAGTGCCCATCAATGCAGCCTAATCGGTGCCCATATGCAGCCCCACCACTGCCAAAAATGCAGCCCCCCTATTGCCATCAGTGCAGCCTGATTCATGCCCATTTGCAGCCTCTGAGGACACAAGGAGGGGGCGGGATGAGCACCAACAGATTACATACAGGAGAAACTCCTTTTTTTTTTTCTCGGCGGCCTATTTAATACAAAGTCCCGCCTTCTTTGATGGACAGAACAGTCGTCCAATGGCAGTTCAGGAGACGGGACTTCCTTTTACAGAGGCCACTGTGTAAACAGGAAATTCTCCTGTATGTACGCCACTCGTCCCGTCCCCTCCAAGGCAGCCAGCATACATATCTTTTGTGGTTCCCGGCACTCTGGGATTTGTTGGGGGCCACAAAAGATATACATGTCCAAATTACCAGGTGGGCCGTTCAAAACCGGGACGCGGGGCGGACTTTAAACATGCCTGCCCTAAGCCATTGGAATTAACTTTTGTCTTTCACTTATTGTTTGGACTGTTTAGTTACACGGTGGTTATACCATCATTTAATTCCTTTTATATTTTCATATAGAAGGTTTCACTTCTGGATACATTATATAATTGTTTACATGATGCACTTTATTATGTTTATATGCTAATATCACCATTCATTTGTGTTGATAATTTGTTACACATAGCGCTGCACTTTTTATTTTCAATGTAAAAAGAAAGCTGTTGATTGCAACAGATGTTGAAGACTTGGCACTGTCCTTACAAATCATGGAGGTCATACAAAATACTAGATGTGGTAGTTTGTTGTGGGGTGTATTCATTTTTGCATCAACTAATTTTGAGTAAAACTGAAGATTTTGTAATCCTAAGTTATATAAACCTTACTCTTATGTAATGAGCTAAACAAGTGTTCTATAAAACTCAGTTTTGTCAAAATTTTGGAAATTGTTCTTGTGTTCATTGAGATATTGATTAAAATCTTACTTTTCAAAAGGGGTGTACTCATTTATACTAAGCACTGTAATTCACTTATGCATAATAAAGAAGTAAACTTCAAAGAGAAATATATATAAAAGTCCAAATGTGAAAGTCTACATGTAAGAATCCCAAACCGCCTCAGACAAGTGTGCCAGTTCCCCTACGAAATAGTAATGCTCTCCAAATGATAAGAGATCAACAGCACAGAAATCATCCAATTGGAAGGCCACCACTCAGGATACCCCTGAATCCACCTCCTCCGTGGTCCTTCATTGGTTATCCAAAGACAACACCTCAAAGTAATATGGGTAGGAGGAAGAACAAAGGACCATGGAGTAGTATGCTAAAACCACTTGATTTATCAAAAGTAGATATGCTCGCAAAAGTTAGAGTGACAGAGGCAAAACACAACACACCAGGGATCAACAGCGGGTGTACAACATCATTAGCTACTGGCCTTACCCTACGCGCTTTTTGCATACACCCATACTCTACCCATGCTTAGGATAGCACAGCCATATACCCAGAATACAGCCACGCACAGCTTTTGGTGTCTGAGCAGCTTTATGCAGCACCTAGGCTGCGCAAGCAAGAGTGAAAAATGCCTGAATTTATGTTAAAGGATCTCAGGCACCCGTGCGCGAGAGCCCTTAGAGATTATAGGCTACTTTTTTAGTTGCTTGAGCATGCACATAAGCCCTCATTTTTAATTGGTGTGCTTAACCTCCTCTTTCTGAACCGTTTATTTTGATATACTTTTTTCTTTACAGTGTAGTTTAATACATTGGATACATGTCTACTAAACTGAAATATCAAGTTCACTCCTGCATCTAGTCAACCCCTAAAGAGACTGAAGCTACGAGCTCCTTTAAAATTGAATAAACCTCTCCTTAAAGCAGTTGTAAAGTCTCAAAGTTTTTCACCTTAATGCATTCAATGTATTGGGGTTAAAAACCTTCTGTGCTGCAGCTCCCCCCCAGAGCCCCCCTTTTTCTTACCTGAACCCGATTGTTCAGCGACAAGCACGAGCCCAACAGCTCCAGCGGCTGTCTCTGGTCCTCATTGGATAGATTGATAGGAGCAGGAGCCATTGGCTCCTGCTGCTGTCAATCAAAACCAGTGACGTGAGTCAGGGGTGGGGCCAAGTCCTGCTGCCTGTGTCAATGGATGCAGCAGCAGGACTCGGGAGCGTGCCCGCATGGGTGCTCCCCATGGAAAGCGGCTCTCCGCAGGGGCACCCAATGAAAAGGAGGGGCCAGGAGTGCCGCCAGGGGACCCCAGGAAAGGAGGATCGCTCTGTGTGCAAAACCCTTTAAAAAAAAAAAAAAAAAATGAACCGTTACACTTTTAAGGTAACAACCACTTAAAAGTGATAATTCACTGCCAGCCCCTCTATTTTATCTAGGCATAACGCGCAGGGCAAGTGTTTTATTAAAACAAAGCTTGTGTATATACCCTTTTTCAGCTGTATTAAGGCTGGTCATGTGACTTCTGACCAGTAACCTACTCTGATCAGGGCTACAGTGGGAGGGGCCGAGATCTCCCTCTGATGTCAGCCCCTCCCGCTGTAGCCCTGGATCGAGTAGGAGACTGGCCAGGAGTCACGTGACCGTCCTGAATATAGCTGAAAAAAGGTATTTACAAGCTTTGTTTTAAAAAAAACACTTACCCTATGTATTATACCTAGATATAATAGAGGGGCTGGCAGTGACCATTTGTAATCTTTTTAATTTCTACTAATAGCGGCAAGGGGGTCGGGGACAGAGACACAAACACGGAGCTGTCAGGGAGGGGGTGAAGGGGGACAGAGGAGAGCTGTAGATGAACGAGGCACGCAAACTGACCACAGTAATCGTGGTCAGTACACAGAGGGGACACAGGAACTGGCAGCATCAGCAAGATTTTTTACAGCTTAGAGAGGGGCAGGTTAGACAGCACAAGCACTGTACTGTTTAACCTGCTATAAGGGAACAGCAATTTTTTTTTTTTTTTGGGATGGGGGGGGGGGGGGGATTACAAACACTTTAATCCGGGTACACACTAAAAGTTTTTTTTTTTTTCGTACAACCCAGCGGATTAAATGAAACAAAACCACTTCAGATCCAGTCAGAGACACTGTACTGACTATCCGACATATGTACAGAGATTTCCCCCACTGAGCTGTCGTGTTCTGACAGGGGTACGGCTCCCCGCCAGAACACTACGATCAGCACTCTCTGCCATTGACTGAGAGGGCTGATCAGGGTTGGTCCACTTGTGGTCTCCCAGCACGCATGTCTGACAGAAGCCGGCCGGCTTCTGTCAGACAGATTGAATGTTGCCCGTTTTTTTTTTTTTTAACCAGCATTTAGCCCGTGTGTAATGTGGCTTTTAGATATCTTCATTAACAAAACAAAAGGGTCAGCCCTGGACACAAGAATCCAGGTATTTTCAAGAATGGAATGGTCATAAGTTGCCCCAAAACCTTTTAGGATCAGGATTTTGCTGTTAATACAGGAGAGCTAGTAAGATACAGTTCTGGATGAATTAGGGGGTCCACTTTTTATTAATTGTGGAAACTACAAGTGCTACTACTGTCACGTGTAGTGATTTAGTCTATTAATGTATATTGGGTGTATAGATAATTAATAAGTAAGTATTATTATAATGATGATGATGTAAGTACTCTTCCGCAGCAACCCAATTCTTCCAGAGAGATGCACTTTATTGACTTCCAACACAGAACAAAGTCCAAAGTCCACAGATGACAAAGAAATCCGACAGAGGAAATATAATTCAGAGACCCATATTATTCAGTCTTCCCAGCCATGCACAGACAAGCCTCCCCTACACACAGACAAGCCTAACTTCCCCCCACTAAATGCCAGCTTGAATGTCCTCTATGAAATACTAGTCCACTAGGAGGGAGTTTCTGCTAGGTCAACCCAAAATACTCTTTGATCTTATTGTTACCCCCTCAAGTCTAATTACCATCAATAAATACTTCTTCTATGGTCCTTTAAACAATGTACCCTTTGAAATGTTCAATTAGGTTTCCAGACCATACCTCACCTCACACACCTAGGTAGACTTGCATAAGATCAACACATCAAAGAGTCTTCAGCTGTCCCCTTGATATGTTAAAATTCAGTTGGACAAATCAACCAGTCAATTGAATTCTGGCCTGGTCAATATTGACTGCATGTGTACATACACACAACAATGTCCCACAAGTCTACATGTAAGAATCCCAAACCGCCTCAGACAAGTGTGCCAGTTCCCCTACGAAATAGTAATGCTCTCCAAATGATAAGAGATCAACAGCACAGAAATCATCCAATTGGAAGGCCACCACTCAGGATACCCCTGAATCCACCTCCTCCGTGGTCCTTCATTGGTTATCCAAAGACAACACCTCAAAGTAATATGGGTAGGAGGAAGAACAAAGGACCATGGAGTAGTATGCTAAAACCACTTGATTTATCAAAAGTAGATATGCTCGCAAAAGTTAGAGTGACAGAGGCAAAACACAACACACCAGGGATCAACAGCGGGTGTACAACATCATTAGCTACTGGCCTTACCCTACGCGCTTTTTGCATACACCCATACTCTACCCATGCTTAGGATAGCACAGCCATATACCCAGAATACAGCCACGCACAGCTTTTGGTGTCTATGAGCAGCTTTATGCAGCACCTAGGCTGCGCAAGCAAGAGTGAAAAATGCCTGAATTTATGTTAAAGGATCTCAGGCACCCGTGCGCGAGAGCCCTTAGAGATTATAGGCTACTTTTTTAGTTGCTTGAGCATGCACATAAGCCCTCATTTTTAATTGGTGTGCTTAACCTCCTCTTTCTGAACCGTTTATTTTGATATACTTTTTTCTTTACAGTGTAGTTTAATACATTGGATACATGTCTACTAAACTGAAATATCAAGTTCACTCCTGCATCTAGTCAACCCCTAAAGAGACTGAAGCTACGAGCTCCTTTAAAATTGAATAAACCTCTCCTTAAAGCAGTTGTAAAGTCTCAAAGTTTTTCACCTTAATGCATTCAATGTATTGGGGTTAAAAACCTTCTGTGCTGCAGCTCCCCCCCAGAGCCCCCCTTTTTCTTACCTGAACCCGATTGTTCAGCGACAAGCACGAGCCCAACAGCTCCAGCGGCTGTCTCTGGTCCTCATTGGATAGATTGATAGGAGCAGGAGCCATTGGCTCCTGCTGCTGTCAATCAAAACCAGTGACGTGAGTCAGGGGTGGGGCCAAGTCCTGCTGCCTGTGTCAATGGATGCAGCAGCAGGACTCGGGAGCGTGCCCGCACGGGTGCTCCCCATGGAAAGCGGCTCTCCGCAGGGGCACCCAATGAAAAGGAGGGGCCAGGAGTGCCTCCGGGGGACCCCAGGAAAGGAGGATCGCTCTGTGTGCAAAACCCTTTAAAAAAAAAAATGAACCGTTACACTTTTAAGGTAACAACCACTTAAAAGTGATAATTCACTGCCAGCTGTCCCCTTGATATGTTAAAATTCAGTTGGACAAATCAACCAGTCAATTGAATTCTGGCCTGGTCAATATTGACTGCATGTGTACATACACACAACAATGTCCCACATAAATCGGTGAACATATTACAACACATACAACATCACGTTTTTCCCTTTAGACTTTTTAGTATGGTTACTGAAATTTAATCCAGCTTTCCTGCCATGAATGTTTGTTTGTATTTGGAAACGATGTGCATTCCCATTGTTTAGTTACACGTGGCAGTAGATGGCTATTGGGTTTAATTGAGTTGATTTTACTAAAACTGGAGAGTGCAAAACCTGGTTCTGCTGTGCTTGGTAGCCAATCGGCTTCTAACTTCAGCTTGTTCAATTAACAAAACCTGGAGGCTGATCAGTTTCTACGCAGAGATACATGAGATTTTGCACACTCCAGTTTTAGTAAATCAACCCCAAAGTGTCTTACTAGATGCTGAACAGTGAGTTGCTTTGTAGCGGCTGCATATTTAGTACATTCCTCTTGTCAGTGGAGCAGTCATATTGACCGGAAGAGTTAGAGACTTATTACTATGTCTTACTTTGTCTTTTCAAAGTAAAATTTATTGTTGGTAACTGAATCGGTCTCAATCCAAGCCAGAAATCAGATTTTTGTGATCGTTCTCTTGGGTGTTTCCAGTGTATATCCTTAAATTATTAGCTGTAAAACCTTCAGTACAGAGGCTTTATTGTCTGAGAAGCCAACAAAGTTTAAGAGAGATACGTGTGTTTATAGGGACACCTTGGCATTCCATCTCTGTAACCCATAAGTGTTTAATATTGCATTCTATTGTAAAACTGACAAAGTAGGGCTCTTTTTAAAAAGGGTTTCAGTGGATGTGTTGCTCAGAGCAGTGGGCCCAATGCATCATTTTGTTTAAAATCTTTTTTTAAGGAAAATTTGACAAAAGGTGACATATGATTGTTTAGCCATGGTGTGCAGGTCATCCGAGTGCTCCCTAACAGTATTTCTACAAGAGGCCCATTGTGGTGGCTGCAGAGTGGTCTAGAACTGTATGAAGTCAAAGGCTTAAATTGTTACCCAAATGGGGCCTTTGGCTGTATGTGGTGTGTTTTTATTTGTATTCATTGACATGTATTTATATTTTCTTTAGTAGTTCTTCACACCAGATGCGTTGGAGGCTACACTGGCAGATAATTTCTAGAGTGCCCTCAATGCATAGACAAGACAAATGTCTTGTTTCCTATGGAATCAGTTAATGCCAACAGGTTGCAACACAAATAACTGCAGTATATTCTTACTTTATGTGCATACATGCAGGATTTTATGGCTTGGAGCTTGGTAAGGGTGCCTTTTGTGCATGCCCTTTTGAAGGTGAGCTCTTTTTGGAAAGTCTCTTGAGAAATACATTGAGGCAGTTATGAAGGGAAGGGCATTCCTGCTCCACTATCCACAATCGCACCTCCCTATTTATTTGGCCTCCTTTACCTTATATGTACGATCTGTTTGCTGCCTTCAGACATTATCATCTACTGCAGTCATATTTTTTCATGGCAGACTTGTCATCTCTAAACCCACAGGACCTGCTCGGAAGCCTTCTTTACAGTGAATGTTTTCCCCAACCCCTGGAAGTGAGTGGATGCCTACTGACATTTGTTCCAGCTTAGGGCAAAAACATCCCAACCCTTTATTTTACTGTCTTTCGAAGAAGTACATAGAATCTCTGTTGATGCCTTCTCTCTGTTTTCTACTGCTTCATCCTACTTGCTGCTTCACAGAAAGCAAGTTTTCTTACATCTCCTTGCAGCTTTACAGTCACAAGGGGTGGTCATCTCCTTCACCTTTAGGGGAATCCTCTAGTGCCCAAGTGGCTAAAGACTGGTTTAATCAAAGGCTTACTCGAGTGATGGATCTCAAAATATAGAGGTCAGTATACAAATGAATGACACACACGCACGTGCCAGAAACCTGCATGATTTTTGTTGCATGGTAATCGCGTCAACCCCACCGGCAAATCAAGAGGCCTAAAACCTGGCACAGGAGTCTGGGGAGATGTTGTCAGTGGCCAGCAACAATGGCCAGTGGTTGCATCACCGGAACGGACTTTAGTTCTACTTTAATTTTTTTTAGAGGACCAATTTATTTTACAGACAGGTGTTATGATGATTGTACTACTATTTTTTTTGTGTGTATTTTATAAAGTGATTGGTCCTAGCCTTAAGTGTTTTTATGTATTTACAATTTATGTGCTATTATTAGACTTTTTTTAAAGTAACTGCTTTTTTTAAATGTAATATTAATCACTTACCACTTTGTAAAATGTTTTTTTGAAAGGTGAAATTGACATTTGAAACAACTGTGTTTGATGCACAGATCCAACCTCAGAGTTTAAATTATGAGGCACAACCATCCATGAATCATCTAACAAAGCTGATCTGGGGTGAAGAACATGCCAGCCACCTGCAGGTTGTGCAAGGAGTGCCTCATATAGCAATGTACCTCACACTGAGGCTGGAATCAGACATATCAAAAGAAGAGGTAAGAGTGCTCTCTTTCACTAGCTATGCTAGTAATGTAAATTTAAAGTGTTTTTAAACCCAAGAACAAAAATTGATAGTATTGAAGCTTACCTGTCCTTGGATGTGGTGGCTGTATTCGTTTTTTTTCCACACTTTTTTTCCACGTGATGATCTTGCCATTAACTAATTTGCTGTCCTAAGGTGACAACTATACTTAGCAGCGTCATGACTCTAGGACAGGGAATGTGTTAGGGCTACATAACACCTCCCTCTCTTCTCCATAGGGGGAGGTTGGTTCAGAGTCCATGGATATAGCAGAGAACAATGCTAACTTATAACTTCCTGTGGTGTCTGCCTCTAGACTGTTGTCGGCTCACAAGATTTCTGGCTGGGTGAACAGCGATCCCTTTTTTTTTTTTGCACTTGTTAAACAGATACAGCGGGTAAAATAACTATTGAACACGTCACCATTTTTCTAGGTAAATATATTTCTAAAGATGTTATTGACCTAAAATTTTCACCACGTCGGTAACAACCCATGCAATCCATACATACAGAGAAACCAAAACAAATAAGTTCAGAAATTAAGTTGTGTGTAATAAAATGGAATGACACAGGGAAAAAGTATTGAACACGCTAACTGATCTTTTTTTAATACTTCGTACAAAATCCTTTTTTGGTAATGACAGCTTTAAGACTCCTCCTGTATGGAGAAACTAGCCGCATGCATTGCTCAGGTGTGATTTTGGCTCATTCTTCAACACAATCAATTTTTTTGTATGGAATTTGTATGTATTTGTATTTTTTGTATGGAAGAGTGTCATTGATCTCCTTTTTCCAGCTCTGAATTACAGGGGGCAGAGCCTGCATCCACGTCCGAGCCATGGTCTTCCTAGCCAAAAATAGTGTTTCTTTAATCGTACATCACGGGACACAGAGCCATAGTAATTACTATGTGGGTTATAGTCCACCTTCAGGTGCTGGACACTGGCACACCCTAAACAGGAAGTTGCCTCCCTATATAACTCCTCCCATACGGGAGCATCTCAGTTTTTTCGCCAGTGTCTAAGGTATTGGTCACGAGTGAAGATGGGCTGTGCTGAGCTCCATTTGAGCAATCCTTGCTGGGGTTAGCTATGCAGCCGGATCCATTCAAAGTGTCTTTTAGGCCAAATTAAATGGTACCCGGGCCTTGTGTCTGAAGAAACTAGGTCTTTGCTTGTAAACGCTTCTCTTTTTAGAGAGCTGGAACCCGGGATCTAGTACTTTTAGTATTAAGGCCATAAAGTTTTACTGGTGGGGTGCTATTACAGGTCCAGGATTGTTGGTTCCCCGAGGGTCCCCGGTTCCTGAAGGTTTGTTAACGGAACCCACCGTGAAGGGTGAAGATTGGGTCTGTTGGTTTTACCACAGAAAACCCTGCGGTGGGAAAGGTAAGTGGAGTTTTCTAAGGAATTTTTTAATTTTCTTATGAAATGTCTCCTTTAGAGTAAATGTTGGCATGCCTAAGTGTCACCACTGGGGGCTGTATGGAGTACGTACCTTCTCATGCTTTGCTCAGAGATCACACTGTGTCACAGAAGCAGCAGACTTTTTTTCCTCCGGCTAGCAGGCAGACTGCTGGTAAGTTTGGGGGGTTTTGCTTCCTCCAGACACCCCCATCTGGGCTGAACTCTTCCCCTCTTCATGAGGCTTAGTATAAGGGAGAACTGAAAACGATCGGCAATGCCGTTTTCTTTCACCGCTCCTACTCGCGGCGGCTTCCAGGTTTCCTCCACGCCAACCCTCCCTCACTCACAAGCTGATCCCGTCGGATCGGAGGCCCGTGCTTGCGCGGGAAAACTCTTTTTTTGAAAGAGAAAGGAGGGGGCGCGATGCGACGTGGGGGTGGGACTTAGCGTGGCATTGGCGTCCTCCAACGCGGGAGTGTTTTTAAAAAAAAAAATCCATTTGTGCTGGCTTCAAAATTGTCAGAGACACATAAGAGCAAAGAGGAGCATGAAAGAGGTTTTGGTGACACAGGCATTTCCTATTTTATAGTTACATAGTTACATAGTAGGTGAGGTTGAAAAAAAGACACAAGTCCATCAAGTCCAACCTATGTGTGTGATTATGTGTCAGTATTACACTATATATCCCTGTATGTTGCGGTCATTCAGGTGCTTATCTAATAGTTTCTTGAAGCTATCAATGCTCCCCGCTGAGACCACCGCCTGTGGAAGGGAATTCCACATCCTTGCCGCTCTTACAGTAAAGAACCCTCTACGTAGTTTAAGGTTAAACCTCTTTTCTTCTAATTTTAATGAGTGGCCACAAGTCTTGTTAAACTCTCTTCTGCGAAAAAGTTTTATCCCTATTGTGGGGTCACCAGTACGGTATTTATAAATTGAAATCATATCCCCTCTCAAGCGTCTCTTCTCCAGAGAGAATAAGTTCAGTGCTCGCAACCTTTCCTCATAACTAAGATCCTCCAGACCCTTTATTAGCTTTGTTGCCCTTCTTTGTACTCGCTCCATTTCCAGTACATCCTTCCTGAGGACTGGTGCCCAGAACTGGACAGCATACTCCAGGTGCGGCCGGACCAGAGCCTTGTAGAGTGGGAGAATTATCGTTTTATCTCTGGAGTTGATCCCCCTTTTAATACATGCCAATATTCTGTTTGCTTTGTTAGCAGCAGCTTGGCATTGCATGGCATTGCTGAGCCTGTCATCTACTAGGACCCCCAAGTCCTTTTCCATCCTAGATTCCCCCAGAGGTTCTCCCCCCAGTATATAGATTGCATTCATATTTTTGCCACCCAAATGCATTATTTTACATTTTTCTACATTGAACCTCATTTGCCATGTAGTTGCCCACCCCATTAATTTGTTCAGATCTTTTTGCAAGGTTTCCACATTCTGCGGAGAAGTTATTGCCCTGCTTAGCTTAGTATCGTCTGCAAATACAGAGGTTGAACTGTTTATCCCATCCTCCAGATCGTTTATGAACAAATTAAATAGGATTGGTCCCATCACAGAACCCTGGGGAACCCCACTACCCACCCCTGATCATTCTGAGTACTCCCCATTCATCACCACCCTCTGAACTTGCCCTTGTAGCCAGTTTTCAATCCATGTACTCACCCTATGGTCTATTTTGTACAGTAAATGTTTATGGGGAACTGTGTCAAATGCTTTTGCAAAATCCAGATACATCACGTCTACGGGCCTTCCTTTATCTAGATGGCAACTCACCTCCTCATAGAAGGTTAATAGATTGGTTTGGCAAGAACGATTCTTCATGAATCCATGCTGATTACTGCTAATGATACCGTTCTTATTACTAAAATCTTGTATTTGACACATTTACTATTTGCATCAGGCTGAGCATTAATAGCAGCAGCAGTGGCTGGACTATTGCTCAAGCAGTGGATGCGATTTCTTCTGGTAGTATCTCTGATTTGTGCATCGGGCTAAGGTCAGAAGGGGGGGGGGGGTTTAAACCCCCCCCCCCAAAAAAAAGAGCTAAAAGGGTCTCCCTCAAGCTCTGGAAAGCCTACTCATTTCTACAAATGGTATCCTCCCCTGAGAGAGGGTGGCTGGTCAGAGTGAGTATCGGGGCCATAAAATGTTTGCAACTGTTTTCAACACTGCAGCCCCTGATTATTTTACTAAAAAGATCTTTTTTCCTCAGCCATGATAGGTTAAAAAAAAAAAAAGTTTTGCGACTTTAATCGCATCCCAGTATGGGTCAAAATGCGACAGGTTCTCTTCCATTGCCCAGGACCCTCACACTGAGGAACTAGGGACGGGAGAAGACTAATTCCCTCAGGGGATCGTGGTGAGGCTGATGACTCCTCTTCTGAGGTGTCAAATGCGGGAGAATCGGCTGTTTCAATCTTAAGATTGATGGTGCAATGTCTTGCTGAATGGTCTGCTCCACATTTATGTCCCCTTAACTGAGTGTTTGGGTTCGCTAAAGCCTCCTCAAGCTGTGCATGCCTTTTTCTGTCCATTCATTGTTGGAAAAGCTTTTTTGTATCTGAGAGGATCACCCAGATAAGCATTTTTTTTCCCTCCTAAAATGTTTTCACACTTTATCCTATGGTGGAAGAAATTCACTAAGTAGGGTATACCAGCAATTAATGCTGTTATATCCTCTGTGAATAAGAGTTTGCCTTATCCGGCAGACAATGCTCAAATACTTAGGGATCCAACGGAAAAAATTTTGGAATTCCTATTAAAAAAAAAAAAAACTTTTTTTTTTTCTCTGGCAGATTGAGTGTCTCAGCCTGCGCTAACAGTAATTGCTTAATCGTTGAGAGACCAGTTGAAATAGGTGTTCAAGGTTATCCTGCTCAGCAGGCCCAGGATCTGGCAGCTTTATGTTTGCAATAGTTGCTTTGAGAGATTCTATCCTTCAGGCCTTGCGCTCTTCGCTAGGCACCATGCAGAAGCTCCTGGCTAGTCTTCCTTTTGCGATGAAACCGCTATTTGGGGATGTTTTGGATAATACATCCAAAGAAATTCTAGTGGAAAAAGTACCCCTTTTGCCATTTAAGAAAAGCAGTAAATGTATTTTCGTTTTTAAAGCTCCTTCTGTGCCAGGGGCATCAGCCTCCAGGCAGTCACGACTGCTTCTGCTGCCAGGTTCAAAAGGTAATCCTCAGGGTTAATGCCAGGGACAAAAGAGGTCTTGGGGGAGAAAACCTACAAGATACTGAAGCCTCCTTATGAGGCCCCCCCCCCGCTCGCTCAGTATGGGGAATTCTTCTGCAGTTCTCAAGGATCTGGCAGGACGAATGGGGGACTTTCTCAATAGCTCCAAGGTTCAAACTGGAGTTCCAAAAGTTCCCGTCTCCTCGTTTTTTCAGATCAAACGTTCCTAAGGATCCAGAGGAATAGAAGTCTTTCTCTCAAGCATTGGTCCATCTTTTGGCAAAAAGTGATCATGGTGGCCCCCATGTAAGAGCAGAGGCTGGGGTTTGGTTAAATCCAAATGGACATTCTGGATCTCAAATGTCTAAATTCAGTTCCTGAATATAACCACTCTTTTTTTTTTTTTCTCATGGAGTCAATCCAATCAGTTATCTCCATCCTACAAGGAGCAGAACTTCTGGTGTCAATCGACGACAAAGAGGCATACCTCCATATGTCTATTTCCTCGCTCACTAGTAATATCTACTTTTCAAGGTGGAAAATCTTAATTTTCAGTGTGTCGCTCTGCTTTCCGGTCTAGCTTCTGCACCTGGAGTGTTTACAAAGGTTCTGGCCCCTCTTCTAGCCAGATTAAGGGCCCAAGGTATAATTATTATGGTTTACCTGTACGATCTGTTCTTGATAGTCCAGTCGGTAGCCCGCTTAGACCAAAGTATGGTCACCACATTCAACTACCTGGAATATCTAGCTCGGTTTCTCAGCCTAGGAGACATCTTCTTTAAAAACATGAAAAGGGCTAAAATACTTGGGTCTGATCATAGGTACACCCAGAAAAGGGTATTCTTGCCCCAGGCAAAGATCAACGCCATAACGGAACTGATTTAGGTGGTCGAAGCAAGATGAATTCTTCTATTCAACTTTGCATGAGGTTGTTGGGAAAGGTGGTGGCTTCATTCAAGGCCATTCCTTATGCTCATTCGAGACTGCTGAAAAACATTATCCTATCGGCTTGGACAAAGGGTTCAACCTCTAGATTCACAATGTGTCTGACTCCAAAACCTACGGCCACATCACCCTGAAAGCGTCTGATCTTGGAGGCTAAGCAGGATCGGGCTTGGTTAGCACCAGGATGAACCACCTGGAAATACCAGGAACTGTATGTTGGGTAAGCCGGAGCCTCAGTTTATGGTTAATATCCAGAAATCTGCAAAGGGAAAAATCCTTCCTTCAGTTACCACGGAAGTGGCCCAGATCAGAAATGACCTTGCCCATTATCAATCTAGAAATTCAGGCAGAGCACTTGGTTCTGAGGGCCTGAACGTTCAGTTTACGATATTGTCCTGCCAGAATTCAATCCAACTATGCCACAGCAATGGCCTATATTAATCACCAAGGGGGCACAAGAAGTGGTGCGGCCCAGAGAAAGGTGAATCATATCCTATCTTGGGCAGAAAACAATGTACTTTGCCTATCGGCGGTCTTCATTCTAGGATTAGAAAATTGGCAGGCGGACTACTTGAGTCGCCAGCAGTTGTTGCCGGGAATATGGTTCCTTGACCCCAATATCTTCCTGTCAATAAGTCAAAGATGGGGTATCCCAGACATAGATTTGTTTACGTCCCGGTTTAACAAAGAAATCGACTTTGTGTCAAAAACAAAGGATCCACTAGCATGCAGAACAGATGTCTTGCTATTCCCGTGAAATCGGTTCTCACTGATTTATGCATTCCTCGCAGGATCAAGCAGGAAGGGAAGTCGGTGATTCTTGTGACCTCCAGCGGGGCCCAGGGGATCTTGGTATGCAGGGATCGTAAAGATGACAGTAGGGGACCCATAGACCCTACTACCGCGGCCAGACCTTCTTTTGCAAGGTCCGGTATTCCATCCTACTTTACAAACGCTAAATTTAACGGTTTGGCTATTGAGACCCACACTCTGAAGAATCGTGGTCTGTCAGGTTCAGTGGTTTCTATCTTGATTAATGCAAGGGAGCCGGCCTTCATAATTATATATTATGGAGTCTGGGAAGCATATGTCTCCTGGTATGAAACCAGAGGTTGCACCCCAGGAAATAGGTATGATTAGGGAAAGAGAATTCATTTTTCAGTTCTTGAAATGTTTAAGTCCTGTAGGGGTCATTATTTGGTATAAATACAAAATACCATGCTTTTTCCAAACTGCAGGGTCCGGGATAGTCAATAATTCAGGTAATTGTGTATTGAACCACAAAGGGGTGTGGGAGTAAATCTGGGGGGGCTCTGTGTTTACGCAATGCCATTTTCCATACACGTTGGTGATGTGTTGTCTTTGTGTCGGGATGGTCTCCGGTTGGGTGGGTCTCTAAGTACAGTTTTTAACGAGGTATGGGCTGGGTTATCGGCACTTGCACAAAGCAAACATTGGTACCTCCAGAAGTTCATTTTTGTCAAAGTAATAAAAGTGGGATAATTGGCAGGCTAGGTAATAGTCTTGAAAGTCTGGGAAGGCTGTACCTCCAATTGTCGCTGGGTTTTTTAAGACTATCCAAGACAGTTTGTGTCTACTGTGGCCCCATACGAAAGAATTCAGAATAGTCTATTGTTTTTTAAAAAAATTAGGGGGATATATAAAGGAGCATGCCACATTAGATACAGTATCTTGGGAAGGAGTATAATTCTGACGAGGCAGATGTGCCCCGTAACACCCAGAGGTAGTCTAGCCCATATCTGTGTTTTAGTTTTGATCAGGCTGTATAAAGGTTCAATATTCAGAGGTGTGTAATCCGTAAGTGACCCGGTGACCGTTACTCCCAAATATTTAATTAGGGACACTCTACGGAGGGCCGGAGGGGGGGGGGTGAGGGGAGGGGGGCAATGGGTAAAATTTGGGATTTAGACCAATTAATTCTTAGACCAGAGTGGCTACCTATGCATTGTATAGAGTGTAAGGCTGGTATTAGAGAGGATCCTGAATCTGCTAAATATAGAATTGTGCCTACATGCCTATCTTTTCTTCTATATTCCCTATCCTTAGGCCCCGGATATTGGCATCCGATCGAATAAAATAGCCAACGGTTTCGCCGCCAAGGCGTAGAGTAGAGGGGAGAGGGGGGAACCCTGTCGAGTGCTTCTCTAAAGGGAACTGTTTTGACAGCCATCCATTAACAAAGACCCTAACTTTTGGAGATTGATAGAGGAGTTGGACCCATCTAATAAATTTGGGGCCGAACCCAAATCCAGCAAGACACTCCCACAGGTCATTCCAGTCTATGGAACCAAAGGCCTTGGCGGCGTCCAAAGCCAATCTCATCATGGGACGCATGTATAGTCATAAACAGACGTTGGATGTTCATGGCTGTATCTTTCCCCGGCATAATGCCTGTTTGGTCAGGGTGGATCTTGGAAAGGATAACCTGATGCAAACGGGAGGCCAGGATCTTGGCTAAAAAGTTTAATGTCCACCTGCAGTAATGAAATTGGGCAGTAGGATTCTGGGTATGTAGGGTCCTTCCCCGGTTTGGGGATTACTATAATTTGGGCTTCTCGCATGGAGGGAGGCATGACTCCCGAGTCAAATATAAATTGGTAAAGGTCGTGTAGTCTGGAAATAAGGATTTCCGAGTAGGTGGCAAAAAATTCAAGCAGTAGGTCATCCGATCCCGGGGCCTTAGTTGCAGCTAGACATGATACAGCCATGGAGATGTCATCTACAGATATGGGCGCTTCTAAGAGTGGTACCTGCTCATCTGATAATCAGGGGAATTTAATACTTGATCGGTAGTCCAGAGTAGCTTGCAAACGTTGGGTAACCTGAGAGGAGTATAACATGTGGTAGAATTTCCTAAATTCGTCAGCCACCCATTGGGGTCATTTATATCATTCCCGTCCGGGCCACTACCGGAGGGTTCGAATCCAGGTGAGCCAAGTATGCAAGTAGTCTCCCTGATCTTTCCCCATACTCAAACACTCTGTTTGCAAAAAAAAAATGTTGCTTAGCTTTTTCGATATGTAGTTATGTCACCTGTCATGTCTGTATGTTAAGATTATTAGCAGTATTTGGTGAGGGGAGAATATGGAATGCATCCTCTAGCTCATGTAAACGTTCTGTAGCTTGTTGGACTATGGTTTTGAGGATTTTTTAAGTCTGTTTATGTGGGTGGATAGCAGTGTACGAACATGTAGCTTGAACATCTCCCACACCATCTCATATGAGGACGAATCTTGATTAACTGTAAAAGTGTTGTATTTCATTAGGCATATCATCCTGATCTTTCAGGCCCGACAGCCAAAATGGATTCAGTCTCCATTTTGAAGCGGGAGATGCCACAAGCAGTTGGACAGTGATCCAGTAAGGAGCATGATCTGATAGTTTTCTAGATGCAAAACCCACGTTGATTAGTTTAGGTATCGGGGACAGTGACAGGAGAATAAAATCGTGACATGGTGTTATGACTAGCTGAGAAGCATGAGAAAGCTTTAACAGTCGGATGCTTATATCTCCACGTGTCTATTAAGGCAGTCAGTAAGCATACGGTGCAGTCTGGTATGTGTGGGAGGGTCTAGAGCAGGGTCTGGCTGCCCCATCCGGTCTAATGCAGGGCTTAGGGTCATGTTGAAATCCCCCATCCATATAGCTGGTACCCTAGGGTGTTGAGACATGAAAGCAAGACCTTCCTTAACTATGGTCGAGCTGTACGGAGGAGGGATGTAGCAGGCCAAGATTAAAATAGGAGAACGATTAATAGTGGCGTGTAGAAACACATATCTGCCCTGCTGGTCTGTCTGTAGCGATACCATTTCAAGGTTCCTTTTGAAATGTAAGAGGTGTGGGTTGCATGGTATGCCCATCTAATGCAGGGCCATTTTAGGAATGATTGTAAGTGACCGGTGACATGCGTTTCAACCAACGTTATGACATCAGCCCATTGGGATTTAAGGAACGTTAAAATGGTAATACGTTTGATTTTGTTACGCAGACCTCTTAAATTCCATGTAAGGAGCTTTAGGGGATTCATGGTGGATATGGTAGGGTTTGGACTAGTAAAACAGATCTATTCATGCCAAAAACCATACTTAAGGTCTTAAGCTGACAGATATTGTATGTGCAGTTTAGTAAAGCAGTACTATATATATGAATTACCAACTGAATTTGTTGTGGTTCAGAAACATTCCCCCTCCCATCCAGTCCAATACCTCCCCAACTTGGCATGGACATGTGAACCCATAACCATATAAAAACAAAGGGCATCCGATGCATAGAACTCATCAAAAGTAGGTAGCTTAAATTCAAAAAAGGGGTAACCAAAAAAACAAACAGTCAAACAGTAGAAAAAAAAAATCCTAAGGGGGCGACTTCTTCTCTGAGAAGTGCGTGGGGTGTAGGAGCCATAAGAGTGTAACACCATTATGATGTTGCATAGGGGGCCGCTTGCATTTCAACAAATAGGATGAAGTAATAGTGTTCAGCATATCTTCTTGTGGATACTTCACGTCGGATTGCAATTTGAAGAGCCTCAGGGACATTGGATTATATATGTCATGCCGATCCGGGATTGTCTCCAGGAGTACCAACTAGGAGTAGGGGGTAAACCCGTGCCATTTCCCTAGCATAGGGTAGTCATAAGTGAAAATCCCAGTACGGTCCGGGACAGGGATTTAAAGGTAAATAACATGCGGGAAGCCATTCAGTATTCCCTCAGATACAGGGAAACAAGAGGGGGGGAGCAGTACTCACAGCAGGCAGCCAAAGGGACATGTTCAGTCACGGTGGTCGCGTTGATCTATCCAAGTGGATGCCAGATCAGGGTCCTCGAAGAAGTGCACTCGGCCTCCACATTCCACCCTCAGCCGTGCAGGGTACAGCATAGCGTACTTGAGGTGGAGGACTCGTAAGCGCCTCCTAACATCCTGGAAGGGAGCTCTCTGCCATTGCACTTCATTGGAGAAGTCCGGAAAGACAGCCACATGTATGTTGGCGTAAGGAATATTTCCTTTTTCTCTGGTCAGGAGGAGTATCTTGTACCAGTCTTTAAAGTTCAAGAACTTTGCGATAAAGGTATGAGGTGGGTCATGAGGTGGGGGACATGCAGGGATGCGGTGCGCTCATTCCACAGCAAACATCACTGAGAATGCCTCCCTGCCGTAGGTGGAAATTAGTAGGTTCTCGGGGAAGCCCACTGAATCAGTGCCCTTCGTGGATTCCAGGAGACCGATGAACCGCAGATTACATCTGCCGAGATGGTTTTCCATGTCTTGTTTTGTACTGAGTTGCTGTACGTTTTCTGTAGTGTGCTGGAGGGGGTGCAGGATGTCTTCCGTCCTACTGATGCGGGTCTCTGCTTCAGTCACACGATCCCGGAGGTTAGACTGGTCTTGTCTGATTAGGGAAACCTCTATCTTTACCTCCTCTATTTTCGTTGTTTGTAGCCGCTGCGGATTGTTCTGTGTCTGACAAGACGCCAGCGCAATCTTTGGCCTGTTGCTCCTTCTCCTGTTGGCGGTATTTTGCGAGCTTGTCGCTGGCTTTTTTTGGCAGAGACATACCCCTGAGGTGGTCAGGGGTATCCCCTGAGAATAAGCAGGTGAGAAGTATTCACAAGGATAATGTCAGGATACGGGGTATAGGATTATCATCAAGTGGAGCTCTCACTGCAGGCGTCCTACTCCATCGCGCTCCAGGCCACGCGTACGGGTAAGTTGGATCACGTACATGTATGCCATCCAGCCTGGGGCGCACCAACCCCGGGACCAATGTGTCCACCGGACACAGCGAGTTGTGGCTCCCAGTACCCAGCCCGTTGGAGTGGCCCGTGGATCTTGTGATCGATATGTGATCACTTGATCACAATGTCAACAAAGCTGTTATGAATGACATTCATTCATTCATTCATAACAGCTGTGCTTGGCCCACAACTATCACATGGTACCTGGGCAGTTACGGCACCCTGTACTACAGTATGTGATTAGCTGTAGCCAGTCACAGATCACTAGTAACTACAGCTGTTTATGAATGTAACCCATTCATACAGTTCAGAACTGTTACAGTGATTACCATTGTAACAGCAATCAACGTGTTAAAAAAAATCCATAATCACCCTCCCCAGGGTAGTACAGTGTTTACTATGACATTTTTTTTTTTTTTTTTTTTTGTTAAATAGTTTAAATTAAAAATTATTTTTTTTATTTAACATACTGTCACCAGTCAGTGTCCCAGTGTCAGTGCCACACCAGTCATATAATGACACTGCACTGGTGACAGTATGTAAAAAAAAAAAAAAAAAATAGTGACAAAAAATTACAAATTGCCATGCATCTAACTAAATACCTCAGTCTGTCTACTTTCTGCAATGAGGTCATTTGGGGAATATTTGTACTGCACTGTCCTGGCATTTTAAAAGCCTCAAGAAATGAGATAGGCAGCCGGTACAAACCAGAATTGGTACATTTTCAGATTACTAAAGGCAAATCCAATTTGCACTACAAGTGCACTTGAAAGTTCAGTCACTGTAGATCTGAGGGGGACATACAAGGAAAATAAAAAACAGCATTTTTGCTTGCACATGATTGGATGATAAAATCAGCAGAGCTTCACCTCATTTTAGAACTTTCCCTCAGATCTACAGCAATCTACAGCAACTGCACTTACAAGTGCGCTTGTAGTGCAAAGTGGATTTGCCTTTAGTAAATAACCCCCCATGAGTTGCATAGTCTTCCTGGTAAATGGACAGCAGTTTCCAGTGCTGATTGCTGGACAACTGGGGTACAGACAGAAGTCAAACATGGTGGTATTCATTTATCAAGCTACACGTGTTGTATGACTTTAACCACTCTTTGCCATTTTTTTTGCACACTTGTTAATTTGCAAATTTTAGGCCTTAAGATTGGTTAAACATTCTATATTTTCTAAAAGCAGATACCCTGGAGAATAAAATTACTGTAGTTTTTATTTTTTAAATTTACATGATATTAGCAAAATGTTTTATCAAATCCATATTTTTAGTAAAAAAATACACTAAAGTTAATTTTAGTGCACACAAAACCTAGGTTGCATTGTTTAAATTAACAAACATGCCAAGCCTTATGGCTTTGACGAAGGCTATTTGCTGAAACGTAACTTGTTCTTATCTTCAAGTCTCTGTAGCTAAATAAAGACTTTAAAAGGGATATGCAGATTGCCAGCTCTTTTTATCTATGTGCAAGCCTTAAAATTGCATGCACCTGAGAAACATTTGAGTAGCCACAATTGTCCATAGGTGATGCTTTAGGCCCCTTTCACACTATCACGACTTTGCCGCAATTTTACCGCAATTTTGGTGCAATTTCAGGGAATGCCTGTGTAAACTTGTGTCAACTCAAATCAAATTAGTACAGGCACTACTTCGAAGTCGGTGCGACTTCAAGTCGTACAGATATGAATGGTACTCATTGGAAATCATGGGGTGCAACTTGTCATGTGACATTGCAGTCCCAAGTCACAGGCCAAGTTGCACATTTGTGAAAGGGGTCTGGGGGCGTGATTTTACCACGATTTTATGGAATGCCTGTGTAAACTTGAGGTCTATGGACCTCAACTCGCATCAAAGTCGGACTAAAGTAGTACAGGGACTACTTTAAAGTCGGTGCGACTTGAAGACTCACAGATATGAGTGTTACTCATTGGAAATCATGGGGTATGACTTGTCATGTGACTTTGCAGTCCCAAGTCGCAAGACCAGTCGCAAAAGTGTGAAAGGGGCCTAAAATGCTTTTTGCAGTTTAACAGTCTAGAGAAAACCTTGAATGATGGTTATAGAAAACCCTAGCATGCATGGTGATACCTGATATGTGTGGCACAGGCATTGTTTTTGTACAAAATCACACTTGACGCATGCTTTTACAATCTTTATCTTTTACAAATATGTGGGTGTAGGGCACTTTTAAACATTTTTTTTTTTATTTTTATTTTTTTTTTTTGTTTTTATATTTTTCCCTGGCCGGTGCTGTCTGGGAAATTATGTTTGTGAACATTGAACTTACTAAATGCTTTTTGCTTTTGGGCTCATTCACCGAAGGAGTGGTGTGTGTGTGTAAGTGACCAGGCAGCTTTACAGCCACCCAAATCACTTTCAACAGTAATATTGATAGTAGGAATTGGTCCCTGCTGCCATAGCAGCCTGGACTGTGTTTATAAAGCCCTTGCTACCAGCTACCATTTTGTATCGATGGTAGACAAGTGGTTAACCAATTCCTGCCTGCGCTATAGCCGAAAGATGGCTAAAGCGCGGGCTTACTTTTCCGAGAGGGCGTACATGCATGTCCTCCCGTAATCGCGATGCCCGGTGATCGTCGAGTCCTTTGGACCCAGCTGATCAAAGATTGGAGTAAAGGGCCGGTCACAGCGGCCTTAACCGCGTAGTGAGCTGTCAGCCAATGACAGCTGATCACAGGATGTAAACACAAGCCGATTATCGGCTTTTCTTTCCTCAAACTGACAGCGTGAGGAGCGAAGAAGAGTCGATAACCGGCTTGTATTAGACCCCTTTCACACTGAGGCAGTTTTCAGGTGTTTAAGCGCTAGAAATACCACCTGCAAAGCGCCTGAAAACTGTCTCCCGTTCATTACAATGGGTACTTTCACACCAGTGCGATGCGCTTGCAGGATGTTCGGAATAGTCCTGCAAGCAGCATCTTTGGGGCGGTTTGGAAGCGCTATATACAGAACGCTCCTGCCCATTGCAATGAACAATATGTGAACCGTTTTACCTTCCAAAAGATTTGTGACTCTATTTTCAGCCTCTCGTGTGCATTACATGCCGTGCAGTACAGGCAGGCAGGTGGTACACCTAGTATTTGGTTCATTGGTGCAGCTTCCTGTGTCATCTCTCCACATCCAAATTGTTTATTGAACTATGATTCAATATCATCACACTTATGAAATTATTGTTCCATAAGCAAGCAACTGTTTGCAGCCTCATATTTAGCTGTTTGTCTGGAGCTCCACTTTATATTCAGTATATTGAATGATGTACAGCCTATGTTTGGGTTGTGTATATAATGTTATGTTTAACAATCTGTGCTGACACTCCTTTACTGCTTAGTGGAAGGAACACTCCTATTTTTTAAGCATACGCTTAAAGTGACCTTGAGTTTGTGATGTGTTCTGTTTTGTGTACTGGAATTTAATGTTATAATTCTTGTGACATGATTAAAAATCGTACAGTTTTCCATACTCAATAAATTTGATACATACATATTCTAAAAAAAAAAAAAGCCAAATACAGCCGCCTTTAGTGACAGACAGTGACAGCGCAATGGAGTCTTTTTTTATTATAGGCAATCAAGTATATGCTCTCTGCATGTGTACATTTTTCCACTCGTTTGGCATTAGTCGTATATTTTTTAATAAATCCCATCTGCTTACTGCTTGCCATTTAAGTTTTATAGTAAATAGTGGAGGCTTCATTGGTTTAAAAAAAAAATGTTTTGCAGACTAAGATTCATCTTGTTGTGGTGTAATAAATGGATTTCACATTGAGGTAAAATGTTCACAATAAGGCCTGCCATCCAGTCTGTCTGTTAAGACAGACTGACCGGCAATCTGCTCCACAGATGTGAGCCATAACTGCAGGGAGTATAAATAAGACTACTTTATCAGGCCTCTCAAGACTGGAATTATTCATCATCAAGTAATCTGTCATTTGTATTTTATGTTTATTGGCCTTTTAGTCTGTATTATTTTACTAGCAAATATGTATGCTTTCTTCATCATAGTACTGGTGCATCATTACAAACAGAACACTGGTGTTTCTTTTTCATACATCATGGTACACAGAGTTAGGCTAATATTCATTACCTGCTGGGTTACACTTCATCTCCAGTTGAATGGACACCGGTAGACCAAAGGTCTTTAGACAGGAAGTGATCCCCTATATAACCTCTCCCATACAGGAAGTACTTCAGTTTTTTACCAGTGTCTGCAAGGTGGAAGGCACGGTTGTTTGAGCTCTTTGAGCTCCAGGTCTCTAGTCCCACAAAGGGTTCTTAAATGAATCAAGGGATATACTGATCGGTTCCATTTGACACAGGCTTTATATGCTTAGATAAATGGTACCCGAGCCTCGCAAAGAAGACTCAAGATCCTGCAAGGTTTTGCCTGTAATGCAGCCTCCGGACACTAGACCCTGCAAAATGGTATTCTGGACACTACAGCGCTAAAGCATTTTTGCCATGGCTTGGTTTGCAAGAGCGCCGCAGGGCTCAGCAGTTTGTTTGGCGGCCATGGCGCATGCGGCTTCATCGCACATGCGCCATAGCAGTGCACGAAGATTCGCGAATACAGCCACGCCCGTTCACCAGAGCCTCGAAATGTAAAGCTCCTCCCTTTATGGTGAGAGCTCATTCTACCAGGGGTGTAGGAATCTCCTGGGCTTTTCGCCATCGGGTATCTGTGGCTCAGATTTGTAAGGCTACATCCTGGTCTTCAGTGCATACGTTCATAAAATTTTATCGAGTGGATGTTCGAGCAGCTGAGGATTCCGCTTTCGGCCGCAGTGTACGGCGGGCTGCTGTATAAGGTCTGATGGCTATTGTTTGGCAGGGTGTCTCCTTCCCCTCAAGGCTATTGTTCTGGGACGTCCCAGCAGGTAATGAATATTAGCCTAACTCTGTGTCCCATGATGTATGAAAAAGAAAATAGGATTTTTTCATCATACTTACCTGTAAAATCCTTTTCTTTGAGTACATCATGGGACACAGAGATCCCTCCCCTCTTTTTGATGATTCAGTGCTTGCTACAAAACTGTAGTACTTCCTGTATGGGATTGGGGAATAGGGGATCACTTCCTGTCTAAAGACCTTTGGTCTACCAGTGTCCATTCACCTGAACATGAAGTATAACCCAGCAGGTAATGAATATTAGCCTAACTCTGTGTCCCATGATGTACTCAAAGAAAAGGATTTTACAGGTAAGTATGACAAAAAATCCTATTATTTCCTAGGAGAGAAGAAATATAAGCTTACATTACTAGTGAAAACGCACAGCAAGAGGAGCCTGAGCATCAGGGCTGCCATCAGGGGGTGGACAGCCAATACAAATGTAAGGAGCCCGGCCAGGCCAGGAGAAGGCAGGAGAGGGTGAAGGGAAGTCTTGCTGTGCGCTACAGAAACAAACTCGGCAGCTTCTGCTGCTCTGTGTCATTGAGCTCAGACATCAAGCTCATTACTGCCACCTCTGGCTACTATGTGCATGTGCACCCCTCGTGTGTGTGTGTGTGTGTGTGTGTGTG
Organism: Aquarana catesbeiana; assembly: GCF_042186555.1. Taxonomy (NCBI): domain Eukaryota; kingdom Metazoa; phylum Chordata; class Amphibia; order Anura; family Ranidae; genus Aquarana; species Aquarana catesbeiana. The sequence goes on from NC_133324.1 coordinate 696,253,836, forward strand.
TGTGTGCTGCTTGAACTGTGTTATGTAGTGTGATTGGCTGCAGCTTCTCTGTGTCTCAGCAACTTGTGTCAGCTTTGTGAGAACAAGAGCTGGGACTAAGTAGGAAAACCTCCTTTACAAGTACCGGCTGTGAAGGAAAGGGAGGGGCCAGAGATTTGTGTGTTTACAGATGTGTGTATGTGGGGGGCTTCTGTATAAAATATATACAGTATCTCACAAAAGTGAGTACACCCCTCACATGTTTGCAAATATTTTATTCTATCTTTTCATGTGACAACACTGAAGAAATTACACTTTGCTACAATGTAAAGTAGTGAGTGTACAGCATGTATAACAGTGTAAATTTGCTGTCCCCTCAAAATAACCTTAACACACAGCCATTAATGTCTAAACCGCTGGCAACAAAAGTGAGTACACACCTAAGTGAAAATGTCCAAATTGGGCCCAAAGTGTCAATATTTTGTGTGGCCACCATTATCGTCCAGCACTGCCTTAACCCTCTTGGGCATGGAGTTCACCAGAGCTTCACAGGTTGCCAATGAAGTCCTCTTCCACTCCTCCATGACGACATCACGGAGCTGGTGGATGTTAGACACCTTGCGCTCCTCCACCTTCGGTTTTGAGGATGCCCCCACAGATGCTCAATAGGGTTTAGGTCTGGAGACAAGCTTGGCTAGTCCATCACCTTTACCCTCAGCTTCTTTAGCGTCTTGGAGGTATGTTTGGGGTCATTATCATGTTGGAATACTGCCCTGCGGTCCAGTCTCCGAAGGGAGGGGATCATGCTCTGCTTCAGTATGTCACAGTACATGTAGGCATTCATGGTTCCCTCAATGAACTGTAGCTCCCCAGTGCCAGCAGCACTCGTGCAGCCCCAGACCATGACATTCCCACCACCATGCTTGACTGTAGGCAAGACACACTTGTCTTTGTACTCCTCACCTGGTTGCCGCCACACACGCTTGACACCATCTGAACCAAATTTGTTTATCTTGGTCTCTTCAGACCACATGACATGGTTCCAGTAATCCATGTCTTAGTCTGCTTGTCTTCAGCGGGCTTTCTTGTGCATCATCTTTGGAAGAGGCTTCCTTCTGGGAGGACAGCCATGCAGACCAATTTGATGCACTGTGCAGCGTATGGTCTGAGTACTTACAGGATGACCCCCCCACCCCTTCAACCTCTGCAGCAATCATATGTCTATTTCCCAAAGACAACCTCTGGATATGACGCTGAGCACATGAACTCAACTTCTTTGGTCGACCATGGCAAGGTCTGTTCTGAGTGGAACCTATCCTGTTAAAACGCTGTATGGTTTTGACCACCGTGCTGCAGCTCAGTTTCAGGGTCTTGGCAATCTTCTTATAGCCTAGGCCATCTTTATGTAGAGCAACAATTCTTTTTTTCAGATCCCTTAGAGAGTTATTTGACATGAAGTGCCATGTTAAACTTTCAGTGACCAGTATGAGAGAGTGAGAGTGATAACACCAAATTTAACACACCTGCTCCCCATTCACACCTGAGACCTTGTAACACTAACGAGTCACATGACACCGGGGAGGGAAAATGGCTAATTGGGCCCAATTTGGACATTTTTCACTTAGGGGCGTACTCACTTTTGTTGCCAGCGGTTTAGACATTAATGGCTGTGTGTTGTTTTTTTTTTTTTTTTAAATTCCTTTATTTTATTGTCAATAATGCATTTTACAGTTTGATGTACATGTTATCAAGATCTATAACATTTAATGGATAATATAAAACAGAGGTAGGGAGAGGACTTTAACAGAAACTACCGTCGACTAAAGATGTAACACGTATACATTCCTCTTGTTTACACAATCTGTATGGTGAAGGCGGAGCCTGAGTGCATGGGAGAGTCTAATGGAGTTATTTTGAGGGGACAGCAAATTTACACTATTATACAAGCTGTACACTCCCTACTTTACATTGTAGCAAAGTGTCATTTCTTCAGTGTTGTCACATGAAAAGATATAAATAAAACATTTACAAAAATGTGAGGGGTGTACTCACTTTTGTGAGATACTGTGTGTGTATGTATGTACGTGTGTGTGTGTGTGTGTGTGTGTGTGTGTGTGTATATATATATATATATATATATATATATATATATATATATATATATATATATATATATATAATTTTATAGTGAGGGGAGCTGACGTATATACAGGTGTAAGGGGGCTTACATATATTCAGGTGTGAGGGAGAGCTGAGTGCATACTGTGTGTGTATGTATGTACGTGTGTGTGTGTGTATATATATGTGTGTATATATATATATATATATATATATTTTATAGTGAGGGGAGCTGACGTATGTACAGGTGTAAGGGGGCTTACATATATTCAGGTGTGAGGGAGAGCTGAGTGCATACAGGTGGGGTGGCCGGTGTACGGATTCGGTGGAATGGCCTGGGGAATAATGCTGGTCAGGCTCGGGGCCCAAGCCTAAAGCTGTGTAAGGGGCCGAAAAAAATTGGATGGCTGCCCTGCTGAGCATGACTGTCATTTTCTTGTTTCCATATACACTTTCTACAAGAGTCAAAAACAGCAAACACTGCATTGTATATAGCGCACAGTAAGATTTCACAATGCTATCATATGATGATCCTCTATATGCAAGATCTATATATTCCCTCTCCCCAACTGTTTTCAAATGGATCTGAGACACTTGCTTGTAAATTCAAATATCTCCAGCACCCCACACACACACACCCCTTTACAGACTCAAGGGGGAGATTTTTCCCTATGTGTCAAAAGAGCTAATTGGCCTGAAACTATGTATGTGATGATAAAGCGATTCTCTGCCAAGGATAAGCTGACTGTGTTGGCCATTCTGGCAAGGACATGGCAAGCACATAAATCATTTTACTACAAACACACTGAGAACAAGCATCATTCTCATGCCAAGGACATACTAAGTGCAAGGGCCACAAAGATGCTGACCACAGGAAGTGTTCCACCAGTAGACTGGTGATTATAAGGTACAGTGAGCACAAGGCATACTGGTCATATTGCCAGGGATATTATGACCCACTCTGCCAGGTAGTTGATCATATGGCATTCTATGCCAAGAACTTTGCTGACCACTCTAAATGGTTTGCCAGGGACGTAATGCAAGTGAAATGCTGACAACATGAAATTCTCTGCCTCTTGTTTTCCTTCAAAGCAGCACAGGCACATTTTATTTTGAGAGCCTGGTTTAGGCGATCTAGTCATTTTCATTATTGCAAAGGAAAAGTAGTAAAAATTGTTAAAATCCAAAAGCCGGTCCCTTCATTTTTATGCTTTCAGGAAGCGTGCGCCTATGCCTGTTTCTAATTACCGGTGTGCTGGTCATTGGTCACTTAGGTTTGCGCACTGTCACTTAGGTGCAGCCCCACATCTATATCAAATTTCCAAAGATTTTAGGTTTGCATAAACATACTGGCTCGAGAAATGCATTCCTTGCCATATGAAATGGTGCACATAAACAGAGCATCCTAATAATACTATTTTATTATGCCCTTTTGTTTTTTCTTTTTTTTTTTTTTTTTTTTATTCCACAAGGATACAGGTACATTTGCAAAGGAGGAGAAAGAGTCCGCAATACATCCTCAAACACACTCAGAAAAAAAAAAAATAGTGGGGGAAGATGTTCATACATCAAAGCGTCACTTAAAGCATTTGTATTCTTGTTTTCCAAGAGAAAAATCTTAGCTATACAAGTTGTTATTGGAGTGAATTGCTCGATATTGTCTTGGCAAATCCGTTATTCATCTAATTACTATAGGTTTCTGAGTGTTCAAGATATCCACCCTGCCCAGATGGAGTAAACAAGTCTGAAAAGCGTGTTAAACAAATCTTGTTTTCTTTCTCGAACATCACGGGACACAGAGCCACAGTAATAACTGATGGGTTATGTAGGTGCCATTAGGTATTGGACACTGGTCACACCCTAAGCAGGAAGTTCAACCCCCTATATAATCCCTCCCCTTACAGGGATACCTCAGTTTTTACGCCAGTGTCTTAGGTGTTGGATGTGTAAAGATGTCCTGTGCTGAAGCTCCAAAGGGAGTATCCTGATATCCTATACTGGGGCAAGCCAGGCAAACCAGATTCATTCAAAGTGTCTTTTCATGGCCGAATTGGATGGTACCCGGGCCTCGTGTCCAAAGAAACGAGGTTTTACCTGTAACGCTTTTCTTTTTAGAGAGCTGGACCCCACATATCAGAAAAGGGTCTTTAACACCTTATTTCTGGCTGGGTGCTTTACAGGGCCAGAACTGCAGGATCCCCCTATTCATAGGGGGCCCCAGTCAGTCTCTGACGGTTTTTTTAAATGGAGCCCACCGTGAGAGGTGAAGATTGGGTCTGTATATACAGAATCCTGCAGCTGGATAAGGTAAGAGGAGATTCCACAGAATTTTGAATTCTAGTAGGTTTCTCCTTTAAGGTAAATGCATGCTATGCCTATTGTGACCACTGGGGGCTGCCAAGAGCACATACCTTCTCATGCTGATTTCTGTCTCAGCGTTCGACGCTGCACAAGCTCCTCCGACCGGCTCCAGGTAGGATGGGATGGGGGGTTTGCTCCTCTGGGATATCCCCCTATTCCCCCCCCCCCCGGGCTAGGGGGAGGCCGCAGGAGGGCTGTAAGGCGGTTTTTACACCGCACTGTCACCGCCAGACCGCCATTGCACGTGCAGGCTCCATCTCTGCCAGCCTCTCTCCTTCCCCCTCCACCCCCAGCCTTCCTCCATGCTTGCCCCGGAAGCGGCTCGCGCGGGAAGCGCACGTTTTTTCGAAAAAAAACGAAGGGGGGGGGCCGTAGAGGGGGGGCGGGGCGTCAGCGTGCTCAGACGCCCACATTGCCAGAAACAAGGCTATTTAAAGCACACTTTACAGGTGCTCTGAGCCTTTGGAGGGACACAGAGCTGACAGTCGCATGTAAGGTGGGACACAGGCATTCTCCTAGGCTGCATTTACTAAAGTAACTCCAGACTGGGCATTTGGTAGCAAGGCTTTTGCCAGACTACATCGCTCAGCAGTCAGCGTTCATTTTGGATACCTCTACCTTGTTGCTTTGCACTATGGGTAGAAGAGGTTCCAAACCCCCAGAACCAGAGACACTAGGGGATCTCGGTCGGGTTCTGAGGAATCCCTGTCTTCAGCATCCTCCCCCTCTGAGGGGCCAGGGACGGCTAGCCAGGGAGAGCCATTGGGGTCAGGGGCTACACCTGCTTCTGGCACATCAGCCCCTGTATACGTTACACAAGAGGTTTTTTCCTCAGCCATTACTGGTTTAGAGGAAAGATTAATGGCCATGATTACATCTTCACTCAGTGAAAGAAAGCGCACTTGGCTTTCCTCTGCTCCCCAAGACCCTCAGACAGAGGAGCTCTGGGATAAAGGAGAAGAATCCCTTTCAGAGGATCGGGATGGGACTGATGATTCTTCTGAGGAATCAGGTGGAGAGGGACCTTTTTCGGCTTCCCAAGAGGAGAAAGTCTTAGTACAGATCCTTACTGGATTGGTCCGCTCCACATTTAAGTTGCCCATATCTGAATCAGTTAAGGAATCTTCTTCTTCTTTGGGGTCGCTGAAACCTTCTCAAACAGCGCATGCTTTTCCTGTTCATAATTTACTTAAAAAAGCTCCTTTATTCTGAGTGGGATTCTTCCGCCGAAAAAGTTTTCAATACTTTATCCTATGGAAGAAAAATGTATTAAAATGTGGGGGATACCGGCCATTGATGCGGCCATTTCCTCTATAAATAGTAGTCTGACTTGTCCTGTAGACAACGCTCAGATGCTCAAAGATCCTGTGGATAAAAAGATGGAATCCGTATTGAAGGATGTTTTTTTCCTTAGCAGGATCAGTGACTCAACCTGCAGTAGCAGCGATTGGAGTCTGTCAATACTTAAGAGACCATGTTAAGCAGGTCATCAAAGTTCTACCTGAACAGCAGGCCCAGGGGTTCGCTAACCTTCCAGCGGCCTTATGTTATGTTGTTGACGCCATCAGAGATTCTATCGTGCAAACCTCTCGTCTTTCACTTGGGTTGGTGCATATGCGTAGAATCTTATGGTTAAAGAGTTGGTCAGCCGAAGCACCATGTAAGAAGCTGTTGACTGGGTTTCCTTTTCGTGGTGCAAGGTTGTTTGGAGAAGACTTGGATAACTATATCAAGAGAATCTCCTGTGGGAAAAGCACTCTCTTACCTGTTAAGAAGAAGAGTAAGCGTCCCTCTTTCAAACGGACTCTTTCCCCAGCGCCAAGGGCATCTGCCTCCAGGCAGTCACGATGGCCTCCTCTGTCTGGGTCAAGAAACAAGAGTCAACCCCATGGACAAAAGAAGTCCTGGGGGAAGAAGTCTACTAGACAAGACACCAAGGCCTCTTCATGAAGGGGCACCCCCGCTCGCTCGAGTGGGGGAAGACTGCTACAGTTCTCAAAGCTCTGGCAGGAGGACTTCCAGGACAGATGGGTAATCTCCACGGTAACCTTAGGGTACAAGCTGGAGTTCCAAGAATTTCCCTCTCCTCGTGTCCTCAGATCAAGTGTCCCCAGAGATCCAGAGAAGAAGCAGTCGCTCCTTCTAGCGTTAGAGCGACTTTTGTCGCAAGAGGTCATTATGGTGGTTCCTACAAAGGATCAAGGATTGGGCTTCTATTCCAACCTTTTTACGGTCCAAAAACCAAATGGGGGTGTCAGACCCATTCTGGATTTAAGAGATCTGAATTGATTCCTAAGGATTCAGTCCTTCCACATGGAATCAATTCGGACAGTAGTCTCCATCCTGCAGGGAGGAGAATTTTTGGCATCGATAGACATCAGAGATTCATATCTACATGTGCCCATTTTTCCTGCTCATCAGAAGTTTCCAGTTTGTGGCTCTGCCCTTCGGGATGGCCACTGCACCTCGAGTGTTCACGAAGGTCTTGGCGCCTCCTCTGGCCAGATTAAGGGGTCAGGGTATAACTGTCATAGCATACCTAGACGACCTGCTCTTGATAGACCAGTCGGTAGCCTCCTTGAACGGGAACTCGAGGACCGCGGTCAAGTATCTAGAACACCTAGGTTGGATCCTCAACCTAGAAAAATCTTCCCTAAAACCAGTAAGAAGACTGGAGTATTTGAGTCTGATCATAGATACAGGCCTGGAGAAAAGTATTTCTTCCTCAGGCAAAGATTACTGCTTTAAGGGAGCTGATTCTGACAGTCAGGACCAAGAAGGGTCCTTCTGTCCGCCTTTGTATGAGGCTGCTAGGAAAGATGGTGTCTTCATTCGAAGCAGTTCCCTATGCTCAGTTTCATTCAAGACTGCTACAACACAGTATTCTGTCGGCCTGGAACAAGAAGGTTCAGGCGTTAGACTTCCCGATGCACCTGTCTCATGCGGTGCGTCAGAGCCTCATTTGGTGGCTAATACCCGAAAACCTGCAGAAGGGGAAATCCTTTCTACCGGTTACCTGGACGGTGGTAACAGATGCCAGTCTGTGGGGTTGGGGAGCAGTTCTGGAACAGTCTGCGATCCAGGGGCTATGGTCCAAGACCGAGAGGACCTTACCCATCAACATTCTGGAGATTCGGGCGGTATATCTAGCCCTAAAGGCCTGGACTATCAGGCTACAGGGTTGCCCGGTCAGGATTCAGTCTGACAATGCCACAGCAGTGGCTTATGTCAATCATCAGGGAGGCACCCGGAGCCAAGTTGCTCAAAAAGAGGTGAACCAGATCCTAGTCTGGGCAGAGACGCATGTGCCATGCATATCGGCAGTTTTCATTCCAGGGATAGAGAACTGGCAGGCGGACTATCTAAGTCGCCAGAAGTTACTCCCAGGGGAATGGTCTCTGCATCCCGATGTCTTTTGGGCCATATGCCAAAGATGGGGGGGTTCCAGATGTAGATCTCTTTGCATCCCGATTCAACAAAAAGATAGACAGATTTGTGGACAAGGGATCCTCTTGCATGCGGGACGGATGCGTTGGTGATTCCGTGGCATCGGTTCTCACTGATTTATGCATTCCCGCCTATTCTGCTACTGCCACGACTCCTTCGCAGGATTAGGCAAGAAAGGAGGTCAGTACTTCTGGTGGCCCATGCTTGGCCCAGAAGGACTTGGTATGCAGAAATAGTAAGGATGACGGTGGGTTCCCCGTGGACCCTACCGGTACGCCCAGACCTGTTATCTCAGGGTCCAGAGTTCCATCCTGCCTTACAAATGCTAAATTTGACGGTTTGGCTATTGAGACCCACGTTCTGAATAGTCGTGGGCTTTCAGGTTCTGTGATATCTACCTTGATCAATGCAAGGAAGCCAGCTTCCAGAATGATTTATAATAGTCTGGAAAGCTTATGTATACTGGTGTGAATCCAGGGGTTGGCATCCCAGAAAATATGTCGTAGGTAGAATTCTTGATTTTCTACAATTAGAATTAGAGATGAAGCTGGCCTTGAGTCCCATCAAGGGCCAGGTCTCGGCCTTATCAGTATTGTTTCAACGGCCACT